>NC_082689.1:64569219-64906693 GCF_949987515.2 Delphinus delphis
TTTTAATATCTTTACTATATCCATGTCTTTGCCTTTTAAAATTAATTCTATAAATTTTGTTAAATGTCAAATTATATCTTTAGCTATGAAATGGTTTCTTCTATTATGTGTTTTAATACCATTTTTAACATGTGCTGATTTCTCTAGCAATTCTGTTGTTTCCCACATCATTTATCTTTTTTCTGCTCAGTTAAATGTTTGTTGTTACAATTATTATCTACATTCTAAGATCTATAACAGTTGTTCAGTTTTTTGTTGCATAGTTTCTGCCCTTAATTGGTTTCAAAACATTTAAAAATTCTTCCACAACTTTATACTTTACTATCATTTATTACTGATCTCTCTTCAAACTTCCGTTTGCCACTCAGCTCCATTTTAATAATCTCTTTTCTTTTACCTTTTATCTCTCTTCTTATACAGTTTATGATTTCAAAGTAGAAGCCTCTTTCAACTTCTTGGCTTTTTTTTTTTTAATTAATTAGTTAATTTATTTTTGGCTGCGTTTGTGTCTTGGTTGCTGCATGCGGGCTTTCTCTAGTTGTGGTGAACGGGAACTACTCTTCATTGTGGTGCTCAGGCTTCTCATTGCAGTGGCTTCTCTTGTTGCACAGCATGGGCTCTAGGCTTGCAGGCTTCAGTAGCTGTGGCTCTCGGGCTCAGTAGCTATGGCTCACGGGCTCTAGAGCAAAGGCTCAGCAGTTGTGGCACACGGGCTTAGTTGCTCCGTGTCACATGGGATCTTCCCTGACCAGGGCTCGAACCCATGTCCCCTGCATTGGCAGGCAGATTCTTAACCACTGCGCCACCAGGGAAGTCCCCAGTCTATGCTTTCTTCCTTTGTCAAAGGGACAAAGCAAATAGAATCTGAAATTTCTTGCTGCATATATAAAATATTTTTCAAGAAAATGTTTTTGTACAGACGGCCAACAGGCACATGAAAAGATGCTCATCATCACTAATTATTAGAAAAATGCAAACCAAAACTACAATGAGGTACCACTTCACACCAGTCAGAATAGCCGTCATTAAAATATCTACAAACAATTAATGGTGGAGAGAGTGTGAAGAAAAGGGATCCTTCTTATACTGTTGGTGGGAATGTAAACTGGTGCAGCCACTATGGAAAATAGTACGGAGTTTCTTAAAAAAACTAAAAATAGAGTTACCATATGATCCAGCAATCCTACTCCTAGGCATATATCCAGACAAAACTATAATTCAAAAAGATACATGCACCCCTATGTTCATAGCAGCACTATTTACAATAGCCAAGACATGGAAACAACCTAAATGTCCATCAACAGATGAATGGATAAAGAAGATGTGGTGCATACATAGACACATACACACACACACACACACACACACACACACACACACACACACACACAATGGAGTATTACTCAGCCATAAAAAAAAAGAAATAATGCCATTTGCAGCAACATGGATGGACCCAGAGATTACCCTACTAACTGAAGTCAGAAAGAGAAAGACAAACACCATACAATATCACTTATATGTGGAATCTAAAATATGACACAAATGAACATATCTATGAAACAGAAACTGACTCACAGTCATAGAGAATGGACTTGTGGCTGCCAAAGGGTGCGGGGTGGTGGGAGAAGGATGGATTGGGAGTTTGACATTAGCAGACGTCAACTATTATATATAGGATGGATAAACTATTATATATAGGATGGATATATAGGATGGATATTATATATAGGATGGATAAACAAGGCCCTACTGTATAGCACAGGGAACTATATTCAATATCCTGTGATAAACCATAATGGAAAAGAATATGAAAAAGAAAATATATGTATAATTGAATCACATTACTGTATAGCAGAAATTAACACTGTAAATCAACTACACTTCAATAAAACTGAAATCATAAAGTCAGTTGATCAACAACAACAAAAAGAATATGTTTTTGAAGAAAGAAAACTACAGGCCAGTATCACTGATGAACATAGATGCAAAAATCCTCAACAAAATACTAGCAAACAGAATCCAACAGCACATTAAAAGGATCATACACCATGATCAAGTGGGGTTTATTCTAGGAATGCAAGGATTCTTCACTATACGCAAATCTATCAATGTAATAAACCATATTAACAAATTGAAGGAGAAAAACCATATGATCAACTCAATAGATGCAGAGAAAGCTTTTGATAAAATTCAACACCCATTTATGATAAAAACCCTGCAGAAAGTAGGCACAGAGGGAACTTTCCTCAACATAATAAAGGCCATATATGACAAGCCCACAGCCAACATCATCCTCAATGGTGAAAAACTGAAAGCATTTCCACTAAGATCAGGAACAAGACAAGGTTGCCCACTCTCACCACTCTTATTCAACATAGTTTTGGAAGTTTTAGCCACAGCAATCAGAGAAGAAAAGGAAATAAAAGGAATCCAAATCGGAAAAGAAGAAGTAAAGCTGTCACTGTTTGCAGATGACATGATACTATACATAGAATATCCTAAAGATGCTACCAGAAAACTACTAGAGATAATCAATGAATTTGGTAAAGTAGCAGGATACAAAATTAATGCCCAGAAATCTCTGGCATTCCTATATACTAATGATGAAAAATCTGAAAGTGAAATCAAGAAAACACTCCCATTTACCACTGCAACAAAAAGAATAAAATATCTAGGAATAAACCTATCTAAGGAGACAAAAGACCTGTATGCAGAAAATTATAAGACACTGATGAAAGAAATTAAAGATGATACAAATAGATGGAGAGATATACCATGTTCATGGATTGGAAGAATCAACACTGTGAAAATGACTCTACTACCCAAAGCAATCTACAGATTCAATGCAATCCCTATCAAACTACCACTGGCATTTTTCACAGAACTAGAACAAAAAATTTCACAATTTGTATGGAAACACAAAAGACCCCGAATAGCCTAAGCAATCTTGAGAAAGAAAAACGGAGCTGGAGGAATCAGGCTCCCTGACTTCAGACTATACTACAAAGCTACAGTAATCAAGACAGTATGGTACTGGCACAAAAACAGAAAGATAGATCAATGGAACAGGATAGAAAGCCCAGAGATAAACCCACACACATATGGACACCTTACCTTTGATAAAGGTGGCAGGAATGTACAGTGGAGAAAGGACAGCCTCTTCAATAAGTGGTGCTGGGAAAACTGGGCAGGTACATGTAAAAGTATGAGATTAGATCACTCCCTAACACCATACACAAAAATAAGCTCAAAATGGATTAAAGACCTAAATGTAAGGCCAGAAACTATCAAACTCTTAGAGGAAAACATAGGTAGAACACTCTTATGACATAAATCACAGCAAGATCCTTTCTGACCCACCTCCTAGAGAAATGGAAATAAAACCAAAAATAAACAAATGGGACCTAATGAAACTTCAAAGCTTTTGCACAGCAAAGGAAACCATAAACAAGATGAAAAGACAACCCTCAGAATGGGAGAAAATATTTGCAAATAAAGCAACTGACAAAGGATTAATCTCCAAAATTTACAAGCAGCTCATGCAGCTCAATAACAAAAAAACAAACAACCCAATCCAAAAATGGGCAGAAGACCTAAATAGACATTTCTCCAAAGAAGATATACAGACTGCCAACAAACACATGAAAGAATGCTCAACATCATTAATCATTAGAGAAATGCAAATCAAAACTACAATGAGATATCATCTCACACCAGTCAGAATGGCCATCATCAAAAAATCTACAAACAATAAATGCTGGAGAGGGTGTGGAGAAAAGGGAACCCTCTTGCACTGTTGGTGGGAATGTGAATTGGTTCAGCCACTATGGAGAACAGTATGGAGGTTCCTTAAAAAATTACAAATAGAACTACCATATGACCCAGCAATCCCACTACTGGGCATGTACCCTGAGAAAAAGAAAATTCAAAAAGAATCATGTACCAAAATGTTCATTGCAGCTCTATTCACAATAGCCCGGAGATGGAAACAACCTAAGTGCCCATCATCGGATGAATGGATAAAGAAGATGTGGCACATATATACAACGGAATATTACTCAGCCATAAAAAGAAACGAAATTGAGCTATTTGTAATGAGGTGGATAGACCTAGAGTCTGTCATACAGAGTGAAGTAAGTCAGAAAGAAAAAGACAAATACCGTATGCTAACAC
This sequence comes from Delphinus delphis, assembly GCF_949987515.2. Classification (NCBI taxonomy): domain Eukaryota; kingdom Metazoa; phylum Chordata; class Mammalia; order Artiodactyla; family Delphinidae; genus Delphinus; species Delphinus delphis. The sequence continues at coordinate 64,573,393 of NC_082689.1, forward strand.
ATATATATGGAATTTAAGGAAAAAAATGTCATGAAGAACCTAGCGGTAAGACAGGAATAAAGACACAGACCTACTGGAGAACGGACTTGAGGATATGGGGAGGGGGAAGGGTGAGCTGTGACAGGGCGAGAGAGAGGCATGGACATATATACACTAACAAACGTAAGGTAGATAGCTGGTGGGAAGCAGCCGCATGGCACAGGGATATCGGCTCGGTGCTTTGTGACCGCCTGGAGGGGTGGGATAGCGAGGGTGGGAGGGAGGGAGACGCAAGAAGGAAGAGATATGGGAACATATGTATATGTATAACTGATTCACTTTGTTATAAAGCAGAAACTAACACACCATTGTAAAGCAATTATACCCCAATAAAGATGTTAAAAAAATTTTTTTTTAATTTAAAATAAAAGTAAAACTCTAAAAAAAAAAAAAAGAATATGTTTTCGGATGCTTATGGGAGCTTTATTTATAACTGCCAAAACTTGGAAGCAACCAAGATGTCCTTCAGTAGGTGAATGGATAAACTGTGGTACATCCATATCATGGAATATTATTCAGCACTAAAAGAAAATAGGCTATCAAGCCACTAAAAGGGAGGAAACTTAAATGCATATTACTAAGTGGAAGAAACCAATCTAAAAAGGCTACATACTTTGTGATTCAAACTTTATGACATTTTGGAAAAAGCAAAACTATCGAAATAGTAAAAACAAGATCAGTGATTGACAGAGGTTGAAGAAGAGAGGGAAGGATGAATAGGCAGGGAGTGGAGGATGTTTAGGGCAATGAAAATACTCTGCTACATGTCATACATTTCTCCAAACCCACAGAATGTACAACACCAAGAGTGAACTGGAATGTAAACTATAGACTTTGGGTGACAATAATGTATAAATGTAGGTTCATCGACTGTGACCAATGTATCACTCTGGTGGGGGGGGGTGTTCATAATAGAAGAGATTATACATGTGTAGGGACAGGGGATATATGGGAAATCTCTGGACCTTCTGGTCAATTTTGCTGCTCTAAAAATAAAGTCTATTTCTTACAAAATGATTTCCCTCTGCCTCTTGAATGCTTTATGCTTCATTTTACAATCATTTCGTAAGCCCCCTTTGAATTTCTTTTTGAATTTTTCAAAAGTAACAAGGCTCTCTATGCCTGGCATTTCCCCACAAAAAACATGGCAAGGGGATTCTTCTTGGGCTTTCTCATTCTCCACTTGCCTACTGTTAGAGAAATTCTTTTGAAGCTCAATCCGCAGGGCTTACTGCTCATGTGTTGACATCGTGTGTAAGAGAAGTGGGGCCACTAAGGCTGTGAATGATCCCAGCAGGCCAACTTCATCTCTGCATGCTTTCTCCTCTGCCTTTGCAGAAGCCTCTGGGTCAGGAGCTAGATTTGGTGAGACCCAGCTTTCTTCCAAGTGTACCAACAGTCGCATTTCTTTGGACCAATCTTACTAACTTCCCAATCAACAGAACCTCCCACTCCATATCAGGATATCATTATTCCAGTTCCACAGTTCCTGGCATCCCAGTTCAATTTCATCACGGAAGCCACTGAAATGTGGAGCCAACTCACTGCTGTCATCATTACTGCAGATTTTCTTTTCCCTTTACTTTTCTGAGTTCCCAGCTCTACTGCCACTAAAACTTATGGGATTTCTGCTGACCCATATGACTCATTAAGGCCCTACAGGGGGTTTGCCTGGTCAGTCTCTCAGTTCATTCCTCCAAGTCCGGGAAGGTTTATGTCCTCCAGGATATTTATTGCATACTTCCTATATGACAATCCATCTCTTCTGGCCCAGTAACTTATGAGTAATTTCTTCTTTATTCATGCCCCATCTGCAGTGATTCTAACAGAAAGCATTTCCAGTTAGTGGCAGATTTACAGTGTATTCCCTAGTTTCCAGTGTTGTTGCAGATTTCCCCTAGAAAATCTGCATTGTATTTCCTAGAGATTTTTGAATTTCCTAGAGATTTTTCTTAGCATAGGAGTTACCCCTCCCCTAAAAATTCTCAAGCAATCATCTCTTCTGCAGAGACTGACCAAATTTCAGATAATGATTTTAAAGGGTTTGAAAGAGCAGTGTGCTCTGCCCATCTTTTCTTAACAGGTATCCTATGGTTGACTGGGGTGCACTTACCCCTACCACAGTAAACAGAAAGTTGCCAATGGTGTATTTTTATTATCTCAGAGTAAGAGACGTCTCAATCAACAATGGAACATGAGGTCCAACTAGTGTCAAGACAAATGATTTAAAGACTAATATTCTAAAAGCAAAAAAACCCTATATGAGGGAGATATCCTCTAACAACTGTCCTGCAAGCATAACAGGTTAACCCACTTAGCTACTCAGAGATGCATTTTTGCAACCTAATTAGTCCTGTGGAATTCATCAAAAAGTTATATTACTTTAAAATAAAAACTATCAAGGGTCCATTAATGAAATTTTTCTATGGAGGTGATAGGTAAAATCGCTTTGAAATTTTACCAGGTTACAGTTATTACAGAAATGCTCCATGGAAAAGAATCTGGGGGGCCTTTATTTTCCCACTTGTCTAAGCGTTATTTTTTGAGGAAAGTATTTATCTCTGGCCCTTTTCTCCCTCACCTTCTTCTATGTGAAGGTGGAATGATTATCTCTTCAACCATAACTCTTCCTGTTTTCATTGTAGATAATTAATTATACTATCCACTCAATTGACTTTCAAAGCACATGGATTTTCCCTAGGCAGTAGCATAACGAACATGACAGTTTTGTGCCAAAGAATTCTCTGTTGTCTAAATATTATAAACATTTCAGTTGTAAGAAATAACGTGGCAGGATGCCTGAAGGATAAGCAGTCCATTAATTCCTCTAACATCCTAAATTTTATCCTTGCTTTAGTTAGACCATCAAAAAGCTGCACACTTACACTACTTTCCCTCAGATCCGCATTGAAGTGCTCTCTCTGAATTGTATTTTGGTGGCATGTCATCCCTTTGCTCTGAGGAAAAGAGTAATACTATTATTAAAAGTAACAATGATAATGCTGATATTATTCTTCCTGAAACTGGCTATTCCCATAATTTTCCCCCAATACCTTTCTGATTTTATCCAGTTGGTATCAATTCCATCCTTTCATTTGCTCAGACCAAAAGCTTTGAAGACATCACTGCCTCCATTTTTCCTCCGATATCCCACATGTAATCCTTCACATCTTATTACCTCTAACTTCAAAAAAAGTTAAGATGCTTACTAGTTTTCACCACCTCCACTGCTTCCATCCTGATGCAAGCTTCTATCGCTATTCCCTCACCTGGATAAGTCCAAAAGCCTCCTGACGGAGGAAACAGATGACTCTGTTCAAATATAAGTCAGATCGTATCATTCTTCTACTTTAATTCTCCAGTAGTCCCATCACATTCAGAAGGCAGTTACAGGTCCCCATGGCACTGGTCCTCATAAGCTCCCTAACTATATCCCTGTCACTCTCCTCCTCATTACCTTGCTTCCCCCAAACTGTTTTCCTTGTTCCTCAAACACTCATGAATAGCCACTCTGCTTTCTCTGCCTGACATGGTTTCTTCCAGATACACTCATGCTTTCTCTCCAACTCTTCAGGAGAGGCCGCCCCAGCTACGCTATTTAGAACTGAAACCACCTGCACTCACCCTTGGCATTATTTGACCTCATTTCTATTTTTTCCACAGAATTTATGGTTTCCTATCGTACTATTCATTCTACTTAAATATTTTGATCATTGTCTGCCTCCTCCTAGTGTAATTCAAGCTCTCAGCAGGCAGGGATTTTGACCTGTTTTATTGTTGCATCTCCAGTGTGTAGAATGGTGCCTTTCATATAGCAAGCATTCAATAAATATGTATGAAATAAATGGTTATGAAGAAAAATATAATATTAGAGGCTAATATAAATTGCCTTTTTGTATTGGCCAGGCATAATCTTTATAGGAATTATTTATGTTCACAATCCTATGCAGTTGGTGATTTTTCCCTCTATGGGAGGAAACTGAGGCCCTCCACAGGGAAAATTTAAACTGAGATCACATAGGTGGCAGTGGCAGAGCTGAAATCCAAACCCAGTCTCTTCGCCCTTTAAGTCTCCATTTTCTAATCAAAACATTGTACTTGCTTTCATCAGAAACTCATATGATACTTGTCTCTGTGTGTGTGTGTGTGTTTTAAGTAGAGGACACTGTTCACTAACTGAGAAAGTTTCTCCTTTATGTAGATCAATCGAAGAAATTTCTCTCAGGTCTCAAGGACAGAAAAGCTATGTTTCTCTAGATACCTGGCTCATTTTTATCTTTTGGACACTGTTAATTACCTAAACATTTCTGTTTCCATCTGGGATGTTCATTAGGAAACTTGGGGAGAAAATGTGAGCTAAGTTTACCAGGCAATGTTGGGTGCTGATCTTAACCTTGGTTCTATACTACTTCCTAAAAGTCCCCATTCCCATACACATTCCAACTTACCTTGTTATGTATTTTACCTTTTATAGTGTATGGTATTTATGTAAACATCCCAAATCCCCTTTAGGATGAAATGGCATGGAGATAAATATATTTATTTAGAAATTAAATCAAAGAGTTGTGTTCTTGTACCAAATTGCTTTGACCTCATAGAAATGCCTATTCCTCAATTGTCTTTTAGTGTTGCGTTCTCACATTATATCATGGGTTGGATACTATAAGGATCAGCCATGAAAAAAAAAAATAGCTTGCAAGTATCTCTTGCTTTTGTTTTCTAGATGTCTATATCCTTAAAAGAACATAAAGCGGTTTGTGGAGGAGAGCAAAGAAAGGAAGAAGTCTTTTGTGGATGGAGAGGAGAAGATGGGGGAAACCAGAAAATAGCCAGTGAGACCCAGAACAGCAGAGATGGGCCCTACCTCTGTCAGCAACACAGAAAAGTAGCCCTTGAGAGGCTATGGGGAGCATCCATAGGCTAGACCTTAGGCGGCCTCAGAGAAAGCACCAGGGCCCCCAGGTTTGTCCAGAATTGGTAAAGAGCTGAAGGATTATGCAGCAGGGGCAACGGAACTTTCCTGAAGTCATCTATTTAGACAATGACCTAAAAAAGAACGGCCATGGCACTCTGAAGGACACCAGAGCTGTGGAACCCTCCCAGGGAAGAGTAAGAATGCAGGAAGCACAGAGGTTAAATTTTCTACCAGATCGTGGGGATGCAGGGTCAGAAACTGAGTTAAGTGAGAGAAAATACATTTTTTTTTAAAGTGACAGTTTTGCAAACCTGAGTTTGTGGACCTAAACATATGTAAGCTACTTCAACTTCCTCTGGGAACCAGGTACAGTCCAACTAAACAATCAACCCAACAACAAATACATAAACCAAGAAGAAAACATGGAAATAAAGTGATATGAATTGTAGATAAAGAATTTGTAATTAGAATGATATTATGTTCAAGGTTTGAATTACAATCTCTAAATGATATTTAAATGATCTTGCTACTGAGTACCCTGAAGGCTGAATTAAAATCTGTTCTAGCAAATTTCTCTTTCCTACAAGATATATTACAGTTTTATTATATATCTTAATGTAGTTATGAGGACCAATGATTTTTCCCAGTTTTATTGAGAAATAATTGGCACACACCCCTGTACAGTTTTAAGGCATACAGCGTGATGGCTGATTGACATATATTGTGAAACGAGTACTGCAATAAGTTCAACTAACATCTTCCTACACAGATACAATAAAAAGAAAAGAAAGAAAAAAAGGGGAAAAATCTTTTCTCGTGATGAGAATTCCTAGGATTTACTCTCTTAAAGCTTTTCCTATATATCAAACGGCAGTGCTGTCATACATTACACCCCAACTACTTATAATTGGCAGTTTGTACCTTTTTTTTTTTTTTTGCGGTACGCGGGCCTCTCACCGTTGTGGCCCTCTCCCGTTGCGGAGCACAGGCTCCGGATGCGCAGGCTCAGCGGCCATGGCTCACGGGCCCCGCTGCTCCGCGAAATGTGGGATCTTCCGGGACGGGGCACGATCCCGTGTCCCCTGCATCAGCAGGCGGACTCTCAACCACTGCGCCACCAGGGAAGCCCGCAGTTTGTACCTTTTGACCACATTTCTCCAACTCCTCCTCGCCCCACCCTCTAGTCACTGCAAGTCTAATTTTTTTCTATGAATTTGTTTTTGATTTTTTTTAAGATTCCATATATAAGTGAGATCATATAGTATATGTCTTTCTCTGACTTATTTTACTTACATAATGCCTTCAAGGTCCATTTACGTTGTCACAAATGGCAGGATTTCCACATTTTTTATGACTGAATTATATTCCCATGTATGTGTGTGTGGGTGTGTATGTATGCTGCATGGTCTTCATCCATTCACCCACTGACAGACACTTAAGTTGTTTCCATGTTTTGGCTGCTTCTGGCTATTCTAAATAATGCTGCTTTGAACATGGGGGTACAGATATATTTTCAAGTTAGTGTTTTCACTTCCTTTGGATATATTCCCAGAAGTGGAATTGCTGGATCATATGGTGGTTCTATTTTCAATTTTTTGAGGATCCTCCATTGCTTCTCCATAGTGGCTGTATCAATTACAATTCTACCAACAGTGTATAAGGGTTCCTTTTTCTCCATAGCCATGCCAGCATTTGTTATCTCAACTTTTTGATGATGGACAATCTGATAGGCGTGAGGCAATACCACATTATGGGTTTGACTTGCATTTCCCTAATGACTAGTAATATTCACCATCTTTTCATGTACCTGTTGGCCTTCTGTATATCTCCTTTGGAGAAATGTCTATTCAGATCCTTTGCCAATTTTTTATTTGGGTTATTATTATTTTGCTATGGAGTTGTATGAGTTCTTTATACATTTATCCCTTACCAGATATATGGTTTGCAAATATTTTTCTAATCCTATAGGATTTCTTTTCACTTTGTTTGATTGTTTGTTGTGCTGTGCAGAAGCTTTTTAGTATGGTATAGTCCTATCTGTTTATTTTTAATTTTGTTGCTTGTGCCTTCGGTGTCATATCCAAAAAAATCGTTACTAAGACCCATGTCAAGGAGATTTATTCCTTATACCATTGCCGTTACTGTTTACACTACGTTTTTATGTTTTTATGATGTTAATTAGTGTTCCTTTACTCCCACACAAAGAACCCCCTTTAGCATTTCTTGTAAAACAGGTCTAGTGGTAATAAACTCCCTCAGTTTTTGTCTGTTCAAGAAAGACTTTATCCTTCCTCCATTTCTGAAGGACAGCTTCACCATGTACAGAATTCTTGGTTTAAAGTATCTTCTTTCAATATTTTGAGTATGTCATTCCATTCTCTCCTGGCCTGAAAAGTTTCTGTTGAGAAGTCTGCCAATAGTCTTACGGGGGCTCCTCTGTAAGTAACTTCTCTCTTTTTTCTTACTGCTTTTAAAATTGTCTTTGATTTTGACAATTTAATTTGAATGGGTCTCACAGTAGCCCTATTCAGGTTCAACCTATTTGGGGTTTTTTGAACCTCATGGATCTGGATGTCCATTTCTCTCCCAAGAGAATTTGGGATGTTTTCAGCCATTACTGCTTTCAATATACTTTCTGTCCCTTTCACTTTCTCTTCTCCTTCTGGAATTCCTAAAATGTAAATATTGTTTCCTTACATTGTGTCTCATAATTCCCTTAGGCTTTTCACTCCTTTTCATTCTTTTTTCTTTTTGCTCCTCTAATGAGGTAATTTCCAATAACCTATACTCCAGGTGGCTGATTCTTTCTTCTGCATGGTTGAGTCTATTTTTCAAAATCTCTATTGAATTCTTCAGTTCAGTTACTGCATTTTTCAACTATAGAATTTTTTTTTTGATGGTTACTATTTCCTTGTTGAACTTCTATTTTCTTCATGCACTGTTTTCCTAATTTCACTTAGTTGTCTCTCAGTGTTTTCTTGCAGTTTGCTAAACTTCCTTAAGAGGATTATTGGGGGGGGGGATCAAAATGGTATACTCGGAGGACACAGAATTCATGTCTCCACACAACTAGGGCACCTACCAGGCACCGGTGGGGGACCACAAACTCCTAAGGGGATGGGAGGAACCCCCAGTGACCTGTTGTTTCAACTGTAGTTTTATTTTTCTTAATACATTTTTTAATCTTTCTAATTTTATTTTGTTTTTTATTCTTTGATATTGTACTGCTCCTTTTCTTCTTTCTTTCTTTCTTTTTTTTTTTTTCTTTTTAACCAAGCCACAAAGCTTGCAGAATATTGGTTCCCAGGCCAGAGGTCAGACCAGAGCTCCTGTGGTAGGAGCTCCAAGCCCAAACCGCTGGACTAACAGAGAACCTCAAACCCCAGGGAATATTAATCAGTGTGAGGCCTCATGGAGGTCCTCATCTCAGCATCAAGACCCAGCTCTATACAACTGGCTGCAAACTCCAGTGCTGGACGTCTCAGGTCAAACTACCAGTAACATAGGAACACAGCACCACACATCAAAAGAAAAAAAAAATTGTAAGACAAAAAAATGTGTTATAGACAAATGAGCAAGGTAAAAACCTACAAGACTAATAAATGAAGACAAAATAGGCAACCTACCTAAAAAAAATTCAGAGTAATGATAGTAAAGATGATCCAAAATCTTGGAAACAGAATGGAGAAAATACAAGAAACATTTAACAAGGATCTAGAAGAACTAAAGCAAACGAACAGTCATGAACAACACAATTACTGAAATTAAAAATACTCTAGAAGGAATCAATAGCAGAATAACTGAGGCAGAAGAACAGGTTAAGTGAGCTGGAAGATAAAATGGTAGAAATCACTGCCCGGGAGCATTATAAAGGAAAAAGTATGAAAAGAATTGAGGACAGTCTCAAACACTTCTGGGACAACATTAAATGCACCAACATTCAAATTATAGGGGTCCCAGAAAAAGAAGAGAAAAAGAGGGCTTGCCTGGCGGCGCAGTGGTTGAGAGTCTGCCTGCCAATGCAGGGGACACAGGTTCGTGCCCCAGTCCGGGAAGATCCCACATGCCGCGGAGTGGCTGGGCCCATGAGCCATGGCCGCTGAGCCTGTGCGTCCGGAGCCTGTGCTCTGCAATGCGAGAGGCCACAGCAGTGAGAGACCCGCGTACCAAAACAAAACAAAAAAGAAGAGAAAAAGAAAGGGTCTGAAAAATATCTGTAGAGATTATAGTCAAAAACTTCCCTAACATGGTAAAGGAAATAGCCACCCAAGTCCAGGAGGCACAGAGAGTACCATAGGGAATAAACACAAAGAGAAACATGATGAGACACATATTAATCAAACTATAAAAAAATTAAATACAAAGAAAAAATGTTAAAATCAGCAAGGGAAGAGCAACAAATAACATACAAGGGAATCCCCATAAAATTAACAGCTGATCTTTCAGCAGAAACTCTGCAAGCCAGAAGGGAGTGGCAGGACATATTTAAAGTGATGAAAGGGAAAATCTACAATCAACATTACTCTATCCAGCAAGGATCTCATTCAGATTTGACAGAGAGATTAAAACCTTTACAAATAAGCAGAGGTTAAGAGAATTCAGCACCACCAAACCAGCCTTACAACAAATGCTAAAGGAACTCCTCTAGGCAGAAAACACAAGAGAAGGAAAAGACCTACAAAAACAAACCCAAAACAATTAAAAAAATGGTAATAGGAACGTACATATTGATAATTACCTTAATGTAAATGGATTAAATTCTCCAACCAAAAGACATAGACTGGCTGAATGGATACAAAAACAAGACCCGTATATATGCTGTCTACAAGAGGCCCACTTCAGACCTAGAAGCACATACAGACTGAAAGTGAGGGGATGGAAAACGATATTCCATGCAAATGGAAATCAAAAGAAAGCTGGAGTAGCAATTCTCACATCAGATTAAAAAACTTTAAAATAAAGACTATTTCAAGAGATAAAGAAGGACACTACAAAATGATCAAGGGATCAATCCAAGAAGAAGATATAACAATTGTAAATATTTACGCACCCAAAATAGGAGCACCTCAATACATAAGGCAACTGCTAACAGCAATAAAAGCAGAAATTGACAGTAACACAATCACAGTAGGGGACTTTAACACTCCACTTTCACCAATGGACAGAACATCCAAAATGAAAATAAATAAGGAAACACAAGCTTTAAATGACATATTAAAGAAGATGGACTTAATTGATATTTATAGGACATTCCATCCAGAAACAACAGAATACACTTTCTCCTCAAGTGATCATGGAACATTCTCCAGGATAGATCATATCTTGGGTCACAAATCAAGCCTTGATAAATTGAAGAAAACTGAAATCATATCAAGTATCTTTTCTGACCACAACGCTATGAGACTAGATATCAATTACAGGAAAAAAACTGTAAAAAATACAAACATATGGAGGCTAAACAATGTGCTACGCTACTAAATAACCAAGAGATCACTGCAGAAATCAAAGAGGAAGTCAAAAAATACCTAGAAACAAATGAAAATGAAAATAAGGTGACCCAAAACCTATGGGATGCAGCAAAAGTAGTTCTAAGGGGGAAGTTTATAGAAATACAGTCCTACCTCAAGAAACAAGAAAAATCTCAAATAAACAACCTAATATTAAACCTAAAGCAGTTAGAGAAAGAAGAACACAAAACTCCCGAAAGTTAGCAGAAGGAAAGAAATCCTAATGATCAGATCAGAAATAAATGAAGGAAATGACAGCAAAGATCAATAAAACTAAAAGCTGGTTCTTTGAGAAGATAAACAAAATTGATAAATCACTAGCCAGACTCATCAAGAAAAAAAGAAGGAAAAGACTCAAATCAACAGAATTAGAAACGAAAAAGAAGTAACAACTGACACTGCAGAAATACAAGGATCATGAGAGATTACTACAAGCAACTATCTACCAATAAAATGGACAACCTGGAAGAAATGGATGAATTCTTAGAAAAGCACAAACTTCCGAGACTCAACCAGGAAGAAATAGAAAATATAAAGAGACCACTCACAAGCACTGAAATTGAAACTGTGATTAAAAATCTTCCAGCAAACAAAAGCCCAGGACCAGATGGCTTCACAGGCAAATTCTATCAAACATTTAGAGAAGAGCTAACAACTATCCTTCTCAAACTCTTCCAAAAGATAGCAGAGGGAGGAACACTCTCAAACTCATTCTATGAGGCCACCATCACCCTGGTACCAACACCAGACAAAGATGTCACAAAAAAAGGAAACTACAGGCCAATATCTCTGATGAGCATAGATGCAAAAATCCTCAACAAAATACTAGCAAACAGAATTCAACAGCACATTAAAAGAATCATACACTGGGCTTCCCTGGTGGCACAGTATTTGGGGGTCCGCCTGCCAATGCAGGGGACACGGGTTTGTGCCCCGGTCCGGGAGGATCCCACATGCCGTGGAGCGGCTGGGCCTGTGAGCCATGGCCGCTGAGCCTGTGCATCCGGAGCCTGTGCTCCGCAACGGGAGAGGCCACAACATTGAGAGGCCCGCGTACAACCAAAAAAAAAGAGAGAGGAAAAAAAAAGAATCATACACCATAATCAAGTGGTCAAGTGGGGTTTAACCCAGGAATGCAAGGATTCTTCAATATCTGCAAATAAATCAATGTGATACACCATATTAACAAACTGAAGGAGAGAAACCATATGGTCATCTCAATAGATGCAGAAAAAGCTTTTGACAAAATTCAACACCCATTTATGATAAAAACTCTCTGGAAAATAGGCACAGAGGGAGCCTACCTCAACCTAATAAAGGCCATATATGACAAACCGACAGCCAACATCATTCTCAAGGGTGAAAAACTGAAACCATTTCCTCTAAGATCAGGAACAAGACAAGGTTGCCCACTCTCACCACTATTATTCAACATAGTTTTGGAAGTTTTAGCCACAGCAATCAGAGAATAAAAAGAAATAAAAGGAATCCAAATGGGAAAAGAAGAAGTACAACTGTCACTGTTTGCAGATGACATGATACTATACTATACAGAATCCTAAAGATGCTACCAGAAAACTACTAGAGATAATCAATAAATTTGCTAAAGTAGTGGGATACAAAATTAATGCACAGAAATCTCTTGAACTCCTATACACTAATAATGAAAAATCTGAAAGAAAAATTAAGGAAACACTCTCATTTACCACTGCAACAAAAAGAATAAAATACCTAGGAATAAACCTACCTAAGGAGATGAAAGACCTGTATGCAGAAAACTATAAGACACTGATGAAAGAAATTAAAGATGATACAATCAGATGGAGAGATATACCACGTTCGTGGATTGGAAGAATCAACGTTGTGAAAATGACTCTACTACCCAAAGCAATGGACAGATTCAATGCAATCCCTATCAAACTACCACTGGCATTTTTCACAGAACTAGAACAAAAAATTTCACAATTTGTATGGAAACACAAAAGACCTCGAACAGCCAAAGCAATCTTGAGAATGAAAAACGGAGCTGGAGGAATCAGGCTCCCTGACTTCAGACTATACTACAAAGCTACAGTAATCAAGACAGTATAGTACTGGCACAAAAAGAGAAATATAGAACAGGATAGAAAGCCCAGAGATAAAACCACGCCCATATGGTCACCTTATCTTTGACAAAGGAGGCAAGAATATACAGTGGAGAAAAGATACCCTCTTCAATAAGTGGTGCTGGGAAAACTGGACAGTTACATGTAAAACAATGAAATTAGAATACTTCATAACACCATACACAAAAATAAACTCAAAATGGATTAAAGACCTAAATGTAAGGCCAGACACTATAAAACTCTTAGAGGAAAACATAGGCAGAACACTCTGCCATAAATCACAGCAAGATCCTTTTTGACCCACCTCCTAGAGAAATGGAAATAAAAACAAAAATAAACAAATGGGACCTAATGAAACTTCAAAGGTACAGCAAAGGAAACCATAAACAAGACAAAAAGACAACCATGAGAATGGGAGAAAATATTTGCAAACAATGCAACTGACAAAGGATTAATCTCCAAAATATAGAAGCAGCTCATGCAGCTCAATAACCAAAAAACAAACAACCCAATCCAAAAATGGGCAGAAGACCTAAATAGACATTTCTCCAAAGATATACAGATTGCCAACAAACACATGAAAGGATGCTCAACGTCACTAATCATTAGAGAAATGCAAATCATAACTACAATGAGGTATCACTTCACACAGGTCAGATTGGCCATCATCGAAAAATCTACAAACAATAAATGCTGGAGAGGGTGTGGAGAAAAGGGAACCCTCTTGCACTGTTGGTGGGACTGTACATTGATACAGCCACTATGGATAACAGTACGGAGGTTCCTTAAAAAACTAAAAATAGAACTACCATATGTCCCAGCAATCCCACTTCTGGGCATATACCTTGAGAAAACCATAATTCAAAAAGAGTCATGTACCACTATGTTCATTGCAGCACTATTTACTATAGCCAGGATATGGAAGCAACCTAAGTGTCCATCGACAGATGAATGGATAGAAAAGATGTGGCACATATATACAATGGAATATTACTCTGCCATAAAAAGAAATGAAACTGAGTTATTTGTAGTGAGGTGGATGGACCTACCATCTGTGATACAGAATGAAGTAAGTCAGAAAGAGATAAAACCATATGCTAACACATATATATGTAATCTAAAAAAAAAAAGGTTCTGATGAACCTAGGGCCAGGGCAGGAATAAAGACACAGACGAAGAGAATGGACTTGAGGACACGGGGAGGGGGAAGGGTAAGCTGGGACGAAGTGAGAGAGTGGCATGGACATATATACACTAACAAATGTAAAACAGATAGCTAGCGGGAAGCAGCTGCATAGTACAGGGAGATCAGTTTGGTGCTTTGCGACCACCTAGCGGGGTGGGATAAAGAAGGTGGGATGGATGTGCAAGAGGAAGGGTATATGAGGATATACGTATGCATATAGCTGATTCACTTTGTTATACAGCAGAAACTAATACAACATTGTAAAGCAATTATACTCCAATAAAGATGTTAAAAAAATTAAAATTAAAAAAAGGATTATTCTAAATTATTTGTCTATCTGTTCACAGATCTCCATTTCTCTAGGGTCCATTATTGGAGCTTTATTCGTTTTCTTTCGTGGTGTCATATTTACCTGATTTTTCATGATCCTTGATTTCTCACATCAGTATCTGCACATTTGAGTAATCAGGCTCCTCTTCCAGAGTTTACAGGTTTTCTTTGGCAGAAACAATTCTTCACCAGTTGGCTCAGTTTGGGTTTCTGGGTGTGTCTGCTGGTAATGTCCTTGAGAAGGTGAGGTCTGTCATTATGGTCTAATTTTGGGCGAGACAACTGTTCAAACTCTAAGGATGGGGAATGGTGGCAGGCTGCCACTGGCTGAGAACAGTTCGATAGGACTGCTGGCTTGGCTTCCTATCCACGTAAGGCTGAGTGTACGTTCTGCATTTGCCGGATTCTCTGGTCAGGCTTACTACATGGTTGGGACTGAGTACTATATTCAGCAGCAGACGGAGCTATGAATTAGCTTCCCTGCCCTGGCAAGGCAGCAGGGTAGGACCCAGCGCCTGTACAGCTAATTGTTTGGGGATCTGAATCAGGCGGGAGTGTGCACTGAATTCCCTGGTCAGATGTGGCCACTCGTTTTGCTCTGCAGATGAGGAAAGCCACCGTCTATGCTCTCTGTTCAAGTGCCACTCTACAAGAGGACTATTGAACGGGCTGTGCAGCTTCCTGTGTGCTCTGGTTAGTTTCCCTGATCAGACAGGCTGAGGCTGTATTCTGTGATGAGCATGGCTGTGAATTAGGTTCCTTGCCCAGGCACAGAGGCAGAAGCAGCTCCAAAGCTGGTCAAGCTTTCCTGTCTTAACTGAAGCTGACCCACACCTCAAGTTCCCTGCTTAAACAGGGCCACCCACTTTGCTCTGCCAACTCTCAGCTCTGCCTGCCTGCCTGTTGGCTCACCCGCTGCTGGGCTGCGCAGCTATCAGGAATTTTAGCCAGCCTTTCTGGTCAGATGGAGCCAAAATTCACTCTTCACAGTGGGCGGGGCTAAGTGACGGCTCCCTTACGGTGGTGGGCGGGGTGGGGATGGGTGTGCCTCCCAATTTCAAACCGGCTCTGCAATTGGGAAGCGCGACCTATCCTCAGCCTTGGCCATGAATTCATCCCTCTACCTGTGTACAGTATAGGAGGAACACACCACGCCCAGGACATGCAGTACTGGCTTTGCTCTGGGGGTGACCAGCTCTGCTCATTCACCATACTGTTCAAGCACCACTGGGCTGCAGAGCTTCTAGGAGTTGTTGTCAACCCTTCTGGTCAGATGGGGCTGAGGGACACTCTCCACAGTGGGTGGTCTTGTGAGGGGCTGGGATGGGAGAGGGAGGAGTCTTTCTGGGCTACTCTTAATTCCCCAGACAGGCTATTCACAACCAATAATTTAAGGTGAAGTGTTTTATTAGTCTAAGTCCTTGGTAAATAGTTATTACTACTATTAATCATGTATTTTCATGTCTGTATTCTGAATTTTCAAGCGCGATTGCACGCACTATTTCCCTTCATTTGTTATTTATTTAAAGTGAAAGACTGGTTACAGCACATGGGGAACTGAAGAATGATGATCACATCTTATTCTAAGTTAAAGTACATTTTACTATTAAAATAATCACGTAAACGGTGTCCTGTATGTGTAGGACAAACATCTTGCAAAATCATGATAGCCTTTGCAGGGCCTTTCCAACTCCACTCCCAGTGTAATTCTGGGATGTTACGCCTGAAATCTGGAGCAGTTCCATTAAGCAGGAAGGGCACGTTCCCAGCATGGAGGGTCACAAATAAAATCTGCTTTTCCCACTGGTTTGATCAGGACAATCTGCCTTTGTTCCTGGAGCTCTCTTAGGGATGTGGGGCTGGAAAATATAGTTATCATGGTACTGTCCTCTTACCAGTGCCCATTTTCATTTTAAAGAAAATTGAGATCTGCTGTCTTGTACAGTACTTCTGAAATGCCCTATATTGATTTCCAGTTTACAAAAAGTATTGGAAAACAGTCTTTCAGGCAAGAGTTTACTGTGTCATTTCAAAGTTTAGTTTTCTTTAATTAAACAGCTGAACTAAAAAATTATTAATGTTATATAAAAGCTTTATAAAAACATCCAAAGTGGTTAAAGTTTTAGGTCTAAACTCTCTTACTTATCTATTTATAGAAATTCTAAAGGAACTACTGTAGTGGAAAATGGCATTTTTGTTTATAGTTTCCATGGTATGTGCCTTTTATAAATGTTAACATTTATAATGTCATATTATATATTTTTCGATATTCAAAAATAACTCAAAATTCACACCAAAAAAGAAAAAGCTAAATTCTTCAGGTTAAGGTCAATCTGTAACCTCATAAAAGTTTCTGGTGAAATTTTCAATAACTCTGAGACTGACGAACTTTTTGTTCACGATGGGTTCTTCAGCCCACTGTGTTTCATGCCAACTAAACCTAATCTGTGTTTCCCTTGGGCCACAGCATCAGTATCCTATGGATATTTGTTAAGAAGGAAGGTTGTAGGGTTTAATCTCAACCTATTAATTTCAACCTTAGGTTTTTAGTCTAATGGACTTCCCAATGTTGAAGAACTCCTGCACCAAACTCAATCTGTCATTAAAATCTCCACCTGAACCCCTTCTGCACAAAAACACTAATGATTACTTTGCACACAATTTAGCTCATAGTAGAATCAGTAAATACTATTAAGCCATAGTAGAATCAGTAAATACTATTAAGCCATGGCCCATCCGATTCACCCAGTAGGTGACTAGACTACAGAGAGAAGATAGCTGGGAAAATAAGAAGTTTCATGAAATGAATAGCCACATGGCTTCAAAGAGAAGAAACCTGGATTTAGACTGGGAAGGACAGATGCACATTTTCCCCTTAACTTTATTTGTAGGAGAAAAATTTAGGAATAACATGCCTCCGTGTTGGAGAGAAACAAGATTGGCACTTTTGGCCTTAACACTCAGATTTATCTAAACTTAGCCAATTCCTTTTGGTCTCAATGACTTCATCTGAATAGTGACATAAAGGGATGGACTATTTGACTGTGGACATTAATATTTTATGATTCTAACATTAAAAGTGATCATAAATAACTCGATAAGTATAATATTAGTTATCAAAAGAAAATTATTAGTGATCTGTTGTTAGTGATCTACTATAGTTACTATACTGTATTGTATATTTGAGAGTTGCTAATAGATAAGACCTTAAAAGTACTCATCATAAAAAAAATATTGTAAGTAGGTGATGTGGTCACTATACTTATTGTGGTTAACATAATATATACGTATATAAAATCATATTATACACCTGAAACTTATCTATGGTTCTATGTCAAATATATCTCAATAAAGCTGGGGAAAAATGCTACTTTTTGCCAATAACTCCTTGTGGCGGGGAGCTCATGATCAATATACTGTCCAAGTACTTTAAATAGACTCTGGTAAATATAAGTTGAACTTTCTACTTGTTTTATCTTTTTACTGTGAAATATATTTACAGAAGAATACATAAAGCCTTCATAGAGTTTAATCAATAATTATAAAGTGATCACTAGTGTAATAATCAGGTCAGAAAGAGAATATCACTGACCCACAGATCCCTTCCCCAACCCATGTAGCCTTTTCCAATCGCAATTCTTTCTTTCCCATACAGGTAACCATTATCCTGAATTTATAGTACTGATTTCCATGTTATCTTAATCACGTTACCTCTGTATACTTTATCTAAACAATACAGTTTAGTTTTGCTTATTTTTGAGATTTGGATAAATGAAATTGTATTTTGTGTTCCTTTGTGTTTTTCAACTCTATTCAGTATAATATTTGGAAAATTGAGCCATAGCAGATGTTTCATTTTAATTGCTGTATAATATTCTACTATATGACTATACCACACTTATTTATCCATTCTACTATTGAGGAGCATTCAGGTTGAATCCAGTTTGGGGATATATTAAACAATGACACTGTGAACATATTTTTCCTTATAGCCTGCAGCACACAGCCACACATTTCTCTGGAATATACATCTAGGAGCAGAATGCAGGGTCATACGGTATGCATACCTTCAACTTAACTAATAATGCTGCACCATTTTGCGAAGTGTTTTTGCCCATTTCTATACTTATCGGCAGTACATATGCATTCCTGAGAGCTTTGTCACTACCTAACAGTATATTACTTAGGCTATTATACTTAAGATTTTCTATGTCCCAGTCAGTTTGCTAGGAACTAGGAACACAAAGGTGAATACAACAGACACTCTTTCGCTGTATCCATTATAAACTGAAATAATGCTAAACGAATCCTGCATGCCCCTCAGGATTCAAATTTCTATCCGTACTCCAGTGGGTCCATAAACTACGAACATGATTTTTTAGGAAAGAGTCCTACTGCAGAGGTAAAAAAAATCTAAGGCATCATCCTGGTCATGATTAACACCATATTCAAAAGCAGTTCAAGCTGCTTCACTTCTGTTCTATTGGTTTGGGACGTACATCTTACATGGGGAATAATATGCTTCTCTCATGTCACAGGGAACAATTCCTGGATTGTTGCTTTGGAGGTTATAGGTTGCATGTCTTAGCCTGACAAATTACGGATGGAATGAAGAACACAGGGAAGGGGAAGGGTAAGCTGGGACGAAGTGAGAGAGTGGCATGGACATATATACACTACCAAACGTAAAATAGATAGCTAGTGGGAAGCAGCCACGTAGCACAGGGAGATCAGCTCAGTGCTCTGTGACCACCTAGAGGGGTGGGATAGGGAGGGTGGGAGGGAGACGCAAGAGGGAGGGGATATGGGGATATATGTATACGTATAGCTGATTCACTCTGTTATACAGCAGAAACTAACACAACATTGTAAAGCAATTTTACTCCCAAAAAGATGTTAAAAAAAAAAAAAAGCAGCAACAAATGGTATCTTATGCTTCATGTCAGAATAATATTTAATCAGTTTTTAAATAGGAATTCTGATTTCATTTAAATTCAATGAACACATTTTTCTGAGTGCCTCTGTTTTTGCACATGCATCTACTGTGCTTGCAATTACAAAATTAGTGCGTATAAATCATGTACAAAGGCACTGAATCATTATAGATTTGGTACTCAGATACAAATATACATTTGTGTGCATAAATGCAAAATGAAACATAAAAAAGAACCTGAGAAAATCTGGTACTGAATAGCAAGTAAAATACTGTGCAGCAGAGCAATTCTCTTATTCCCACAGTAATTTGCCGGAGGAGTTAATTCTGATAACCCAAGTCTGGCAGTGGTCTGCACAGCATGCAACTGGAAAATTATACATCATCCTAAGATGTATGAAAAAGTGATTTTTCTCAACCATATTACTATACTGTTCTTAATCCTTTAAAACTCATATTATCTGAGATAAATGCTTCTTTTAAACAGGTGGGTTTTTTCCCCTTGGTAGGATTCATCCTTTAATAGTCCATGGTGGGCATTTAAACCTGTGCAGAATCTCTTGGTTATTCTCTGGAACTTGTCACTGCATTACTTCAAGAAAAAAGTCTGAACCACATACAAAATAACAACCAAAGCAGTTGTAGCCTTCAAATTATTTTTAAAGTGGTAAATGGCAACTGCCGACAGAATGTATAAAGCTCCCAGTTTTGGATCTGCACTCAGTACAGGACACAAACAGCCGGGTTCTGTCTGCCAGTGACAAAGGACTCTGCAGGCTTTGTCAAGTGCCTATCATCCACAGAGGTTGCCAGCACTGTTTACAGTCACAAATACAAATTATTTACTGCAGCATATTAAGTAATAGGGTAGATTTATAGTAGCAGGAGAGGCTGATAAAACCACTGGCAAGACGTAGCTTGTAGAAGTAATAAACAAATTAACCAGAGGAGCAGCTGGGGAAAGTTCAGGCATATGTGTGTGCATTTGGTGAAAATGCAATGTTGACTTCAAAATGATGGGGAAAAGAATTCTCTTCCTTCTCCTCTGCTCACCTCAAGGCACAGAATCTAAAAAGGATACTTTCAAATTTCATTGTCTGTCTGCTGTTGGAAATCAGCTGTAGTATATGTAAGTCTCCTATTATTGCTATAAGTCCACAATCCTGCACGACAACCCCCTCGGCTATGAAAGAGAATGGCTGTTAAAAAAGTGTATATTTTCATTGTCAGCTGTAGAAAAATGAGCAGGGGACGAAAGAGCCCTAGGACTTACAGATTTGCTTGCCTCAATCTAAATATGGCTTGCGAACTATTTTTGCTTCATCATTTTGGAAATCACTACATACGTACACACACACATTACTGTAGAGAACACTTCTGAAAGTTTCAAGTTGGAAAAAAAAGACTCTTCCTAGGATTACATAACTTTAATTATGACTTCCTTCTGGCATTTTAGCAGGTGGCATTTCAATGATCAATGAAGCTCTGGCATCTGCGCTTCCTTGTATATTTTGCTAGTCTGCCAGTCCACTGATCTAGAATTACCTTATCGTCAGCATCATTTTTAAATGCCTATAAAAACCAGGTCTTCTGACACCTTTATTCACTTTGTAGCATAAGAGTTATCTAAAATTCTCTCATAATTTTTCCTTCGGGAACAAAATTTCTTTTTCTTTCCCTCTTTGATTCCATGCCTTTGATTTGATTCCATATAAGACCCTTTCACTTATGGCATGTGTAGTACTCAAGACAGACTGGAATAGATACATCAAAGCAAAAAGCTGAACGTGTTAGGCACTTAATAAATTGCCATTGAATGATTAGAGATGCCAAATGTGCCTGGGAAAGACGGCATCTTGACATTTCAAATCATTTCCATTCTGCATAATGATACTCTGTGTATACCTTTGGCTTCTGTCGTGCTTATTAAAACATGCTGTCATGTCTACCACCTCATCTGATCTTCGCAGTATTCTTGTGACCTTGGCAGGAAAGCCATTCATTCAATGTTTATTATCTCTTATGTGATAGGCACTGCTCTTGGCACTAGGAACAGAGGGGGAAATAAATGAAACGCTCCTATTTTAAGGGAGGGGGATTACATTCTAGAGGTTATGACTGCTAATCTACAAATGTGAAAACAGAAGTACCAAGAATTAAAGGTTAGCCCCAAGTAAGCAGTTGCAGGGACACAACTAGTAATCAGGTCTTCTAGGTCCTGCTTGTGGTTCCCAGGTTACTCATAACCCTCTTTGGATTTGGTATTAATTGCTGCAAAGAACGATGGTCACAAACCTTGAGCAGAAATGTTCAGTTTGTTAATTTGAATGGAAACCCTCAGATTGTACTTGACGATATATCATGTGCAATTTTAAAGTCTCTTTACACGCAAAGATTTTAAATGACTCCTTGTACCAGGGAGAAACACTTTGGGTATTTGTATCTAGTTTATTGCACAAACTGGTCCTGGTCAGTTGTGAGCAGAAAGAAAATAGATTCTTTCTCACCAAGTCCCCTTCAAAGATCTCTACATCTTTCTTCCTCTCTTCTGCTTTTATACATTGCTTTCCAGTATTTCAAAGATCAGTCTGGTTTAAGGTGATCACTCATCCAATTGAGAATTGCTCCCTTCTCCCAGCTGAAGCCTGGACTCAACACCACCTTATGGGCAGGGGGTACCAACGACTTCTTTACTCCCTGCCCGTGGCTCTTCTAGCCTTTTTACCCATTAACAAAGCTGCCTCTTGATCCCTTAGGTTGGAGGGGGGAGACAAAAGAGAAGCAAAAAACCAATAGATGTCACTTGACTGGTAGGCGTATAACCTAATATTGGTGCCCTACGGATTTTGATGTCTGGATCCCGCTTTTCCTCTTCTGGAATGCTTCTGAGGGGTGTTTAGACTGCTGTTGCTGGGGTTTTTCCAGCTGTATTTCTCTGACATAAGTGATGTCTCCTCTGGCTAATGCTTCTGTGTTTTTCCTCAGCCCTGTTTTGCAGTGATTCACCCCACATCGCTTTCTCAGTAAATCACCTCGCCGCCAAACTCGTGGCTGGGGTCCACTTCAAGATGACCTAAACCTGGCTCCCTTCTGTAAAGCCCACGTGAGGCTCATGGGAAAAATGCACCTTTGCCCAGCCAATCTCTGGAAGGGGAGGCCATTCCCAGAAGCAGTGCTCTTGGCTATGCCACACGTGCCTAGTACCTACCA
The DNA here is from genome assembly GCF_949987515.2 of Delphinus delphis. Lineage (NCBI taxonomy): Eukaryota > Metazoa > Chordata > Mammalia > Artiodactyla > Delphinidae > Delphinus > Delphinus delphis. The sequence goes on from NC_082689.1 coordinate 64,595,618, forward strand.
TCTCAGCGCAGTGCCACACAATTAGGATCTTGATATCTAATTCTTTCCCTTTGCACAACAGTACCCAAAAGGCTGTCCTACTTAGAGTCCATTATTCTACTCAATCAATAATGAATGACTGTTATTTCATCATTTTCACATTAGCAAAGATTAGCACTTAAATGTGTCTAGTAGGTGATATTAGTATAAGCCACTTTTGATAATATTCTAACACCAAATAACATCCCTTTCTATTTTCTACCATAACTGTGCCTATGCCCTTCTTCTACTTCATGCAATAAAGTAGTTTTGGAAGGTAGGACTTAACAGAGTGTGCATCATTTGTCCTTTAGAGCAATGACTATATGTGTTCTGAGACTGAGCCTATGTACAACTGCTAGAATGGACACAGATAAGATGTTTCATACAGTTTGCAAACTAATCATTGTGGAAGATATGGACTGCAATGGCCATGCTGGGCATGAGTTAATTTATATTTATTTCAAAACACTTTAGAGATGCAAAGGACATGCTTGAATCATGCAGTGCTCATTAGTCTTCTCTGGGGTTTACTCCAGTATGCAGTGAGTTCTTCTAGTTTATGGAGCTGTCCTTGCTTTTTGAAATGTACAATATCTTCATACACACAAACCTGTACCATCTCTGATAACTCTATGTTGAACTAGATACTCCAGAGCTTTACTAGGAGCACCCCCCCCCCCATTACTTTTAGTTCATCTAGTAAATTTACAGTATTTCTGCTTTTTGTTAATTTTCGTGGTTACCATTCGTTAGTTGGCCAAACCATCCAGGTCCTATCCATTATTCACCAGGTTAAGTGGAATATCATTGACACTGACCTTCAGTGGGTATGCCATGGGCACACTCCAGAATTTCATTGGTTACTAATTCTGTCATTCGAAACAATGGATGGCACAGAAATAATACTGATGTTGATACATAGAAATCTTATGTGAATTCTGAATCAATTCTAAATCTCTAGTGTGTGTGTGTGCGTGTGTGTGTGTGTGTGTGTGTGTGTGTATAACCTTCAGACTGCTGCAAAAACCTTCAGTTTGCTCTAGAGTTTCACCTGGAGTTATGCTCTAAGGGATAGACAAAAACCAGATATCAGTTTGCTGGGACTAATTTTACAGGAGGTAACCCATTAAGCTGATATTTCATAGTCTTTTAAATCCTCAGAATAAATACCAAAGGAAAAAAATACGTTTTGTTTAACTATCCTGATTATAGCAGTGTTTTCAGTCCACTCTGATAACCTCACACGATGTAGCATTGAGGGAATCTGCTGGGAAATAACAATACTGTCAGACTCATTGGTTCTGACACAATCAGGCTCACCAGACTGTTTCTGACTAAAGGTGGTGAATGAAGTCAACAGCCACTGAAAATAGCAAGTACGATCATCCTTGTGCATTTTCAGAGCTGAAGAGGCTCTCAGATGCATCTTGGTGCATTACAACAGATTAACTCAGGTACGATTTAAAATTCTTCATTCTTTGAGTGTGAATGATGACATGAATAAAGGTTTTCTGTCCCAACTTCTCCCTACAGATCATCCCAGATGTTTTACCTCATATCAGTCTTTTACATTTTCTAAATTCCTATGGTACTTGCTATCACACATTTTGACAATTTAATGATATATTTTATTATCACCTCTCACACACAGCCTCTGCTTATAGGCAAGAGAACATGTCTCACACATTATCTGTATCTTTCATAGTGTCTAGTATAGTGTTAGGCAACTAGAAGGCATCTGATAAATTCTTGCTTATTGGTAGCAAGTATAATGTCAAACATTCTTGGGAAGAAGAAACTAGATTTAAATATTGTTGTCTTTTGTGGGCGGAGATTAAGCACTAACACCTCATTTACTCAGGTAGGTACTCTACGCTTTAAATAATTTTGCAATTGTCTTCTTATGTGATCATACTTGAAAGCTCAGTAGCTCCCAATACATTAAATTCTGGGTCTTATTTATTAGTTCTTTATTTGATATGACTATAGATCTCCTTTTCATTTAGATATATTTCCCTGAGCTGTGGTCAAGCTTTCTTTCATTTCATTGTAGTATTCCTAAACCAGAGGCCACAGTGTCATTTTCCTAATGGTTTTTTTTTTTCTGGAAAAGTAAGAAAACCATTTAACACATAGAACCCTCTCATTCCTACAGTGGGACATTGACAGAGGCAACCACAGCCACTCACCAAAAGCAAACACACAATACTCTCCAATGGAGTAAGGGCCACCATGGCAACTGCTCTCCTCAAAGATCCGGCATCTCCAAGCTCAGATGAGCGGGAAATAGAGAAGGAGGAGGAAGAAAGTGGGAAAGTAGCTTCCTCTGTAGACGCTGGTAAAGTCAAAGTTCATGACAGATGGTTGCAGAACCACTACCAAGTACAAACTCCATTCTACAACTGCCTTTAGTGTCATTGGGGTCCATGGAAAAGCCCTGCAGTATCATTTAAAGCAATAGAAAATTGGTTTTCTCTGGCACTGAGGCAATTAGCTTCTCTTCTGGTAAGTTCTTTTTAACCACCATAGAAAAGACATTAGTTTTCCTTTGTCATCATCCTTTCCCCTCACTTATGTCTTACACCTCTACCTTTTGCTCCTCTCAAGGTTTTGCAGACAACCTTAGACTTTGCATCAAGCTGTCTTCTTTAGTTAAGTCACTGCTTTTACACCCACACTGAAGGAGAGAAAGTAAAAGAGAGTAGGAGTAGTCAGAGAGTTAATTCACAGATTTCTGGAGATCTGAACTTTCCAGATGCACTTGAAAAGCACAGGGCCTGAGAGCTGTGTACCACTTTGGGAGTCAGTGGCATCATGGTAACAAACGTAAGTAATTCCTGAGAGTGCCTTCAATCAAAACAGCACAGTGGCCACAAGGTGGAGGTCCAGAATGGAAATAAGTCACATATAAACTTTAAGTGAATATTAAACTATGACCAAAATCTGTCATTTTCAAGAGCTAAAAATAAAAACTCTTTTAAACTGCAGAACACATGGGACTTGTGTAACACAATAAATAGTGCTTAACATTAAAAAAGCATCAGAAACTGCTACTGCAATACATTGATCATACCATGAAATCCATATCGTATACTTACTAGACCAAGGTCTGCACAATGCTCATTATAGCATCTGAGTTACCACTGCAGTAGGAAAACTGTCATTTTGCCAGAGAACTTAGTATTTGTTTAAGCAGTTAACACTTTCAATAATCATGACTATGATAGTCTGTGATTCATTGGGCCTAGTAGGTTAAGTAAAATCATGAAACTATTCACTTTTAGACTAACCATTATTTCTGAGGCCACCTTTCAATGGTGGGCCAATGAGTCCTAGAAATTTCCAGGAAATAGTAACCGTAAATAATACTAGTTTCCTTTAATTACTCTCAAGAGAGCACAGATACTGACTTGACAGTTGATTGACTATGTAAGTCTGGCCACGTGATGTAACCACTCTCACATGCAGTTTCTAATCTGCAAAAGGTGTTGGGGGGTGGTGAGTAAAATCTATCTACCTCATTGAGTTGCTATAAAATTAAATAAGATAATGCATTTATGACATGTAAAAAACACTCAGTGTGGATTTCCTTCTCACTTGAAAAGCATTAAATGTATTATAGTACTTTGAAAAATATCTGTTAATAAATTAAAACAGCAATCTGAGCCATGCAGTAAGGGAATATACCTCATACTCCTCACATCCATGGCTGCCAAGATTGTTAATACAATATTTGGGAAAGCCTGGTGAGAGATGAAAGCATATTTGAATGAATCCAAAGCACCATCAACTTACTAGTGGCATTAAGATGAGCTGCTGATTGACAGTTTCCAAAAGTGTTTATAGTGGGCATTACCCTAGGTTCACTAGAGTGAGCATGCATTCATTCAAATGTAATAAATTTTTAATATAACTTATCTTTTTAAGATTCCACAGTTCATATAAGTGGCTTTTATGGAGAAAGCCCACTTTGCTTTTCTGCATTGAGATCTACAATTTGGCATCTTTAATTTACTGTGGCTCTTATAAAAAGCACTGAACCAAGAAGAGGACACATGGTTAATGATGTGCCACTTTAGGAGAAATGCAACACACAGGGAACAAAAATGACTTCCATAAAGTGAACATTATAACCTAATTGGTTACTTGGACCTTATAAATTAGAGCTAATTAGCAAAAAGAAATTTTTGCATCTCAGAGTGGTTACATGGCCTGGCCAGAATTACATGGTCAGTCAATTGCCAAGTCAAGATTTAAGCTCAAGTCTTCTTGATTTCCTGTTAATATTCATTCTATTTGCTGTTCTCTCAAAAAGTAGTAAGAAGAAAACTAGTGGTGTTCTGGGTTTTCATGGAAATTGCTAGAACTTAATGACCCAAGACTAGGCAAAAAGAAATTGTCGTCACTGTTTGCATTATCTACAAGAAAAGCAAGGCTGTTTTTTGAAAACTCGAATCTCTCCCTTTTTCTTCAGTTCCTTTATTTATAAATGAGTTTTATAGTTTAACCTATATTATGGGGTATTGTGAAATTAATTGTAGAGCCAACTTTGAAAAATTCATGTTAATAAAGATATTTTAAAACATGTACAACAGGAATATTGACCTATCAAAATAGATACTGGCAGTATATAATAAGTACTAGAGTGAACAGCAATGTGATTATCTATCAACAAAAACTTTAGTTGCTCCAATTTTTAATTAGTGTTACCAATTCCTAAAGTCAGTGAATCACAGGTAGTGCAATAATCTGTTTCACAGATAAAGATAAGATTTTAAAATCATGTTGCAAAATGGGAAATCAATGTAAGCATAATGCTTAGGTATCAGCAGTAAGTTGTTCTCATTCCTCTTTCATAGAAATTACCCTCTAACCTGAATGGCCTCTTATTTCCATTAACAATTACTGATTAGACACAAAGAGGTTGGCTATATCTTTCCCACTCTATCAGATCATTGATACAGAGATTCTTTTTTCTCAAAAGACACTAAGAAGTAAAACCATTTTAATTTTTAATGATTCTTCCTTTCTTTGTCTCTTTTGAAAACATTTCCCAAGATTAAAATAACTTGTCATTATGCTTGGAATGTCTAGAGCACAGTTAAAGAAATATAGCAGATTGATGGTTGAGACATTCCTATTACAAGTTTTATACCTGAATGCTCTTCAATCATTCTGAGAACCACTCCCTGCTGGACGTGTGCGCAGTAAACACCTGAATAAAATGATTTTGGTAACATGCTGGGGCAGAGAAATAAACTGAAGACCTAAAAGAAATATCCCAACCTTTTTCAAAAGGTCTACAGAGTAGACTTACGGCTTTCAATGTTTTTGATCATCAGTCACAAAAGAAATACATCTTACATCTTGATCCGATGCACACATGCATCAATATTAAATCACCAAACAATACTCTCCTCAACTACTAAAGTGCTTGTCTTATTAGGGGGAAGATATTGCGACGTTAAATGCAACAATAAGGGTAAATAAACTGAATACGGTTCTTAAGTTTTTGCAACTACAGTAATAAACAAACTTAGAATGAATGACTTTTAAATCATCAATAAGAAAGTAAAAATAAATTAAAATGAAACAAATTAATAGTAGAGAAAGTTGAAAATATGGACAAGAAGACAAAGCTAAGTCCTAATAAAATAGCAACTACAATATATGTAAATGACATAAAACAAAAAGATATAGGAACTATAATATTAATAGAATTGAAAAAGATATCAGGCAAATATGAACCCACAAAAATCTCCAGTAATATTACCATTTGAAAATTTAGAATTTAAGGCAAAAAGTACAGTACAAAGAAAGATGTTTATGTACTTTAAAAATGAGTGATAGAAGTGAGAGAGTGGCATGGACATATATATACTACCAAATGTAAAACAGACAGCTAGTGGGAAGCAGCCACATAGCACAGAGAGATCAGCTCGGTGCTTTGTGACCACCTAGAGGGGTGGGATAGGGAGGGTGGGAGAGAGACGCAAGAGGGAGGAGATATGGGGATATATGTATATGTATAGCTGATTCACTATGTTATAAAGCAGAAACTAACACACCACTGTAAAGCAATTATACTCCAATAAAGATGTTTAAAAAAATTTTTAAAAATGAGCGATAAATAAGATGCATTCATCATAAACACATACGCATCCAACAATACAACTTCAAAATATAAAAGGGTTAACTAACAAAACAAATGAAATGTAGTGATAAATAAAAAATTTGGATCGAAAATTTTATCATGCCGCTCTCAGAAAATGTAGGTCATGCAAAAAAATGCAGTGATATAGAAAACCTCAACCAAACAACTTCGCAACCATTGCTAGGTTTAAGCCAGAAGACACATATTAAATTCTGTCTCTCAAATCAGAATACACAATCTGTTAAAGCACACATAAAAAACTAACAATATTGGCCATTTAATAGGTCAAAAAGAAACCTCAGTAAGTTCCAAAGGCTGAATATAATGCTAACTATATTCTCCAATTTTTTTTCTATTCCCATCTATTCTGTTTTTCTCCTCTCCCTCTGTCCCTCCATCCCTCCTACCCTCATTCTATCTGTAAGTTTTATTCTGGAACAATCTACATATAGAAAAGAGCACAAATCACAATTGTACGCTCAGTTAAGGTTCACAAAATGAACAAATCAGTGCAACCAGTCTTCCAAACAAGAAATAGAATGTTACCAGAATCCAAAAAGCCCCTTTCTTGCCCTTTTCTAGATCTCACCCTTCTGCAAGGAATATCCTGATTTCTCATACAATAGATGGAATCATATAACATGTACCTTTTTGAATGATGTCTTTTGTTCAACATTAAGCTATGAGATCCAGCCAGTCTGTAGCTTTCTCATTTTTTTCTTTCATTTTCTTCTCATATTTGTAAAGTATTTCAATATACCACAATATATTCACAGACATTTGAGTTCTTTATAGCTATTTCCAGATCCAATGTTTCCACAGAATATATTTTTGTACATGCCTTTTGGTGAGGAGATGTATACATTTCTTTTGGCTATATACTAGGTATGCAATTGCTGGGTTATAAGGTATGCCTATGGTAAACTTAAGTAAATAAATCTAAACAGTTTTCCAAAGTGGTTGTACCAGTCTACACACTTATTACCGATGTATGAGAGTTTCGGTTGCTTCATAGCCTTGCCAACACTTGGTGTGGTTTTTCTCTTTATAGTAGCCATGTGGTAAGTATGCATGGTATTATGTTGCAAATTCAATTTTTGTTTCTATAATACAGTTGAACATATTTTCAAATTTTCTATTGTTTACTTGGGATATGCTTTTCGCAAAGGGCATGTTTAAGACTTTTGCCCACTTCTATATTTGACTGTCCGTGTTTTGATTATCAATTTGCAGAAATTCTTCACATATTCTGGATATAAGTCCCTAACTAGGTAAAGGTATTGCAAATATATTCTGCAATTCTATGGTTGGGTTTTTTCACTACTTAAAAGATATCATTTGATGATCAAAAATTTGTAGTTAAAATGTAACTTACTTTACTTCTTTATTTTTCATTTTTTTCTAAATGGTTAGTGCTTTTTATATGCAATTTATCTTTGCCAACAACATGTCATAAAAAGTTTCCCCTATGATTTCTTTTTAAAAGTCTTATTGTTTTGCCTTTCATATTTATTTCTAAAATCCATCTGGAGTTGCTATTTGTATATGCTATAAGGTAGAGTCAATCCACCTCTTTTTTTTTTTAAACATAAATTTTCTGAAGTTGGGGTATAGCTTTAAGTATCACCTGTAGTTTCAAAGTTTAATAAATACTGCATGATGCCACCAATATAAAATAACTTTAAAAAATAGCTGAAACCTAGAAATGATCTTATAAAATTTAGTATTTTTTGAACAATGACATGTTGTACTGTGTGGGACTGGAAATCAGGTGATCTTTCGTCTACCACAGCTGTCAAAATTGAAGCAAATCAATTTCTGGATATCATTCACCTCAGCCAAAAGGTGTGGGTTTTTTCTATTCACAGTCCCTGCTAAGATCTTTCCTCCTAGTTCTAACCTTTTCCCCCCTTGAATACTTTTATGCCATCCTCCTTAAAGGCAAGAAATTGCACTGGATGCTCACTTTAAGTAATTATTTTTAAATATTTCAGTTATGTTTACACTTAACAAAATAAAACGATTTCCCCAAATACCATCCTTTCTTACATAACAGCTGCCTTATTTCCCAATATTTATCTCTACTCATTTTCTTTCTTTCTTTTACAGTCATCCCTTGGTATCTACAGGGGATTGGTGCCAGGACTCCATTAGATCAGAAAATCAAAGTATGCTCAAGTCTCATATAAAATGGTGTAGTATTTGCATAATCTATGTACATCCTCCTATATATTTAAATCATCTCGAGATTACTGATAATACCTAATACAGTGTAAATGCTATGTAAATACAATGTAAATGCTATGTAAATAGTTGCCTCTGCATCAAATTCAAGTTTTACTTTTTGGAACTTTTCACAATTTTTTTCCCCAAATATTTTCGAACTGAGCTTGGTTGAATCTGTGGATGTGAAATCTGCAGATACGAAGGGCCAACTGTACTTATCCATACGTGTTTACATACTTCATTTATTCAACGATAAGTTTTGAATATGGGCATACCTTGTTTTATTGCACTTTGCTATTCTGAGCTCTTTACAAATTGAAGGTGATTCTCTCTATGTTATATTTACAAATTTGTGTGACTTGTTTTACTGTGATAGGCCCTTTATTGTGTGAATCAAACTACACAGTATGTTTAATATTGTACATTTCACATAAAAAGGGAAAGCACGAGGAATCTAATAATTATTTCTGTAGCTCTAAATATATATATGTGAAGTAAATCCTTTGATAATGTAACAAAGATGGTCAGATTGTCTTTATCTTGATCTCATCCTGCCTTTAACATGAACTTTTCAATGATTTCCTAATAAGGAATAATACTACCTCTGCCTCTGACCCATTCTGACCCAATAATAACACCCCAGGAAACTGGGCTTATTATAATTTAAAAAATGATTGCCATAATAAGAATAGCATTTGGAAAATAATTATTGCACTGTAACAGTTAACATTAACAACCTTCAGATACTCAATATCCTTTAAGCATTCCTAATGTAATAAATTGGCTATATTTCAGATCACTAAAGGCATTATTAAAATATAATACTTTTATGTGATAATAATTATTTAACAATACTGAACAGGATAAAATATTTGCTCCTAATGTAACTGAAAGCTACTTTATACTTACAGATATTTTGATATCTGCATTGAAAACTGGTTGCACCTCTAAGTCATCTGAGGAGTTCTTATTCTATAAAAATTATTATAGTGATAGAATGCTTACTTATCATGGCCAAAAGGACATAGTCATGAAATGCAGTCACTCAAAGGAATCCTTTCTAAGGAGTGGATCAAATGTACCTTTAGTAATAGCGGGCACAAAATGATTAAAACATTGACTTATTGATATTCAGGATGTTTTTCCTGTGCTCATAACAGCAAAAATGAGTTTATAAATTACCTGTGTATGCAACACACATGGTTTGAAATCTGTTCTTTAACTGCCACAAGCCAGTGGAAATAAAAGGACAGCAATTAAACAAGCATCCTAATTATCATAACCTCTGAGGAATACATGAACAGTGTGCCAGGAGGCATTCATTCGTTTTCATGCCAGGATGTGCTTTATTTAAGCATAGTACAAATCACCAAAGCATCTGAAATCTATGCTACAGTAGGACATTCTTGGTTACTGGAGAGAGAGGTCTTTGAGCACACTACACTGAGTGAAGAATGGCTGTGCCATCCAACATCAATTCTCACTACAAAAAGAGGACTTACATTACAGTGAACATATTTATATTGACTGTGATGCATCTTCACAATTTCAAAATAATTAGTCAAGTTGGGCAAATCGGCCAAAACTACCAGGCAAACAAGTTGTATTGAACAGCAAAGAAACAAAACAATGAAACAGAACAACCTATTAACTGAAAATTCTCCAGTTTAATACTTGAACAATCACTGATAGTCTGTTTTATTTTTTTCAACTCCGTGACAAAGTACTTCCTTATATTATCCTGTAACCTTCTATTTACATCCATCTGTCCTTGCCTCTTGGGATCAAGGAGAAAAAAAATTCTAATCCCTTTTCATGAACAGGCCTTAACCTTTACATACAAAAAACCTCCCATGTCCTCCCTTTTCCTTCCTTTCTTTCGCATGTAGTAGTCAACTATTCTTTGTCAACCTGGTTTCTGGTTCTTTTCACACTGAGTTGTCTCCCTCATGAACATGTCCAGTTTGTCCATAGTTGTGTGCAGTGTTCTAAATTGTGTGCAGTGTTCTAGTCTGGTCATTCCAGTGCAGGCTGGGCGGTGCGGGGCGGGGGGGACTCTATTCCCTGGTCCCAGTCACTCTTCCTACAGCCATCATCAGAAGTTCATTGGCCACATCATAATATTGAACACATAACTCTCTGGCCTGACTCAACCGAAGCCGTATTTGTGGAAACAAATCTGAGTCTTTTTTAAAAAATTATTTTCTATTTAGCCAAATCTCATTCATTACTTAGAGGCAAATACAATGGGTAGGAGGTCTTGCCATTAAGCCACATCGGGCTTGTTAGAAAATTTTTGAATTTTAAATACACTGTCAGAATTGTATCGCTAAGTGATTCCCAATATCTTCCAATCATCTTCCAAAATCTCATGCCATGGAAATGTGGCTGACTCTGGGATTTCAGAAATCTGACTTGATGAACCCTATGTGTTGGCCAAGTCAAACATGATGATAACTTCTACCGTTCACAAGGGTCTGGTCACTTCCAGGAGCATAATGATTAAGAGCAGAGCTCTGCCCCCAGATGTCCTGATCCATGATTCAAGTTGTGTGATCTTGAAGCTACTTAGAGCGCCCATGCCTTATTTCTTTATCAGTACAGTGGAAATGATATAATAATAATAATAATAATACCATCTCATAGGTTTTACTTGTGAGGTTTCATTTAATTAAAATATATTAGTTACTAAGAAAGCATCCAGTACATATCAAGCCTTAGTAGTTGTTTAGCTATATACTTGCAACCAATCTGTCAGAATTGAGACCAGAATAGTGGTCCAGTTATGTATTCTATCAGACAGTAGATTTTCAGAATTTATTATGCTTATGAATCACTTTGCTTAGATGCATATTTCCAAGTTCCACCTGATTTGTTAGGCCTTTTGACTTTTTTTTTTTGAAAGTAGAGTATACAAGTACATAAGACAATAGAAATTTGTTTGTTACACTTCTGAGTTATTTAAGTCAATAATTTTCCATTATTCATAAATATCACAATTGAGCATAATTCTTTATAAAGTTTTCCTAGAAATTAAAATAATTTTATATTAGTGACAAAATTAATTTGTAGGTATTTTAACAATCCCTTCCATTTAGCTCTCCTAATGAAATTGTTTATATTTTCAATATGCAATTGAACTTTGAGCCAATTCTTACTCAAATATGTTGTGCTGTCTGAATTTCTTAAAAGCCAGTCCCTTTTCAGCTTTCACCCAGAGCCTTTTACTTCCAAATTAGTGACAATCTCAAACCATTTATTGGTAAGAACTCATTTGTTTCCACTGACTTTCTTGCTTTTTATGAGATTCTACTCCAGTTACAGAATTCAAGCTTAAGGAGTCTTCCGTAGTTCACAGAGTTTTAGAAAATCATTCAAACTTTTCATCAATAATGTGCTCCAAAAAATATTAACTTGTGCCAAACAGGCTTTTAAAATGTGTCTTTTCCTTTCTCAGCTTTGCTTGAGGTGTGAAGGCCATAGGTGATGCTGACCCAGGAGAATTCTGAGAGAAAGACTGCTGAAATTTGAGAGGAGGATTTATTTGAAGAGAACTGGTCTGGGAGTCCATCCCCTGAGGCAGAAGAGCCAAGGTGGTGCTGTATTCTAACCCCAAGCAAAAGTAACAGAGGATTCTAAGGGAGCACTCAGAGAAATTGATGTGTATCCCCTGCAGATGTAGATGCAGTGGATTAGTGAGAAGGCCCTTGTCAAAAGGATCCTGCCAAAGAAGGCAGCCTGCCGAGACAAGAGGACCCCAATTATAAAAGTCTGTGGGTGACACTGTGGGGACTGAAGCTGGGAGCTCAGGAGGAGCCAGGCAAAGGAGGGACAATGTCCACCTCAAGGCAGTTGCAGAGAAAAGAACCCACTAGCAGATTCTTCACAGAATTCAGAGAAGTTCCCATGAGACAGTCAGTGTTAAACAACAGCCAAACTCAGAAAACACATGACCATCCTTCCTGTGCTTTCTTCTAACTCCAGTTGGGCTCAAAACTGAAGTTATCCTGCTGAGAATAGAGGGGCAAGAAAGGATGGAAGACTAATTTTACATAAAGTTTGGAATGTTTTACATTATCTGGAACCAAGTAATTTCAATTATTTAACCAAGATTCTTTTGGTAATTTAAAGTGACTTTTGGTTTGGCCTGAGCTTTTCCGTGGCAGGAACATAGAGCTCCTCACCAAGCAGATTTAAAAAGAGAGTGGAAGACAAAAACAATAAGCTTTTCTAACTATATCCCATGAGACCTGCTTACTTAAACCGACTACACAGATGTGCATGAAAAAAAAAGGCAACTAAAAAAGTAGACTGAAGCAGAGTAAAATTCTCACCCTATGTTAGTCACCGGCAACTCTGCTAGAAGTTCCAGGTCTTGGATTGAGTATGAGAATTTTCTGTTTAATTCAGTTCTGTGGAAGTTTAGGTTGTAGTTTCTGTATCCTGTCTGTGATGGTGATCTTTTGGGATAGATTTCCTACACAAAGCCAGATTTTCTAGTAGGTTCTTCATCCAATTAAGCTGTTGAAAATGTGTATCCTGTTGAGTTCAAGATGGCCAAACTGCTACACAAGTTCTCCCTCCAGCCCTTTCCAAATCCCACTAAACTGATGGTAAAGATGTGTAAGGAAGAGTGTAAATCTGCAACAGCGATGGAAATAGAATTGAGAGAGAGAGATCTTCAGTGAATGAGTTTATAACAAATTTCTGAAAATGGTATATCCCTAGGGTCTAGTCACGGTTCAGGAACCCATAGCTGCCCCCCTCTCCTTACCTCAACTGAAAAATCCTAGAAATCTGTTGCATTTCTTTACACTGACAATGAAATATCAGAAAGGGAGAGTAAAACAAAAAATCCCTTTTAAAATCACATCAGAATAAATAAATAAATAAAATATTTAGGAATAAACCTGACCAAGGTGAAAGACTTATTTGCTAAGAACTATAAAACATTGATAAAGGATATTAAAGATGATTCAAAGAAATGGAATGCTATCCCATGCTCCTGGATTGGAAAAATTAATATTGTTTAGATGGCCATACTACCCAAAGCAATCTACAGATTTAACATGATCCCTATCAAATTACCCATGACATTTTTCACAGAACTGGAACAAATAATCCTAAAATTTATATGGAACCATAAAAGACCCAGAATTGCCATAGCAATCCTGAGGAAAAAGAACAAAGCAGGAGGCAAAACCCTCCCAGACTTCAGATAATACTACAAAACTACAGTCATCAAAACAGCATGGTATTGGCACAAAAAAGACATCTGGATCAATGGAACAGAATAGGGAGCCCAGAAATAAACACACAGACTTACGGTCAATTAATCTTCAACAATGGAGGCAAGAATATATTGGCTGGGCCAAAAAGTACCTTCAGTTTTATAAGTAAAAATAAAAGACACATTTTTCATTTTCACCAAGAACTTTACTGAACAACATATTCACCCTTTGTTCCACTACCTTCTGCCATTTTTCAGGCAACTTCATAAATCCATCTTCCCAAAACCTTTTATCTTTTTAAGCAAAGAAGTGTTCCAGGTGCATTTTACAGTCTTCCAGGGAATTGAAATATATTCCATTAAGAGAACTCTGTAAAAACTGAAATAAATGGAAATCCAAAGGTGCAATGTCTGGTGAATACGGTGGATGAATCAGAACTCCCCAGCCAAGCCGTAACAGTTTTTGCCTGGTCATCAAAGAAACATGCAGTCTTGCGTTACCCTGATGGAAGATTATGCATTTTCGTTTGACTAATTCTGGATGTTTTTCATCAAGTGCCACTTTCAGTTGGTCTAACTGGGAGCAGTACTTGCTGGAATTAATCATTTGGTTTTCCAGAAGGGCCTCATAATAGAGGACTCCCAATCCCACCAAACACACAACATCACCTTCTTTGGATGAACATCGGCCTTTGGTGTGATGGGTGGCAGTTCATTTAGCTTGCCTCATGATCTCTTCCATTCCACATTGTTGTACAGTATCCACTTTTCATTGCCCATCACAATTTGTTTTAAAAACGGAACATTTTCATTACATTTCAGTAGAGAATTGCATGTGGAAATACGGTCAAGAAGGATTTTTCGCCTAACTTATGTGGAGCCCAAACGTCAAAGTGATTCACATAACCAAGCTGGTGTAAATGATTTTCAAAGCTTGATTTGGATATTTTGAGTATGTCAGCTATCTTCTTCATGGTATAATTTGATTGTTCTCAATTATTGCTTCGATTTGATCGCTGTCAACTTCAACTGGTCTCCCGGACCGTGGAGCATTGTCCAGTGAGAAATCTTCAGCACGAAACTTCGCAAACCACTTTTGACATGTTCGACCAGTCACAGCACCTTCTCCATACACTGCACAAATCTTCTTTTTGCGTTTCAGTTGTGTTTTTACCTTTCTTGAAATAATAAAGCATAATATGCCGAAAATGTTGCTTTTTTTCTTCCATCTTTGATATTAAAATGGCTACACAAAAATTCACCAATTTTGATAAGTCTTTTTTTAAATGCACGCTGATATGACAGCTGTCACATACAATCTAACAAAATTGTTTGGAATGAAGTTGAAGACAACTAAGTGCTACTAGAGCCATCTTAGGAAAAAAACGAATGAACTTTTTGGCCCACCCAATACAATGAAGAAAAGACAGTCTGTGCAGCAAGTGGTGTTGGGAAAGCTGGAAAGCTACATGTAAATCAATGAAGTTAGAACACTTCCTCACAACGTACACAAAAATAAACTCAAAATGCCTTAAAGACTTAAGTATGAGACATGACACCATAAAACTCCTAGAAGAAAAAATAAGCAAAACATTTTCTGACATAAACCGTACAAATGTTTCCTAAGGCTAGTCTCCTAAGGCAACAGCAATGAAAGCAAAAATAAACAAATGGGACCTAATCAAACTTATAAGCTTTTGCACAGCAAAGGGAACCATAAACAAAAGGAAAAAACCTATGGACTGGGAGAAAATATTTGCAAACAATGTGACCAACAAGGGCTTAATTTCCAAAAACTACAAACAGCTCATACATCTCAATAACAAAAAACAAACAGCCCAATTAAAAAATGGGCAGAAGACCTAAACAGACATTTCTCCAAAGAAGACATACAGATGGCCAATAGGTACATGAAAAGATGCTCATCATCGTTGATTATTAGAGAAATACAAATCAAAACTACAATGAGGTATCATCCTATACTGGTCAGAATGACCATGATTCAACAGTCTACAAATAACAAATGCTGGAGAAGATGTGGAGAAGAGGGAACCCTCCTACACTGTTGGTGGGAATGCAAATTGGTGCAGCCACTGTGGAGAACAGTATGGAGGTTCCATTAAAAACTAAAAACAGAGTTGTTATATGATCCAGCAATCCCACTCCTGGGCATATATCCAGAAACACACATACTTCAAAAAGATACATGCACCCCAATATTCATCGCAGCACTATTTACAATAGCCAAGGCATGAAAGCAACCTAAATGGCCATTGACAGATGAAGGGATAAAGATGATGTGGTATATTTAGTACAATGGACTACTATTCAGCCATAAGAAACAATGAAATAATGCCATTTGCAGCAACATGGGTGGACCTAGAGATTATCATACTAAGTGAAGTCAGAAAGAAAAAGAGAAATACCATATGATATCATTTACATGTGGAATCTAAAATATGATACAAATGAATTTATTTATGAAACAGAAACAGACTCACAGACATAGAAAACAAACTTATGGTTATGAAAGGGGAAAGGGGGTGGGGGAGGGTTAAATAGGAGTTTGGGACTAGCAGATACAAACTACTATATATAAAATAGATAAACAACAAGGTCCTACTGTATAGCACAGGAAACTATATTCAATATCCTGTAATAAACCGTATGGAAAAAGAGTATGTATGTATATGTATAACTGAATCACTTCGCTATACACCAGAAACTAATACAACATTGTAAATCACTATACTTCAATAAAAAAAAAAAATCCTAACAGATTCAACTAGAAAAGCAGAGAGGAAGTGGGTAAAAATTTGCTGATGGATAAAACATAATAATAAAATTTATATCAAAGTGTAAAAGCAGATTAAAAATGTGAGCAAAATATAATTTAAGAAAAGACAGAAGAAATAGAGGGGGAAGAAATTATCAAATATGTGACCAAAAAATTGCACAGCACTTATAAGTCCTTAGACTAAAATGACTCACCTACTTCCAAGCAGAATGGATGAGGCAAGTTCTAACACATATTTATGAAATTTCACAACTTCAAGGAGAAAGGGAAAATCCCCAAAACTTACAGACTTAAAATCAGATCTCCTATAATAGAATGTGAATCATTCTGCTATCAGATTTCTGATGAGCAAAAATAACTGTTAGATAATATTAGAGTGATATGTTCAAATTTTAAAGGAAAGTGATTTTGGATTTGTAATTTTATGTCCAACTAAGTTATTAATAAAGGTAACATAAAGACACTTTCTGACATGAAACTATCAGACTTTTACTTCTTTACTCTTCCCTTCATGCTTCTAAGAAATCAACCTGAGTATATGTTCTAGCAAAATGAGAGCCAAACAAGATAGAAAAAGGCATAAAATCCCAGAAAACAGCGCCTCTTACACAGAAGTACATCTAAAAGAAATCCCATAATGACAACTATGAAGCACGTCTAGAAAACAAATAATTCATAGTAAAGCGGTAGATCAAAAACTATGGGAGGGATCTCACTGGGAGGAAAGAGAATTCCTTACATAATTGAAAAAATGAATAATTTTGAAGAATAAAGGAATATATTGTTTCTCTGAACCAGCAAAAATAAAGGCAATAAAAAATCTCAGGAAAAACTGAAAGCAAAACAGTGAATGTTAAAATATGAAACAACTATATCACAATTTTAAACAGTTGAAAGTAAAAGAAAAATAGAATGAAAGAGAGAAAGAAAGAGAATGTGTATGAGCCATCTGGCCTTGATGGTAGAAATACAGCACAGGTGCTACTACATTATTTAAACTTTAGAGGAATAAAAGGTGTTTAAACTTTGTTTTATCCAATTTGTTTCTATCCTTTCTATAAATTAACAACTATTCTGACCTCTAAATAACAGAAGACATTTGATACATTCTAAGAGTCACCTGTTGCTTGTTTTGAAGATGATTCCCGTTGGGGGGCTTTCAGCTCAATTATTAGTGTGTGCTGTTCCTGCTGGCCCATGTGTTTCTAGAATTTCAGAGGGCTGTGGCTGCCTGCATCCTGTAACTCCCCTAATGAGGCCACCTGCACCATACCCACCCAAGCCATCTCAATTAAATGAGAAGTCTGCCCTTTAATGGCTATAAAGATATTTCTGCCTGACATGGCCGTGGCAGTTTGCCACATCTAGAGTAGCTCAAAATTATGGGGAGCTGTGAATCCTGTTGATTGACTGCACTCACTAAAGCCTTAGCATATGAAGGTCTGTGCTGGCAGATGTCACTTTGGCATTAGAACACAGATCTCTGAGGCAGAGTTCCAGCATGGAAGTGCAAAACCCACTAGCGGACACAGGTCATGGTGGATGAAAACTAAGTTCCCTTTGTTTTGTAGCTACAACCATTAGTATAAATCTTGATATGGTAGGCACCTAAGATATGCTTGACGAATGAAGAGAGGGAGGGATAAATTAAACGAGTGAACTGAGTAAATGATATTCTGACCAGTTAATTTAATCAGACCCATAACCTTAGTGGACATTTCTCTCATGAGTATCCTTAGTGGGTATTCCTCTCATGAATGGTTAATACTTTAAAATGTATATGAAGTTTACTTTTCATAACACTTCAATGTACAACAATCGCTTTGTTCTCCATTTTATCATTCCTTCAAATCTAAATAAAATTCATGTAGATTTATACCTGGAACATATTAAATACTCAGTAAAGACTAGCTATTAACTATTATTATTTTTTAAGAGTTGGGGAATAATAGAGAGATAGAGATTGAAACGAAGACAGAGGTAGAGATAGAGAGGTACAGCCCTGGCAATAGATGGAGGAAGGAAGAAGGGAGAGAGAAGAGAGAGACTAGAAAGGCAAAATAAAATCAAATGTTTCTCTCATTACCTAATGGAATTTGTAAGTGCCAAGTCTGGACTAACAGATTGAAGATCTAAGGCTTTTTGGTCATTACTTGGAACCTGATCCATTCAACTGCATAACTACTAACTTGAACTCACTTTGATTATATCCTCAAAGACTGAACCACAAACTTTTTTCAAATTAGTAAATAAAACACACTATTTATAGTTATAAACTAGTGGATTAGATTGCAAACACAGGAGTATATCAAAAGATTCCCTGTTATTATTTTGCATGGGCAATAAAGATTAATTGCTCCATAACACTCGAGGTGCAAGAAATGTCACATTACTTTGCAAATCAAAGCTAGGTCTGAATCCATTCAACCAGTTTAATAAGAAGTCCAATCTCAGAGTCTCTTGTCTTTTTTCTTAGATTGTGGCAGAACAAGGATTACCCTCCCTGAAGAATGGGGGAGAGAATATTTTGCTTATTGATCTGCTGTCTTTAATTGATGAAGATGTTCCTGGATGGAATGAGGGTAAATTCCATCCACCCATGGGACAACAAAACCCAGAAACTGAGAACACAAAGGCATGCAGGGGAAAACAACTTTTCATTTTTTAGGTGGCAAATCTATAATATCAAGCAAATACAGCACATCATTTCTTAATAATTCACTTGTTACATATGCAATATGGAATATTTGAGTAGAAAATGATCACTCCCCCTTCATTCTCTTCCATTCCCTTTCTTAACCGTCCAAGAATCTGTTTGCATCGAGGGTTGGTCAGTATAATCAGGGAGCCAGTGAGAATAAGATGTTCTAAGAGGTTTTCAGAGTATAGTAATGACATTTCAATACAGTGCCTTCTGAGTTAAGAAGAAAAATGTTTTCCTCTCACCTCTTCAATAACTTGAGAATTATTTTTAAAGTTTTCTCCATATTTGTCCCAGAAAATAGGCTTCGCGTTTTAGATTCAACTTTGACGGGTTAAGTAGAGCAAAAGGAAGGAGGGATGGAAGAAAGGAAAAAAAGGATGAAGGGAGGGAAGGAGAGAAGGGAAGGACAAAGTAGAAAGAAAAGGAAAAGGGAGGATGGGAAGGAAGGAGGATAAAAGAAGGAAAAAAGGAAGAGAAGGAAGAGAAAGACATGAAAAGAAATAAGGAAGTAAAAATCTTCAATCTAAATAAAAGGTGATTAATAAATCAAAAATCAGATTTCACCTAGGACTGCAACAAATAGAGATCTTAGTCTAAACATCATATCGCCTTTAAAGGGGTACAATTCCTTTTAGGAAGTACTGAATTTGAAGACCTGGCAGATTCGGATTAAGAACATTATTTTATTCAAACTTTACTTTGGCTTTACACCATTAGCCAATATAGCCAATATGAAGGCTGTTTATTTGAAAAGAACCTAAAAAAGTCATTGTAGTAATAACCCTAAGGATGCTGTTGAGGTCTTTGCTGACTGCATCAGAACGTGCCATTTTTATGAAAACCTTCTGCAGGAATTTCGTGACTTTGAAGTAACAAGATAAGTTATATTTTTCCTTTTTGTTCATACATACTAAATCATGTAAGTAATGATATCACCCTTTTTTGCACTGCTTTTTAGACAGGTCACAGCCATTCCTGTGACCCTCCTTGGGCATGTCCTGGACCTCAGGTACACTCATGTTTTACACATCTCAACAAGCTTATTCTTGTGTTCTTGAGCTTTGGTCCAGGACAATAGTGCCTTATTGCTAATACAGTATCATTGAGGAAAAGTTCATTTATATTTCATATGTTACTTAAAAATCACAAATAAGTATGATTTATATATTGTAAGAGTTTCCTTACAAAGTGCTAAAATCAAAAAACAAGAATGCAAATATATATAACATTAGGTACATATATATGGCTTTTTGATTAAAAGGAAAAATTCTATCCAAAAAAAATGTTTCAGTCTGAAACAACTTATTTTTCTGAGACGTCCAGGTAGTAAAAGCTTTGGTCTTCTTAATGAAGTAAGTACTTTGTTCCTCCAAAGACTCATATTCCACTTAATAAGCATTCCAACACACAGAGTACAGCAAAACAGGAAATGTTCTGCAGAATAAAATTTATAAATGGTATATTGGCTTTTAGCATGACTAATCTTCAGATGAAGAAGCTTTTGGATTCATAATAATCAACTCTGTTTCCATTTGATTTGAGAAATTCAAATCAAATTATGCTAGGTAGCACTTAATTATAAACTCTTCAGAGGAATTATTTGGTTTTATTTCCAGTAAAAGCCAAGTCTTCATAAAAGCCATTAATTAGGGTATCTTTTGTCTCCCCAGTGAAACTAAGAGTTGAAGCCCTTGAACTCCATTTAACCTTCAAAAGGGTCTCTGCAGGTCCAACTTGAAATGCTCTGGAGTGGGGGTGAGTGACACAGGAGAGAAAACATCCAGGAAAACCAATACAAAAATGGGTTTTAATGCAGTTTTTTGGATACTAGTTGAAACAGCCTTGTCAAACCATAAAATTTCTCTTCTTTATTACCCAGTAATGTGTGCAGTGGATGTTCCTGACCTTACTTCATCTCCAGCTCCCACCCCTGTTACGTAGAGTTTTATTGTCTGTATTTTATTTTTTCCAGAAAGTATAAAATGAATATCCAAGGAATCATCAGTTTTCTCTCAGAATAAATTGTTATAAAGCAGTTTCATATGGATCCTCTGTGTTAGTTTCTCATTGCTGTTGTATCAAATTACCATAAACTGAGAGGCTTAAAACAACATGAATTTATTATCTTTGAATTCTGGAGGTCACAAGTCTGAAATCAGTTTCACTGGGCTGAAGTTAAGCTGTCAGCAGGGCTGCATTCCTTTTGGAGGCTCTAGCGGGTAACTGGTCTCCTTGTTTTTTTCCAGCTTCTTGTTGCCACTTGTATTCCTTGGCTTGTAGCCTCTTCCTCCATCTTCAAAAATGCATATGGCTGATTCACTTTGTTGTACAACAGAAACTAACACAGCATTGTGAAACAATTATACTCCAATAAAGATCTATTAAAATAAATAAATTGACTTGTAATCCCCCCAAAAAAACATGATTCCAATTTCTGCCACAACTACCACATCACTTTCTCCACTGACTCTGACTCATCTTGTGTCCTGTGATTACATCAGACCCACCCAGATAATCTAGGATAATCTCTCAATCTCAAAATCCTTAATCTGATTACTTCCAGAAGTTCTTTTTGCCTTATAAACTAACCGTCACAAGTTTCAGGGACTAGGACAGGGGCATATCTGTCAGTATTCACATCCCCTACTGGGCCGCAAAGATTCACATCCATCCCACATACAAGATACATTCATCCCACCCCAATATCCCCCAGAGTCTCAACTCATTACAGCACCAACTCAAAGTGAAAGTTCATCTAAATATCATCAGCTCAAAAGTCCCAAACCTCATCATCTAAATCAGGTGTGGATGAAACTCTGGGTATGAGCCATTCTGGGGCAAAATTCTACTCTATCTAAGGACTTGTGAAATTAGAGAATAAATGATCTGCTCCCCAAATATAATCGTGGTACAGCATAGGATAACATTTATAGACATTCCCATTCCAAAAGGAAGAAAATGGAAGAAAGAAAGGAATCACTGGTCCTAAGCACTGTCACATCCAACTGGGTAAAATCCATTAGGTTTCAATGCCTGGGAATAATCCTCTTGGTTTGCAGTTCTGCCCTCTGGGAGCTTTCTCCACCCCTAAACCACTTCCATTCTCAATTTCCATGGTTGGGGAGTAGGAAGTATTTGGTGATGTGTGTCTCGGAGTTGGAGGGAAAATATCTATACTGCACTTTGTAATGAAATGCTGAAAATAATGGGTTTTTAAAAAAAAATGTGTAACATATAAAAATGTCCTCACATCAAATTGCTTCTAGCAAAAAGACCACTTCAAAGCATCCCCAAAATTAAAAAAAAAAAAAAAAAAAGTTCTTTCTTCAATAGGCCGCGTCAAAGCTGCAGTATCAAAATATCATGTACACATCTGGAGTAACATATAAAAAAACTCTGTTGCTACAATTATCTATACTGTTTCAGAAATACAGCAGAGCACATCTTGTGAAATGAAAAGTCTGGTTATGGCAGTTTTTTTCCGGAACTAAATGCAATGATTACTTTGGGATAATCTGGCTTTTGTAATGACAAATGAAATTTAGTAGGACTGCCAAATCTATTCTGCACAGATAGAGAAAACAAAGCGTGTCTGACCTGAAACTATGAGTGTTTAAATCAGTAGAAGGAATGGTTAGTTTTAAACTTTTTTCTGATCCCAAATTTTTGTCGGATACAATCTCATCAGAAATCTTTACAATTCAGGGGCAGATGAAGGATTTATTGTTAAAAGGTACACACTACGGCAGCAATTTATTTTGATGTTCACTTTGGATTAGTTTCACAGCTAAACTGAATATGCAAAATGGCTTATTTTAGAAAAGAATTCTAACAAATTTGTGATGTCTCTGGAATGTTATCCATATCTGCCTCTAATTTAACAAGCTAGCTCCGGTAAAGGAGGGGGAAATTTAGCTGTATCATAAGCTATAAAAAGTAAATTATTATATTTAAATATAATGATAAAGGACAATATTGTTCACTCCATGTCCAATTTAGAATAATTTAGAGCAAAGTCAGACAAGTGGATAAAGGCTCTAAAACATGAGGCATGTCTGGTCCACTTATGGTCTTAAGTTCCTGCTCTATGTAATGAGTATTAAGAGTGACATATGTAGGCCTGCAGTTGAAAAAAATACATTATGTTGAAAGATTTTTTGAGATGACCTCCAAAATATTACACAGTGGATGTGTGTCTCATTGAAAGCAGGACATCTTTACTGAGAGAGAGAGAATAATTCCTAACTTTGAAAAGAGGAATGTAGAAAGTTAAATCATTTTCAAAATCATTTACTTTTTTAAAAAAGTCTTGTTCAATTGCATTTATTTTTAAGAAAAGAAGTTAAAGGCTATGTAGACTGATGTTTGGTTGTTTTGTGTTCTACCATGTCTTTGTTTCATGTTGTGTTTCTGTTAGGAGAGAAGCACAGTGTGAAACCAGAGCCATGCTGCCTCCAATCCCCAAATCCCCATTCTTAGCATAAAACTCTCCCTGCCCTTGAACATCTTGGTCTTGCCCAAATCTGTTTTAATGAACCTTGGTTCTTCTACCAGATCACAGATATGATTATAAAACAAACAAAACATCAAAAACCAACAACAGAAATATTTATTAATGGCTCATTTTCAGCCCAGAAATGTGTGGATTTTTCAGAAGTGTTCATTCTAAAGGGGAGTGTATTATGGTTTATCCTTCGCTACCATATGGGTTATAAATTGTTTTTGGCATGGCTGATTTTTGTTGAATTAATATAAACAATAATACATTGAGTCAAATAAATGTATTAAAATACTCTCTGTTATTATCTTAAGTTTTAATGTTCTTTCGTGCTATTTCAGGCTGTCTTCCAAAAAACTAAAGTTGTCTAAGACAGAGTAGCTACTTAAAAATGTTTACTGACCAAGTAACTTTAATTATATCTTACTTGATTTTAAAAATAATTCAACTTTAAAATAGCAATGATGCATCTCAAGATAAGTTTCAAAAATTAAAATCTATGACTCTGTTAACTCTGACCTTTCCTACCATGAATACTACTAAATGCATGACAAGTGAGACTGTACTGTTTTTACCATGAGTTGACCATCAGATCACCTGAAGCAGTGTGAGGTATAATGGATTACCCAGTGGGCTTACATTCTAAACAAAAGAGATGAAAGCAGCAAATCAGCAAGCTGGGGAAAAAAAGAAAAAAAAGTATATATCCCTAAAGTGAAAGAGCACCATATTTGGGGAATGTATTTATTTTTTATTATTATGATTTTTTTTTTCGTGTGACCATTTTTCAGATTCTTCCATGCACCCAACCCTTCTGTCCCTGAGAGAAAACTTCCCAGATTAGATAAAGTCTTGCTAAAGGCTTACAGAAGTAATGTGAAGGAAGAATTTGCAGAACAGGAAAGAAGAAATATTTCTGGTCTAGTTTACTTGTGGGGCCTGGGAGGAAGGAATAAGAAGGTCACAGAAAAGTAACAACAGTGGTCTGCCTGGACAGTGCAAGTGCCACAGAAGAGCATTCCTTCCATAGAACTGATGAAGACTCTGGAGCGCCCCAGGAACTAAAAAGTCAAGTCTAAAGAGGCAGTAGGAGAGGGTCAATATTTAGTCACTTTAAAAATGTGCACTTCCTAATCAGATTCATCCTTACCTCATTCAAAGAGGGGTGGTAAAATTGCATCATTCAGTGGTATTTAATTCAATTCAACAGGTATTTATCACAGGCTTTCCTTGCCTTAGGCTTTGCTCTAGGTGCCAGAGAGCAAAAGTTCAGACACCGTAGACATCCTGCTTCCCTTACAGAAGTTACAGTCCATTTACCACAGGATGGAAAACAAAGCACAAACACTGGGATTGAAGGGGGGAATGAGAATTAAGTTTCCACAGACAAAGAACCAAAAAATGTAACAGTAGTCAGGAGGACAATGGTCATACATTATTGATCCTCTAAAAACAAGAAACACTGACAGCTCACATTTGCCATAAAAATCTATTGGCTCAGGTTAACCCAGACTGAGCTTTAGCAAAATTACACCTGCTTAATGAAAGCTACCATGAAAGCAGCCAGCAGTGGGTGTAAGAGCATTCATTATTCTTTCATCAGTTATTCCCATGATTCATGC
Organism: Delphinus delphis; assembly: GCF_949987515.2. Lineage (NCBI taxonomy): Eukaryota > Metazoa > Chordata > Mammalia > Artiodactyla > Delphinidae > Delphinus > Delphinus delphis. Next base: position 64,620,870 of record NC_082689.1, read on the forward strand.
AAGTGTTCTTCATCAACTGATTTATAAGGCCTAACATTCAGTATTATAAGGTAATTCTAAGTCTTATCAAAGCACAAAGCTGTTATATAAGAGTTTCTGAATAATAAATAAGCTATAATAAAGGAACAAAAAACAAGTTCCAGGGAGCTCACAAAGTCAAAAAATAATCACGATATAGTAACCATGGAACTATAATTAAAATTGCCACATAAATGTACTGTTATCCAGTGCATTCACTCATCCATATAGTACTGCTGTGTTCCGAGGAGACAGAATTTCTCTCATACAATAAAACTAGATGGTGGAGGATGATACAACCAAGGGTATAACTTCCATCTTTGGGAAGCCAACAAACCAGATTCCTTCCCGTAGTATCCACATTCCTCTCCCTTCAATAATTCGAGGTGACAGAGGTGAGAAATTTTGTCTCGAAGCAAGTTTCATAGTATATTTCAGAGCAAATATAGACCCGTTCCATCCTTCTACATCTAGAGCCATATAAAATGAGAATGATGGGCAACAGGGAACATAATTTAAAAAAGAAAATGACTTGAAATGTTTATGTTGTGGTTGTTAAAGCAGGAAGGAAGATCAATGAATGTGTTGAATTAAAAATGGATAGATAAGTGGATTCACTCACTCCTTCATGTGGATATTGACCAAATGCTTCCTCTACTTCAGACATGGATTCATCCCTCACAGAAATCAGTAGCATGGCTCACAGCCTAGCAGAGAATACATTAAATACAGAATTACAAGTGTCATGAATGATATGGAAGAAGGATCTCAAATAAGGAAGATTTCTGCATTTTGTCCAGAACCTAGGTAGGGGGGGCTGAGGGATGGAGGGAGAGGACATAATCAGAATTTCCAGCAAAATGTGGAGAGAAAGAGAAGGTAGTGGTATGCTTGGTTTGGAAAAGGTCCAAAGATAATGCTGCTATGTGTACTCCAATTGACAGCCTCCACCTGGAGCCTAGGTCAAAGTCTGAAAACTTTAAAGAGAACCTTCTTCCAATATACCCAGTGTTTAATCTCCATGAGCAACGAAGAGAATAGGAGAGGAAAGAAGCAAATCATTTTGACAGGTGAGAATGAGCTCATTTTCTTTAAAGAAGGGTGGTGACCACTGTTGGCGATTTCTGTAAGTGGCAAGATCAGGATCATGTACACTGGGGGCAACCACATCACCTCTTACCTCATTTCTTCTACATCTCTGTAGCCCCTCCACCCCCAAACTTGAATCAACTATGTAGCCCCACCTGCACACTGGTCTAGCTCCAGTCCCCAGGATAAATCCCAGCTGGAATGGCCAGTATTTGAACAGCCTTAGTCTCACCTTCTATTGGGGCTTGGAGGCTAGCAATGAAGCGTAGCAATGATTCATTCGGTCCTGGGGCCTTACGTAGCTGTTACTTTACCCTTTCTCCTCCACAGTGGCCTGGGCTTCTGCCCTGGTCTCTCCTTAATATGGCTGACGTCCCTCTCAGAATGGGGTCATTCTCTTTTCATGGGGTTGTTCTCTTGATAACTCATCTGGCAATTGCCTTTTCCTGTAGGTGGCTGGTCTTTGCTTCTCCTACCCCTGGTTTCTGACTAGGGTCCTTTTGTAAGTAAGCAAATTTCCTACAGCCACCATGCAACTCTAGCTCACTGTACAACCACCTAGACTTTCCCATTTAAGGGCCCTATTCATGCATGAGACATTCATGCTGCGCTCTGTTAGGCCTTGAAGCATTTGGTTGGCCCCACTCAAGGTAGCATGAGCAAGCTGATTAATTCACACAATCTAGAGCAAACGCTCTTGACTGTGGCTCCTCTCGTCTTGAGGTAGTCGTTTCCTACAGACATGTCAGTTACTCAAACTGACACTGAAGTCATAAAACGGCACCAAGTCTCTGAAAATCACCTGGGTCCCATCAGTGGTTGGTTCATTGACATTTTTATTTTTCTCTGCTTTCTACTGAATGAAACTATTAAGGTGTATACATCCGAATTTTTTTCTCTGACTTGTAAACAGAACTGGAATGCTTAACATAGACAAAATCTCAAATTCCTCATATCCCATGCTTATATGCAGGGAAAAAAATAACCTAAGACTTGTCTTCCCCATCAAAAATATTCATGGGCACACCAGAATCACAGAATTAAGTCTATGACAAGATGTTCTTCTTATATAACATACTGGCTCTCTCTATAACCAGACTGTGACTTCTTCTTGCCAGCCAAAAGCTGATATATTCTTGGAAATGCCTCTGCCAGAATTTTTAAAAAAGATAATTTACACTCTAGGAAATTATTTTGTCCATAAAAGAAACAGATGCATTCGCCTTTAAGGGACAAGACCTCCCTGTCCTTCTGTTGTATTCACAGAAGTCAAATTTGCCAAATATCAGTGTATGGTTTTTATCAAGGAGATGACTCTCCTCATTTCTATTGCTATTGTCTTCTTACTACAGAACAGAAGTTCTCAAGGCTGGCTGCATGTTAAATCACCTGCAGGGGTTTTCAACAAATCCTTCTAATGCCTGTGTTTCATGCCCCAGAGACCTTGATTTAAATGACCCAAGATGCGGCCCAGGCACTGGGATTTCTTTCAAAGGTCCCCAGGCAATTCTGCTGTGCAGCCAGCATGGAGAGCCACAGCTGCAGGGTCAGTGTGCATTTTTCCTTGTTACTGTGCACTGAAATCCTGGGTACCTGGATAGAATGTTGACCTCAGATGTTTTCACTTTTTAATCCCCAGGTATCGTCTTCAAGTCTGGCGAGGTTGGGATCAATAATGAGCCTGAGTGAGACCCCAAGGAGCATGAACTCCTTGTGAGTCTTCTGCTCCTAAATGCAGGAGGCTTACTGGAGATTTCCCCAGTCTCCTTCTGATGCTTTGGAACAGATGGTTTGTCTTAACAAAACATTTTGCTATTTTTAATTTGTTTGATGATTTAAGGCCAGATCCCTCCCTCAGACTGCACAGAAGCCTTCAGTGGTTGCAAGGCTATCTTAAATCCTACCAGGTAAAGGTTATTCTATCCTGTGTGAATTACATAGCACCAAGTCCACTCTCCCTTTATTTTGTGGTATCTATTTATCTCATCATCGTGCATCTCCCAATAAATGCAGGATTTAGTATTCTAAAGCCTCAGTCTCCTCCATCTAGAATGTTTCCTTAAAAAATTATACTTAATGCTGCTGACAGGAAAGCTATCTTTCCACCCAATGTCACCTGCTATTCAAAAATATTCAATATTTGTTTTACATTTTTATTCAAGTTTTGCTCTTTAGGAAATGCCACTGGTGATGCAATGGGTGGTATCCTATTAAGTTACATATGTTCCTTTCAAATATGCTTCAATACTATCATGAAATAAAGAAAACTGAATTTTGAAATGTAATATTCTGTATTCTGCCAGCTGCAAAAAAATAAGGCATTATTAGCTTTTGGGGGTAGGGTTGGCAGTGGACGTTTATGCTATCTTTTTTTTTCCTTTTCCAAATAAAATATGCCTACAGTATTATATGGTTTATAAATTAAATGCATGCAAATCAACACATTCTGTGGTTTAACTAGTAAAAAGGTGTACTGAAAAAGGAAATGTGCAAGTTTAGTAACAAACTGAATCAGCCTCTTTGGAAGTTTTTAAGGTAAACCTAGTAGTTGTTAAAGTAAGGAGAAAACATTGAGTTACATGGTTTGCTTTTCTTTACCTTCATAATTTTCTTTGGTAATGCCTATTAGTCTTTCTTTGACTGAAGGGAAGGGGACTCAACTAATTTTAACATTTTTTAGTGGAATGTATACGAGAGAAACGCCCACAAGATTTCACATAATGAGATAACATATCACCTCTACTACAGGGCCCTATCCAGATCCAATTTTATGATTTTGCAGCTTCATTTTATATATATATACATTTTTATTTTATTTTATTTTATTTTTTTGGTACGCGGGCCTCTCACTTCTGTGGCCTCTCCCGTTGCGGAGCACAGGCTCTGGACGTGCAGGCTCAGTGGCCATGGCTCACGGGCTCAGCCGCTCCACGGCATGTGGGGTCTTCCCGGACCGGGGCACGAACCCATGTCCCCTGCATCGGCAGGCGGACTCTCAACCACTGCGCCACCAGGGAAGCCCCGCAGCTTCATTATATTACTCGACTTAATTAATATCACATCCGATTTTATAGTATTTTTCCCAACTGACAAAATCAAATGATTCCTTTAATAGGCTAAGAAATCTAATTTAACTTTACATACATTTTTCCATTTATTTTAGCAAGCATAAATTTGAGTTTATCAATGGCATGCTGTCGATAAAAATGTTAGTAAGGACAACGGCAGCCTACTATATCTTTCAATGCCCTCTCTTGGCAGGAGTCAAGAAAAGTAATAATGTAAAGTGTATTAGAATGACAGTGAGGGCTCTCATGTTCTAACACTGGTTCCCAAGGTAAGTTGTTTCACTAAGCCTCAGTTTCCTTACCTGTGAAATGGGACAGGTAGACTGCCGGTGGTTCAAACTGTGGCACCCTAAGGGAATCAAGAAGGTCTTTCAAGGCCTGGAGGAAACAGGAGGCAATTAATGCAGCCCTCACTTCATTCAGCTGGTCTCTTCATTCATCTATTATATAGTTAGGGCTATATAGTTATTGGGGCGGGGGGAAGGTTTCATTTTCTAAAACTAGTCTGAAACACCATTAAAATAAACATTGGCCAAGGTCTTATACAATTCCAGAAGTCGAAGAACACTTTACAGTAGGATTTAAGCTCCTGGGTCACACTAGAAATTTGAATTTGCATCTCAGTGATATTATACTAGATTCTGATATTAGAGGATGAAATCTTATGGCTGTGTAAGGCTAGTAACATGGTTTGAGACTATCACTCCTGTTTATAGTTCAGAACAATACATCAGAATTACTCAAAAAGCTTTTGTAAAAAAAAAAAAAAATTCAGTATGTGGCAATACCCCAGGTGTACTGAGTCAGAGTCTGGAGACAATGGGAGATGGCTGTGTTGGTATGTATTTTGAAAGCACGTTCCCAAGTTCTTCTGCTGCTCACCCTCAATTAAAAACCATTATTTGGGCTTCCCTGGTAGCGCAGTGGTTGAGAGTCCGCCTGCCGATTCAGGGGACACGGGTTCGTGCCCCGGTCCGGGAAGATCCCACATGCTGCGGAGCGGCTGGGGCCGTGAGCCGTGGCCACTGAGCCTGCACGTCCGGAGCCACAACAGTGAGAGGCCCGCGTACCACAAAAACAAACAAACAAACAAAAACATTATTTATACTGCTGTTTTGTGTGGTTTTATTCCACAGTTTTCTATTTGACTTCCCACCATAAAATTAATGCCATCATGTGTACCAATCTAATCAACTAGGTTTGGGAAGCCGAATTTTCATCTTACACTAAAGAACTCTCTTAAGAGGGAGCAATGCAATCTTCAAATGGCCTGCCCAGGCACCCAGAGAGCTCTCAAAACCTAGCTGAATTTTATTAGCATCTTCTAAGGAACAACAGTGCTAGGGTTCTCCTGAAGAAGAGATAACTGGATTTCCCACTGTGCATCTATTTCAATCTAGACTATGTCAATTAGCAAAAGCCTCTAAAGGCTTAGAGTCTCATAGTAGGGAACCAACCTGCTTTGCCTTAACAGCTGCAGCCTGCAAGACAAATAAGAGAGGCAAGAACAGACCTAAGAAACAGGTTATTTGCTTTACCCAGAATATGTTCCCAAGAATATAAATGAAAGTTTATCAACAGTCCTCCTTCCAAACATTACTGTGTTTGCATGATGGAAAATGTGGGAAATGGCCTGATAGAACCCTTTAATGGTCATCCTCCAAGAAGCCTGAGATGAGGCTGCCAAGTGGAATACTATGGTAGTCAACAAATTGTCTTGAGTAGATTTTCGAACCTGTGCTAGTGGTGTCCATCAAAGTCACTATTTAGACGAATGGAAAGCTGTAATTATGTCGTCTCATAATCTCAGTTATGTTTTTTCCTAGGAGTGCGGCCTTTGGAATCTTTCACAACAACTCTGCCATGAGGAAGGTGGAATTTGGGCAGTATATTATAGGGATGAGTTGGAAGTTGACAGGTAGAGGAGAGGAAGCATTTGGGGCAGAAGGAACACCATGGGTGGACAGTGTGGGGAAAGAGTGCCTGCTTTTTTGGGGAAAATGGCAATGAAGCAGGGGTTTAAAGCTCTGGCTCGGGGGTCTTAGTGGCCCTATATTGGGGTTCTGTTTCCCAGCTTTTACTGAGCTTCCCCAAGCCTCAATTTCCTCCGCCACACTGCCACTGCCCTTGTCTGTGGCCAAAAAAAGACACGAGATGACTCTGGTCCTCAGCAGTGCTCGGCATACGGTAAATTGTTACTGTGGTAGGGGCGCGGGTGGGGAATGATGATGATGATACTGAGGACAGTGCTGACGGTCTGCATGAAGACTGGGCTGAAAAAGGAAAAGGGGACCGATTACCTTCTTTGGGAACTTCTGGTCCAGATAGAGAAGAATGGACTTTTAGCCCACAGAAACTAGTAAGATGGAGGTTTTATACCTGGGGGAGAGGCGAAGCACAGATGATGGTTTAGATGAGAGAAAGGAAAAGCCAGGTGCTTAGAGAAATGCTGAGCAGGGGCTATGGCAATAGTACAGGAAAGAGATGCAGGGGGCTGGCCAGAGGGCAGAGGTAGTGAGCATGGCGAGGGCGAGATAATAAAGACAGATATTTTGGAGAAACCAGGTGACTGGCAGCCTATGGAGAGGGAGGAAACACAAATCAGAGGTTTCTAGATTGGGCAGCTAACTGGATAATGAGTTCTGACAAGTAAATCAGGGAATATAGGAGTGTGTATGAGGGGATGAATGGGTGGGGGTCCAGAGAGGGTTTCAAAAGTAAAAGTCTAGAATTTAAAGTGCCCAAGGCTGCCATAGGACCCCCAGAGTATCCCCTGAGCACACGTGTTCACCACATATGTTAGCTTCTTCGAGGAAAACTGCAGTGTGTCAGTCAACAAGCTTATCGAGCGTGTGTTTGCACCATCCAGGGAGGGAGATGCTTTCTAGTTCTGTTCCAGATCTCTAAGGATCTGGAAAAGATAATCAGCTCCATTTTACCAACATGGTATGGTCTTCATAGTTTTCAAATTCGTCCAGATTCATTCTCTCATTCAAGGTGCACCACTTCCCATTTTCAAAGGGATCAGATTTTGTGGCTACTATTTCAAAACTAAAACGGAAAGGTTTGCTAGAGTCCCAATAGCTGGTTACCCAACAGCTGGTCCTCTTGACACCAATCCTTACTAACCATAGCTCTATATTTAACATATATGTAAGGATGTATACATAAATATTGTGCATTTTGAAAGTATGATATCTATGTTAAAAAGTGTTATAGTTAATGTTATACTACATTTCAAAATGCACAATAAAAACTTTAGCCATAAAATGTAAAACTTTAATCATGAAACTTGAAACCTGAGAGGTTTACATTAGAAAAATGTTAAGAAAAACTTTGCCAGCGTCAGTGACTGAAGGCTTATATTGCAAAAGGCTATGAAGTGCTTGGTTCACTAGTACTGAAGTGGCCACCAGCAGAAGGGAACTGTGGACAGTTCTACCGCCAGACAGAATACCTGGATACTCATGCATGTGCTTTAAAAATAAAATTATTTTGCATTTACAATGTGTTTCATAGTATACTACATGCTGGTGTTTCAGCACTGAAAAATGATCCCTAATCCCATTCAGTGGAGCAGTCACAAAAGTACACAGAAATTATTATTGTAATACCATGTGTTACAGAGGAGTGGTTCCTAACCTAGGCTCTGGAGCTAAGGCAGGCCCTGAATCAAAGATATGTAGGAGCTAACCAGGATAAAAGCTGGGCAAGCGTATTGTCAAACTGTGGGAACTGTTTAGGCCTCCTTCCCATTCTTTGGAAACTTCCTGCTTTCCAGAATGATCTCTGGTTTGGACCCCACATACTGACTTCCTTTGGAGCTCCTTTTTTGAACAGTTGTTTCTCCTATGATTAGAAATTACTCAGAATTGAATCATAGTTGTAGTAAACGTGCGTTTGCAGTAAACGTGCGTTAAGAGAGTACCCTATAAATTCTGGTCAAAATAAGGCACTGCTGGAACTATGGAGACAGTAAAAAAAGATCAGTGGTTGCCAGGGGTTGGGATGGGGGAGGGAGACCAGGTGGAGCACAGAGGATTTTTAGGGCAGTGAAACTACACTCTATGATACTATAAGGATGGATACATGTCGTTATACATTTGTCCAAACACACATAATGTACAACACCAAGAGTGAACCCTAATGTAAACCGTGGATTCTGGGTGGTGATGTTGCATCCATGCAGGTTCATCGATTGTAACAAATGTACCATCTGGCATGGGGGAGGGGCGTGATCATAATGTGGGAGGCTGGGGCAGGGGTATATTTATCTTCCTCTCAATTTTGTTATGAACCTAAAACTGCTCCAAAAAATAAATTCTTAAAAAAAAAAAAAGGCACTGCTCATTGTAGAATTACAAAATGCTAGAGCTGGAAGGGAATCGACTCCAACTCTTTTAGTGTATATATAAGGAATCTAGGAATGTAAAGGCCTTTATAAATAAGGTATAGAGTACAGCATCTAATTGAAGGGAGATGCAGTCCTCCCTGGTGATTTATAAAGTAACATTTGGCGAATATGCAAATTCAGATGCGACTTACTCTCCACCTCCACCTGCCATCCCCATTCTTCCTTCATTTCACCTGCAAAGAAGGTTGGGTAGGCTTCCACATACCGTATTCACCAAGTTTAATTTCTAGGTATGTAGTTTACTGCAGTGTCTTCTGCCTGTTGTATTTCTGACACTGATTGTCTTTAAAACTACTGGTTTCCATTCTAAGGTGAAATACTTACCACTCCTTGAATGATTCTCATAAAGGAGTTCTTGATAATATACCCAGGGATGGAGAGAAGAAAGAAAGGAGGGAGGACAAGACGGACGAAGGGAGGGGCAGGAACTCAGCTCAAATACAATTTTTAACCATAAGTGGCATCCTTAACTGAAGAAAAAAGTAATGCAAAGGTAGTGAAGAGGATAAGAGAGAATTCATTAAAAATCTTTAGGGAAATAAAAACACAGAAGGGAGAAAAAACTCATGCAACAGGGTAGGAAGAAAACGTGAAGAGCTTTCATGGCAAAATTATCGTTGGAACACCAAACCTAAATAACACCAATGAAGTTTTACCATGTGAGAGAAAAGTATTAAATGGTGGAATCAGTGACATTATATAACTGGGACTTAAAGGCGAGTTGATAATGGCGATATGGAAAAATGACATCCTGCAACTGTAAAATGAATAGCCTCAATTTAAGCCCGATAACTTATTCCTGCTACTGTTGTTACAACCAGCCACCTTTGTTTGGCTCACACCATCAATCTCCAATAAAACACAGTTGGCAGCACTGGTTACTCAGGTAATAGGCTATGCCCGACATATCTGATCCAAATTTAAAAGGATCCCGCTGTCTACATCATCAGAGTAAGAAAGATAAACTGATCAGAACTGTAGGTAAATAAACCATTAAATGAGATGTTGGTTGTCAATTCTGCAGCCTCAACACCACAAAGGCTTTATATGATCCTTAAAACAACAGTCCTTCTCTGGTTAACAGTTGGTATTACTTGCTCCCCGTAGATTCCTGTTGTATAATGTTCAATATATCTTCATAAAGTTGGCAATGGTAAATCAGATTTTCATGTTACAAATGCAGCATAGCTTATGTAAGCTTCCCTCAATCCTACAGTCAGCAGCATACATCATATAAGTATTAGTTAGAGCCCTAGTTCTCTACTCCGACTACATATTACAATCACCAAAAGCTTCCAAACAATACCAATATCCCCAGCATCTTCACCCCAGTGATTCTGGTCTGGGATGGAGCCTCAGCATTGGTGCTTTCAAGGCTACCAAGTGATTCTAATATGTAGCCAGAATTGAAAATCATTGGCTTAAATATTTATGATAAGTCAGAGTATAATTTGGAAAAAAATTACATTAAAACAAAAGCATTTACAAGTCAACACTTGAATGCTAATTTTATCATCATTTTCCTTTCTCAAATCATGATATTAAGCTCCTCCTTTTATGAGGTATCTGTTCAAGTCTTCCCTTTTTTTGCCTGTTTGTTTTTCTTAGTGATTTATAGGAATTTTTTGTTAATTATAAATACCAGACCTTTCTTTGATGTATATCCTGAGTTCATGTCTGACAGTATTTTTCTCCCAGTCTGTGGCTTATTTTTTCATTTTTTCTTAATGGTATCTTTCAAAGAGCAGACATTTTAAATTGATGAAGTTCATTTTATTAATTATGTTCCTGTATAGTTTGGGCTTTGTGTCCTGTCTATCCCAAAGGTTTTAAATATATTCTTCTATGTTTTCTTCTAGAAGCTTCAAATTAGCTTTTACATTTAGGTTTATCATCCGTCTTGAATTAGTTTTTGCATATGATGTGTAGCAGAGTTGAAGCTCATATTTTTCCCCATAAACATATCGAATTGTTCCAAAACTACTTCTTGAAAAGATGTTCTTTTCCCAATGAAATTACCTTAGAACCTTATCAACTGGCCATGTATGAGTAGGTATGTATTTCTGGGCTCATATTATATTCAGATGATGTATTTGTCTATCTTTATGCTAATGCCACTCTGTCTTTATTATTGTACCTTTAAATAAATCTTGAAATCAGGTAGTATGAGTCCTATAACTTCTGTTGCAAAATTGTTTTGGCTATTTTAGATCAGGTCATTTATATTTCATTTGTATTTGTAACAAATTTTAGATATCTTATAAATTTCTACAAACAAACCTGCTGGGATTATGGTTGGGATTGTGTTGAATCTGTAAATCAATTTAGAGAGAATTTAGAGAGAACTGACATCTTAACAATATTGAGTATTCTAATTCCTGAACATGACATAGCTCTCCATTTACTCAGGGCTTCCATAATTTCTTTCAGCAATGTTTTATAGTTTTTAGTTTACAGGCCTATGTCTTTTGTTAAATGTTTTCTAAGTATGTTTTTCCTTTGGTATTATTGTAAAGGACTTTTTAAAATTTCATTTTCTCATTGCTTGCTTTCGATGTATAAAAATATAACTGATATTCATATATTTACCTGTTAAACTATGATCTTGCTAAATTTACTAATTTTAGAAGTTACTTTTTAGATTCTTTAGGATATTCTAAATAAACAATCATGTTTTTGTTACTTTTTTATTTCCGATCTGCAGAACTTTTATTATTATTATTTCTCCCCTTACTGTATTGGCTTGAGCCTCCACAAAAGTTAGAACAGAGAAAAGAGTGAGCTTCTTTGCTTTGTCCCCAATCTTAGGAAAATCATTGAATATTTCACCATTTGGAATAATGTTAGTTATAGGTTTTTAATAGACCCCATTTATAAGATTGAGGACACATCTACACTCAGTTTTCTGACCGTTTCTTTTTTAAACCATAAATAGGTGTTAAATTTGGTCAAATGCTTTTTCTGCATTTATTGAAATAATCATACATTTTTCTCTTTTATTCTGTAAATATAGTAAACTATAGAAGTTATTTTTGAATGTTAAATTACCTTTTCATTTCTAGGATAAATCCCACTTGGTCATGATGTTTTACCATTTTATGCATTGCTGGATTCAATCTGCTAACATTTTGTTATGGATTTTTCCATCTATGTTCATGAGAAATAATGGTTTATAATTTTACTTGTTTTTAATGACTTGGTCATGGTTTGTTATGAGACTTATGCTGTCCTCATTAAAGAGTGAAAGACTTTGTGTAAAATTAGTATTATTTCTTCTCTAAGTATGTGGAGAATTACCAATGAAACTATCCAGACTATGTGGGAATATTTTTTATTACAAAATTAGTTTCTTTAATAGATGTAGTTCTATTCAATGCTTTTCTGAAATTTTACTTTATAATTTTAATCATATCTTTTAACCATTTTAATACTAGACTACCAATTTTGTTTTTACATCTTTATTGGACTATAATTGCTTTACAATGGTGTATTAGTTTCTGCTTTATAACAAAGTGAATCAGTTATACATATACATATGTTCCCATATCTCTTCCCTCTTGCATCTCCCTCCCTCCCCATTTTGAAGAAATATTGTAAATATATATCTAAAAGTTAGATAATCAAATCTACTTTATGTTAGCAAATGCTTTAAAGTCTCTAATTTCTCCAAAATTTTCATCTCATTAAAAATTTTAGAACTGATATAGTAATAATATTGTTTAAATATTTCCTCTCTTATTAGAGATTCAGAACTAAGCCATAAGAACTTATGAACAGCAATTAATTTATTTCTCCTCTTAAGAGTATATGTAATTTGAACAACTTATAATTTCTATCCTCATTTTCAGTTTCCTAGTTTGTGAAATGAAGGAATTGGATTAGATATTTTCTAAAAATTCACCCAGCTACAATAGCCTATTAATTCCAATTTATGCTATTACCTTCTTCAGATAAAGTATTAAGTGTTTTACCTAAAGTTTTAATAAATTTAGCCTGCCAATAATCTTAATTAAATCTATATTTGAGTGTTTTGAAAGTATTCCACAAGAACATTTTTGGACTTTATCATTAAATATGGGTTAGAGTATCAGTATTATCTATTTAAACACACTGCTATTAAAAGCCAAACAAGATCTTTACCATCTAAATGTTGCTTTTTAGAAATATGCATTCTTTGTTAGGAAAATATGTATTAATTTTTGAAAATAAAAAAGATGTCTGACTTATAAAGACTAAAAAATTTTATGACATATTGTGTAAACCTTCAAGAAATATTTTTGAGTACATACTATGTGCAAAGCACCAAAGATACAGCAGTAATCAAAAATACACCAAAAAACTCTGCCCTCATAGAGTGAATATTCCTGTAATACAAATGAGAAGAACACCACCACTGAATTAGCTTGGACATTCTAGACCCACAGGTGAAATTTTACATAGTTCCTGGTATTGACTGCTGCTATACCTTCTTTTTCCTTCTATGTTTACTGCATCCCTGATGCCCTGCTTCCTGATGAGGAAATTTGGTGCACAGAATTGAAATTTTGTAAATCACGGTTGATGATACCAGTTCATCGTTTCATGCAATTTATCAATTAGGTATTTTAACAAATAATGAACACTTTGGAGATAACCCAAATCATTAGAATATTGCCGGTTATATCTACCTAAGTTTCCCACCCCCTTACCCCACCTCAATGCAGCTCCACCAGAAGTAGCCATCCTTTAACTCTCTAATTCCTCCAGCAGACTAATCTTCCCATCTTAGAAGCACTAAAACCTGAATGTGTGTGTATGCTCTACTGGAGAAAAGGCTGTATCTTCTTCATTTTCTTCCCACAGGGCCTAGCACTAAGCCGGTCAAGAGTATGTGTTTAGTTAACGTTTGTTGAGTGAAAGCACTATAGGAACTCCTGGTTCTGTCATTCAGTGCCTGCAGACACTGCCATTAGGTATAATATATGCCTCTGCAGGAAATATGCTTAACAAAATGAAGCATCATGTGCACAGACTTAGCAGTTAAAGGGATACAATCATGGCCTTTCAAGAGACTGGATTCTAAACTAAACACCTATGTATATACAGTAATGAGGTATTCGCATAATCACTGTAAAGTATATTAAAATCTCATAATACAAGCAATGGAAATTTGCTAACATCTCTATAGCGATAGAAACTTTGGCTTAAGAAAAAACAACTAATACTAACCTGCTCTGCATTTAATTACAGTTAATTTCAACCATCACTGCTTCCATTATTAAAAAACAACAGACAAACAAACAAACAGAAACCCACAGAGGATTACCAAGTGTCAGTAGTGGAACTGAGGTTTCTGGTTTGTTTCGTTAATTGAACCAGTGCAATAAAAAAAAAAAAAATTCACCACCTCCCAAAAATACATAAAATTTTAAAACGGCTAAGAAGGATAATATTTTTTATCTACACTATGCTGAATTTCACTTTGTTCCTTGGTCCAATGTGATCCTGCTACAATACTTTCTGAAACGTGGTTTTTATTTAATCATAACCACTATTATCCTTAATATCACATGTTCCATTTCTTGTTGGCTGCTGCACATACTGTATTGAAGCTAAAAGCAATCCTGTTCCAGACCTATGAAATCATCCTAGCCTCATTTCCTCCACTTAATGTACTTCAATCTATGCTTGGATGGTTAAAATAAAATCGAGTATTACTATCACTACCTGTGTAAGGTATATATTTTTACTCAATTGTTTCACGGCTCAGTCGATTTGGTAGTGAGTTGATGTCAAATATTTTCCAATCCCTAGTTTACTCAATGCAATACTTCAAACTTGAATCTTGTCTGATACCATTCAAAAGAAAACATCTACACTATAACCCTTTCCTGAAAAATCTCTTCCATCTTTTAGCAATTAGTATATACAAAATACTGCGAACACTACCATTCTTAGCAACTTTGGATGTGATTTCGCCACGCTATGGTTCGAATTCATAGAATCCTACCCCTCACTCTTTCCCACTATTCTGAATACGGAGATAGTAAAAGGCAAGGCCTCCAAAACAACTTCACTATATTGTGTCACACACATAACAGCACAGAGGCCCCACTGAGTGCAAAGCTAGGCACATCCAAAAATAGACTAGTCTCTCCCCTGTTCAAAGATACTCAATACACACACACACACACACACACACACACAAAAGATATGAATAGTATCTATTCAATACAAAAACATCTTACTACTTTGGATTGAAAAAGTAAATTTTATAAGACAAAACAGTCTAGCTAATTCCTTATAAATAATTGCTTTGCTGATTAAATTCCTCATTTTAAACTGGCTGCTTTACATCCCCATCTACTATCTTAGGAATACCAACATAATACTGTAAAATGTACATACAACTTATAAAAAATAAAAACATTTACTGATAGTTTGCATAATCAAATAGGTACAGCTCAGTTGTAACATAAATAGTTTGGAAAGCCACATGAGTAATTTACTAATAATGCAGCACAAAACTGAACAGATGGAAAATATGAATGAAAAGCTACAGAATTTAGAGAATCAATGAATAAATCTAGACCTTTATAATAGGAGTTTAAGCAGAAAGAATAGAAAAAGTGAAAGGGTATTAACAATTCTAAGAAATGCTAATGGAAAATACTACATAACTGAGGAAAAATATCTATCAAAAATTAAGAGTTCACTAAGTGAACAAACAACTAACAGACTAAGCAAACTAAACAGTCCCCATTGACAGAGGAAAGAAATGTACAAATAAGAGTTGCACATCTAGGTATTAAATTCAGATGCTAAAAATCAGTAGAATATCTCTGCTGAGGGAAAATAACTCTAAAGTAAGATATGTCCACACGGTGTAAGACTTACAGAAATCTGAAGTGAGTTAAAGATATTCTCAATCATTCTCAAACTCAGTAATTTCACAGAAACTTTACAAAAAGAATTGTTTGCATATATATCGCATCAAGAAGAAGAAAAAAGGATAGCGATTAGGGTGGGGCCGGGGAGAGAAGCAATAACTAAGGAGCACACTAAAATACCCTAGCATCTTGCACTGCCGCAGAAGGAGACGCAGGGTTCCTAAGATTCAAAACAGCGTGGATTCACAGCAGACCTATCAATAGTAAGGCAAGACAGTAAGGATAACATTTATTTAGACATACAAGAGGTTAAATTTAGAGACTTAATTGTGAATCACATAAAGCCTCAGTTAACACTTCCTATGTTTCAGGTGAATGTGATTCCTCTCTGCAAAAATGAGGGTTGTCTGAGTCGTATGCAGCAAACAGTGGCTGAGAATTTTATTTCATTTACATAATTTCTGTATAACTATGAAGTGGTCATAGTACTTACTCCTGTCACTGGGGAACCAGGTAAAGGGCACAGGGACAAGGCACAATGGAAATCATGAGGCGGGGACAGCAGGATTTAAGGCTTCTCAAGTGTAAATACAACCCTCAGGATTTCTGCATCAGCACAAGTAACAACTCAGAAGAATTTCTCTTCTTTTCTAATAGCTTCCGGACTTAAACTACACAGCTCTTATATCTCTAAGTAAAGCAATAAAAGAAAAAAGTTGGGACAAAACTTCAAGACACTCAAGGATGAAATTTATGTGAACCTGAGCACTCTGGTCACACACTCCAGAAGACAATTTTTCCCTCAAATTAGTTTTTTCTTCGCTCCCATTTAACTGCTTCCAGAATCTTCACATTTCCTGGTCTACAGATTACTTGAGATGAAGGTGTCATACTTTTCTCATTCTTAAAGTGCTCCTTAGAGCTATTTGGTCCTCTTGCTTTTTTAGCCTGGCTGCTAAAGGAAGGAGCATTTACAGCAGAGGGCTACCGCTTAGTGTCAACTGACAGAAAATGCTATTTCCTGCTCACAAGATTGGTAGAAAAATAAATGGGAAAATTCTTGCTTTTGAAGTCCTGCTATATTTGATTTGCTATATGCCTTGAAACACTCCAGAGATTCTTATTTACGATTTAAAGAATGACTAGAGGGGCTTCTCTGGTGGCACAGTGGTTAAGAATCCACCTGCCAATGCAGGGGACATGGGTTCGAGCCCTGGTCTGGGAAGATCCCACATGCTGTGGAGCAACTATGCCCGTGCGCCACAACTACTGAGCCTGTGCTCTAGAGCCCACGAGCCACAACTACTGAAGCCCGTGTGCCTAGAACCTGTGCTCCACAACAAGAGAAGCCACTGCAATGAGAAGCCCGTGCACCACAGCAAAGAGTGGCCCCCGCTTGCCACAACTAGAGAAAAGCCCGCGTGCAGCAACTAAGACCCAACGCAGCCAGAAATTTAAAAAAATTAAAAAAAAAAAAAAATGACTAGACCACTGTAAGGAGATGTTGGCAAGGGAACCATAGCATTTGATACACACCCCACGAGGGAGGCCCGTCTTACTCAGTGGCGAGTAGGGTGGTTTATCATTTAGCTGGCAAATAAATGTTCAAACTCTTGATCAAACTCCTGCGGGACCAGTCTATATGTTTAACTGGAGAGAACTTCATTGCCTTTCCCAGATGTAAAGGTGATGACAATAGTCGAGCTTTCCATTCTTAACAGAACCGGAGGCTTCTCTTGGTTAATAGAGTTAAATACATAACCCGCAAACCTACATCTCATCCTTAAGATATCTTATTAGCTTATTCTTCAAAAATGTGTCCTCTGAAAACTAAGTGATTTCAAGGTGACACAGAAAAAGGAATGAGAGGCTATTCCTGTGGCTCTATGTCCAGCAGAGAATGCTGGAAAACATTGGACATGCTCGCAAAGAAGATCCAACAGTAAGCAATGGATAATCCTTCACATCCTCACTGAAAAGACCTACTTGAAGGCAGATTACTAAGTTGCTCAAAGGAAAAATAAAAAAAGTTAAGATAGATTATTTTCTATTTATTTATTTACTTACTTACTTATTATCCTTTTCAAATCACAGTGGATTCTTTTACCTGGCTTACTGGAGGAAGTAACGAACATTTCCCATTAACTAAAGTTTATTTTTGTAAATACCCAACTTGTTAGAGACCTTTCAAAAATATATACTATGTCTCTGCCTTCTTAATCAGAATATTCTAAACTGTATGTGATGTAACAGTCAGTTACATCAGCGGCCCCCACTAGGCCGTACCCACCGTGATTTATTTGTGCACTTGCGTAGTCTCTTCCCCCTGAGTCTGGATTAGCACTATGACGACTGGCTTTAACCAGCAGAATGTGGCAAACATTATATGGTGCTAGTTCTAGGCCTAATACTTAAGAAGGCCTGGCAGCTTCTGCTTTTGTGCTCTAGAGGAAGTCAGGCACCCCCATAAGACGCCCAATCACCCTGAGCCTCATGGGGAGCCCGCAAAGAAGAGGTCTGAGGTCCCTGACAGTCCAGATGCGCTTCCAGCCAAAAGTCAAAACACACTTGTCAGACCTAAGAATAGAGCACCTTCTGAATGGATCCTCCAGCCTCAGTTGAGTGGAGCCACCTGACATCTGTGGAGCAAAGATGGTGTCCCCCCTAGGGTCATGCCCAAATTGCACACATAAGAAAACCAACTGACTGCTGTTGTTCTAAGCCAATACGTTTGGGGATAACACACAACTGAAACCCTGTTCTTCATCTTTTCCTGATGGCTCATGGTCACCATAGTTTTTGAAGAGCACAAAAGCAGACATCAGAGGATCTGGATTCCTGTCCAGGTCCACCATTTATGGTCTGGTCATTTGACTATTCACACTCGCAATTTCCACATGAATAAATCCGATTATTCCATAGGATTGTTGTATAAAGTGACATAAAACACATTACAGTGCTTTCAAAATTATTCTATATATCTGAATCTATTAAGTGTTAGCATATTACCTTTCACTCTCAATTCTAATTTTTTATCTATTACTCCCAACATAAAGTTTTGGAGCCAAAAAGGTAGCTTAAATGTTTTTCAGCAAAATATGTGATTTTGTACGTGATTTCAAGTTGGTGAGCCCCAGTTGCCAGCAGTTGGAATACTTCATAAACAAGATGTTGCCCTGCTTGTACACACAGTGGTCCAATTTTTATTGTAGAGAAGTTAGTGTGTTTCAATATTATTACTGGTCTCTCAAATTTTTTTTCACTAACTTTATGATGTGTCTTTGATAAGACATTTCCCAATATTGTTCTCTGCAAGCAATTCTGCTCTTTCTTCTGATGTTTTCCAAACTGCTAGACAAAAGGAACACAGGAATCTTACACGTGTGCAGCCTTCAGCCAGTCACTTAATCATTGGAGATGCAGTTTCATTCTACATAAATTCAGGATAACTATTTCTGCCTTGCTGTTCTGTGTGAGTACTTATTGTTAGAGGCATTACAAAAGCATTCAATAAATTCTGGTCGATAATTATTGTCACTATTATCACCCTGATTTCTTTTGTGTGCCACAGTAGTGTATATGCCTTCGTTTTTATGGTTTAGAGATTTTAGGACAATCTACTTTTATATCCTCACTCAGAAGAAAGAAAACAAAACAAGCATTCAAAAATAACAAAAACAAAGTTTTTTTTTTCTCTTTAAGAATTTGGCAAAAGGCAGTTTACATGTGAGTATGTACGTGTGTGTGTGTGTGTGTGTTTATCTCATATTATGAATATAAGCTCTCTAAGGAAAGAGATACGATTTTCTTATATCTTATGTTCAGCATCTTGCAATCTAGGGGTGATTAAGAAAGATGTCATTATGACAGCAGCAGCAGCAAAAGCAAGAACAGATATGCAAGAGCCAGTATCTCAGATCCTTTCACAGTAGAATAAGTTCGTGAGAATTTAGTGAGAACGAATGAAACATAACCTGAAGACTTCTGCCTAGTTTTGGAAGCCAGGTTTCCAGGCACCTTTACCAAATGCTCCAAACTGAAAGGGCGGGAAGAACATAATTCTTTCTGATCCCACTCAGAGACTGTTCTTAGACTCCAGTTCCTGCTCTGTGAAGGGAGGTGGGCAAAGAAATAGGTATCCTGGATGCAAGTCTCTCATTTTAATTCCTCAACTGTAATGCATTCTTTGAAGCCCTGGAAACTACCTGTAGTCAAGCAATTCCAAAACTGTTTTGGAATCTGTTCTTGAGCTAATACCAAGAACCAGAGTATAATGCCCATCAGGAAAGCATTCCTATAATTCACATTTTACTGCTGTTGTTGTCACATTTCAGGCATTTAAAGCCCAAAGAAAAATTTCCACCTACATAAGGCATTCATAAAAAGTAATTTAAGGCCATCTAAATTGTTCATCGAATAATACCCAATGCTCTCAGAAATAATAGTGGGTTTTAAGAGGACCTCATGCTTTTTTTTTTTTTTTTTTTTTGCGGTACGCGGACCTCTCACTGCTGTGGCCTCTCCCGTTGCGGAGCACACGCTCCGGACGCGCAGGCCCAGCGGCCATAGCTCACGGGCCCAGCCGCTCCGCGGCACGTGGGATCCTCCCGACCGGGGCACGAACCCGTGTCCCCTGCATCGGCAGGCGGACTCTCAACCACTGTGCCACCAGGGAAGCCCTCATGCATATTTTGCTCCTGCCTAGTCTAACAATATATGGGAGACAAACTGGAAAGGACAAAGTAAAGAAAATGAAGATATGAGCTAACGTCAACATTTATGCTAAATATAAAGCACGGTGCCGTCGAAGTGTACGTGTCTACGTGAGGACAGGAAGAGAACACCTAGCTATAAATGGATTCCAGTCTTCTGGCTGATGCAAACTACACCTCAGCATCCCTTCCAGGCCCCTTGGTGAAAACGTGTAGAATGGCGGAAGTGCCAGAGGTGGAGGTAGGTAGATATTCAGTTTTCATAGCAGGCAAAATAATGGATTCACTCAATGTTTATTTCCTCATTTAGCAAAACTGTTTTGAGAATGTCTGCTACCTACTAGGTACTAAGATGTTGGGAGTCAGAGATGGAAAGCCTGCGCTCAACAACTAAGGGAAACAACAGTCGAGTAAACAAAAACTCGGCAATAACACGTGAGGAGAACATACAGGATCTGGGGAAATGGTACGGAGAGTATGGACGAGAAAAATGTACTTTAATCTGGTTCCACAAACATGTATTAAGTTCCCCTTGTGAGCCAGGCACTGGGCATAAAAAAAAAAAGTCTGACCCAGGAAAGCAGGTAGCTCACTCCTGGCATAACAATAGAAAATGGAGTAGGAGTGCATCCAGCTTTCAATGGACTTGAAGGTTTACCAGGTGAAGGGTAGGGCTCGAGGAGAGAGGGGGGGGGGAGTTGAAAAATTGGGAAAATGTATGACCAGTAGTGTCTCTTTTTTTGTGAATCTGGAGGCAAGGCCATCTCCCAATACTAGAAAACAATGAAACAGGGCTTGAGGGAAGATGAGAAAATGAGGCAAGTTTGAAAGTGCCACAAGTAAGAATGAGAAAAATCATTAACACCAAGTATCGATGGACCAGCAGACAATGCATAGGACACCTTTAGAGGCCTGAGTCAAAAGCCACTGTGAATGCTGCCTTCTTTGTGAGCAACAGCCATGACTATTCATCTTGCTACGATGCAGATACATTTCAAGCTTTGCAGACAGGATGCATTTTTATCAGATCATTAACTATTTTATTGAAAAAGAGTGAAGGAGAAGAAAGTGAAAAAAAATTAAAATATAGAAGGTGATGAGAAGGGCAAGATCAAAAGACAGTTAAGGAAGGCCCAGCTGAAAGAGGACAGAGGACCAGCAGGGAGAATCAAAGGCATGAGGATGAAGGAACAGGGACGTGAAGAAATAATGAATACGTGAATGAGTGAATGTGACAATGCAGTAAAAAAGAACGGGGGGAAAAATGGTCATTTTAAAACAGAAAAGTTGGAAAAGGGGGGAACAAAGGACATGGGATGATGACGTGAAAGCGAAAGGTAACACCCTAGAATTACAAGTAGTAAATGTGTATGAACAGGCAGAAATGAAGAAATGTGAGGAAAGAGAAGAAAGGCAAGCATAGAAAAAGAGAGGGAAATATCGACCTTTTCATGGCACTAACTACAGTTTATTCATAGTCTCATGTATCACTACATCTTTGTCAGTGATGCAATGTCTAAAGACTTTTTAAAGTCAAAAGTGGAAAAAACAATAGTTGATTCAGAGGATTTGCAATATATTATATAGCGTTGAACTGGGGAATATGTATTTATTTTTAAAAACATCTCTGCTACAGTGACAGGTAATTTTCTTAGACTCTGAAACTCTGATTTGGGATAAGGCAGGTTTTAGGATGAAAAACAAAGGAGGGAGAAAAACAAGGAAACAGGAGTAAATGTTGATTGGTGCTGGTTGCCAGCATGTTGACAAGAAGGAAACAGATGAATAGTTACCAAGAATGCTAAGCAGTAAGGCGCTCTGACAAAAGAAAAGCAGAGAGATTTTTTTTCTTTCGATTTGCCCTTTTGGATTTTTGTTCGTGGATCACAATCTGCTGTGTGTACAGAAGCACTAAATCTGTCAGTTCCCTGCTCACCACCTGACTTGAATCTCTGCTCCTTTTGCCTCTTGTGGTTTCCACACTGCCACATGGAACCCTTCATGTTCCCAATTCCTTTCTTCAGTTTTTGTTGCATCACTCGATTTTTTTCCTTAATGAAGAATTTTCTCTGTATCATTTAGGAGGGGTGAGTCACTGAGAATTTTCTTAGGGCACAACTGGCTCTACGCCCCCCTTCGTAAAGGACGTCTCCATTTATGCAGATCAATGGTTCGTAGACTTAAATGTGCATCAGAGTCACCAGGCCTCACCTGCAGTTACTGACTCAGTAGGTCCGAAGTGAGGTCCAGGAATCTGCCCTTCTAAGAAGTTCCAAGGTGATGTTGATGCTGCTAGTCTAGGGGACCACATTGTGGGAACCACTGATAAAGATCATTCCTACTAAATTTTCTCAAAAGACTTAGTCTTATATCTTGAATGACAGCAAGTGAACTTAAGGTCCTTGATTAGCCACGATGTTCTCTGCTCATAACATTAATTGAACAGAATCCTTAGAATACTCCTCACCACTAATGATAGCAAAACAGTTGCTTACACACCTGTCGGTATCTGGCAGAAATAACTGTTCCTAACCTACAAAGTCGATACATCAAAGTGTGTAAAAATCAACCCACAGAGGTAAAATTTATTAAAATCCTATCACATAATAGTGTATAGTGTTAATGATTCAGATATCACATCAAAATAAAGGACTTTGAGTGTATTACTTAATGAGTATAAAGTTTGACAACTTCAAATTGAGCCTTTTGTAAAATTCTCAAGTTATTACTGAAAAGACATTTACCAACATGCTCTACAAAATTGGACAGTTTTTCTTAGCTTTATTCATAATTAGAAAACTGTAATTTTAAAAAATCTTTGTGTCTCCAACAAAACAAAACCTACCAAACAGAAGGCGCCTGAGGTTTTACCATTATGGCAACTTCATCCATCCATGTACCTCTAACAAACAGCCCACAAAGGTAAGTCCTAAACTTTGATGCCATTCTTTAAAAATAACCCAGAACCTTCTTCCTTCACTCCTTTTTCAAACTTTACCTACTCCTCACACATATTTTTATCTCTAGGACTTTGCGTTTATGAACTTATCTTTGCTCCCCTGCCTTGACCTCTTTCTAAAGTAATGGTTCAGACTCAATTTATGACCATCTTAGCTCGGGTTCCCAGCAATCATCCAAGTCATCAGCATATCTATAGGTTTTGCTCCATCCCTTGTAAAAAAAAAAAGTATGTAGTAATTTTGGTATCAAATAAGTGCCCTTTTTAAAACAGGCATCTACACTTTAAATCCTATTCAAGATACCCAAAGTTTGAAGATATAACCAAACCAAACAAAAATTCACTTTATCATACATTCAAAATGCTTTTATCTTGATATCCTATGATTTCTGCAAATGTTAAAAGTGAATCTTGAATTCAAATTAGTTAATGATTTTACCTATCATTTATATTACAGTTTAAAAAGAGGAATGGGCAATGTTTTATTAAAAAGCTATGAACTGTGTCCAAACAGATATAAAGAAATATTGAAATAGGTTCCATGTAGAAGAAAGTATAACTTTTATTTTCCAAACAGCAACTTCAATAAATCAAAGTGCTCAATACTGTACCAGCCAGGTGTCAGAAATGAATAGTGAACCTGCCAGCAGAAATGTTTTCAATTTCTTAAGCACCAACCTGGTCCCAGACCAAATTGATTGGCTTTTTGACACAAAGTTGCTGTGGCAGGGATTAAAAAAGAAGAAAATTTGCCTTAACAAACTACCTGAGTAACGAACTGTATCCAAATGTAACTCAATACACCAAACGCTCTATTTTAGGGTGAAGCTAAGATAAATACCAGCACTATTATATTTTGGCATTTAAAATAATAATAATATAACATTGAACTGAATTTCCAAGAGAAAAATATGTTTAAAAGTTAATTAAATGTTTGCTTTTTTTAAAATTTGTACATTGTCATTTCCTCCACTGTTTTTCTGTATATCTTTTCTTTTTTTTTAATAGATCTTTATTGGAGTATAATTGCTTCACAACACCATGTTAGTTTCTGTTGCACAACAAAGTGAATCAGCCATATGCATACACATGTCACCGTATCTCCTCCCTCTTGCGTCTCCCTCCCATCCTCCCTACCCCACCCCTCTAGGTCATCGCAAAGCACTGAGCTGATCTCCCTGTGCTGTGCTGCTGCTTCCCACTAGCTAGCTATTTTACATTTGGTAGTGTATATACATATCGATGCTACTCTCACTTTGCCTCAGCTTCACCATCCCACCCCATGTCCTCAAGTCCATTCTCTGTGTCTACCTCTTTATTCCTGCCCTGCAACTAAGTTCATCTGTACCATTTTTTTTTTTAGATTCCATATATGTGCGTTAGCATACAGTATTGGTTTTTCTCTTTCTGACTTACTTCACTCTGTATGACAGACTCTAGGTCCATCCACCTCACTATAAATAACTCAATTTCGTTTCCTTTTATGGCTGAGTAATATTCCATTGTATATATGTGCCACATCTTCTTTATCCATTCATCTGTTGATGGGCACCTAGGCTGCTTCCATGTCCTGGCTATTGTAAATAGTGCTGCAATGAACACTGTGGTGCATGTCTCTTTTTGAATTATGGTTTTCTCAGGGTATATGCCCAGTAGTGGGATTGCTGGGTCATATGGTAGTTGTTTTTTAAGGAACCTCCATACTGTCTTCCATAGTAGTTGTATTAATTTACATTCCCACCAACAGTGCAGGAGAGTTCCCTTTTCACCACACCCTTTCCAGCATTTATTGTTTCTAGCTTTTTTGATAATGGCCATTCTGAGTGGCGTGAGATGATACCTCATTGCAGTTTTGAGTTGCACTTCCCTAATAATTAGTGATGTTGAGCATCTTTTCATGTGCCTCTTGGCCATCTTTTCATGTGCCTCTTGGCCATCTGTATGTCCTACTTGGTGAAATGTCTGTTTAGGTCTTCTGTCTATTTTTTAACTGCATTGTTTATTTTTTTAATATTGAGCTCCATGAGCTGTTTATATATTTTGGAGATTAATCCTTTGTCCGTTGATTTGTTTGCAAATATTTTCTCCCATTCTGAGGGTTGTCTTTTTGTCTTGTTTATGGTTTCCTTTCTTGTGCAAAAGCTTTTAAGTTTAATTTAAGTCCCATTTGTTTATTTTTGTTTTTATTTCTGTTACTCTAGGAGGTGGGTCAAAAAAATTCTTGCTGTGGTTTATGTCCAAGAGTGTTCTTCCTATGTTTTCCTCTAAAAGTTTTATAGTGTCTGGTCTTACATTTAAGTCTTTAATCCATTTGGAGTTTATTTTTGTGTATGGTGTTAGGGAGTGTTCTAATTTCATTCTTTCACATGCAGCTGTCCAGTTTTCCCAGCACCACTTATTGAAGAGGCTTTCTTTTCTCCACTGTATGTTCTTTCCTCCTTTGTCGTAAATTAGGTGTCCATATGTGGGTGGGTTTATCTCTGGTCATTCTATCCTGTAACACTGATCTATATTTCTGTTTTTGGGCCAGTACCATACTGTCCTGATTACTGTAGCTTTGTGGTATAGTTTGAAGTCGGGGAGTCTGATTCCTCCAACTCCATTTTTCTTTCTCAAGATTGCTTTGGCTATTCAGGGTCTTTTGTGTTTCCATACAAATTGTAAGGTTTTTTGCCATTGGTAGTTTGATAGGGATTGCACTGAATCTGTAGATTGCTCTGGGTGGTAGAGTCATTTTCACAATATTGATTCTTCTCATCCAAGAACATGACATATTTCTCCATCTGTTTATGTCATCTTTGATTTCTTTCATCAGTGTTTTATAGTTTTCTGAGTACAAGTCTTTCGCCCCCTTAGGCAGGTTTATTCCTGGGTATTTTATTCTTATTGTTGCATTGGTAAATGGGAGTGTTTCCTTCATTTCTCCTTCTGCTTTTTCGTTGTTGATGTATAGGAATGCCAGAGATTTCTGTGCATTAATTTTGTATCCTGAAACCTTACTAAATTCATTGATTAGTTGTAGTAGTTGGGTTTCTTTTTAAACAATTTTTCTCCTGGATTTGCAACATGAATTCATTAAACATTCTGTACCTCTTCTACTTCAAAAAAAATTTTTATCACAAAAGAAATGCAAGTGAATTGCAGAAACTTGGGAAATACATTGAACTCAAGAGAAATACTAAAATCCATATTTTAAATGGTATTAAATATAAATACAGTTGTGTATTTGTTATACACTTTTTATATAACTTGTCTGTCAGGCAAAGTTCTAGAAAACACTAGAAAAGTAATTCTGTATACATGTATATTCACAGGTATATGTTTCTGGCCACACATATGTGTATATATGCACACAACTTAAACTGGGGAAATTATTTACAACAGTCACGTTAAGGTTAATGGTGTATCTATTCTTTGTTTAGTATTTTTATGATTTCTTTACTTAAATTTAAATTATGAATCCATTTGAGAGTATTATCAGTGCATTGAAATGCCACCCTAATGATGCTGGACTCATATAAGTTATTTTTTGGAAACTAGGCTGTCTCATTTTATATATATATATGACTATGAAATTTTATTAAAACCAACCTTTAGCAATTACTGTAGAGCCAAGGTTTATGCAAATCTATTAGAGAAGTATGAAATTCTAGGACATAGTAAATACAATTTTATTTTTTAGATTACCAAAAATTTCACTTTATAAAAGGATTCACAGCTAGCTTTCTTTAAATGTAAGACTCCCAACAGTATGTAGTATTTGTTTATACACCACTACCTATTCATAGTGTTGCAGACACAGAAATTTACAATTAGAATGACAGAAGTAAGGAATGTAATTTAGCACAATTATATTAATACATTATCTACTATAAAAAATAGTACACCTTAGGCTACAGTATAACAACAACAGTACTTAGAAATAAACGAAATGCATATAATCTACATCCAACCTTCATTCTCCAAATTTTGGCCAAGGACATATGTGTGTGTTGAGGGTCTATTTCACTTTCATTAATTGCTATAGTCTGTATTAAAGCAAAGTAACAACAGGTACAGAAATACGTGCACATTATCCCCATTTCAGACACCACTGTTCATAATGTATTATAAATGGAGGTATTGACCTTACCACCAAATGGAGAGCAATTTCTGCAGTGAGCAGGGGAGAGGAGTTAGGGTATTAACTCTCTTGCCGGAGGAGATTTAACCAATCCTGGGCTTCACACTCCACCAGTTGTGCTTAGTTTCTCACTTTCCTTGGAAAACTTGATATACTCAGTTGCTATAAACATTACTGGGTCACGCTTGGCAACTCTGTACTATATGAATCATTCTCAGTACTAATCGTTCTTAGATCTCTTCCTTTCACATTGAAAACAAAAATACTTTCCTACCCTTATCACCCCAGCTGCATGTTTCAATCTATTTACCATGAATTATCCTTTTTTTCAAATTTATGTTTGTTTATTCATTTTGGCTGCGTTGGGTCTTTGTTGCTGCGCATGGGCTTTCTCTAGTTGCGGCGAGTGGGCACTACTCTTCGTTGGGTGCATGGGCTCCTCATTGTGGTGGCTTCTCTTGCAGAGCACGGGCTCTAGGCACACAGGCTTCAGTAGTTGTGGCTCGCAGGCTCTAGAGTGCCGGCTCAGTAGTTGCAGCGCACTGGCTTAGCTGCCCCGTGGCATATGCGATCTTCCCAGACCAGGGATCGAACCCGTGTCCCCTGCATTGGCAGGCGGATTCTTAACCACTGCGCCACCAGGGAAGTCCCTGAATTATCCTTTTTGAAGAAAAGGAAAACTATGAATGTTCATCTTTCTACATTTTATTACATTAAAAATGTCCATCATTGATATCTGGGATTTCAGTACAATGTTCAAACTAACTGCACACATTTTAAACTCAGTGGTTGACAAAAATCACTTGTTCTAAAAAACACAATTAAAAAACTCATTATAAAGAAAAAGTGTTCTGAATTTCAGAAATATTAAAATCCAGGACAGGGACTAGTTCTAATAGACATTTTTCATGAAAGACAAACTAATACTAGACTAACACTGAAAAAAACTAGGAGTGTATATATAATGGCATCCTGTTTAAATATCATCTATAGCTCAGATTGTTTGAAAGCAAAAGACTGATATTTCTAGGCAATATTCTGTATTTATTGACCCTGTAAAGTTGTTAAGTATAATACACAGGTATGTATTTGGCAGTCACTCATCAAATTCAACTTTATAAGTTCGGGTCACCCAGCATACCCCGTGAGTCCACTCAGCCCTCACTTCCTCACTTGTATAATGCAATTTTAATCAATTAAGTTTCCACTTTTAGACTAACTGTAATTTGCAAATTACTTCTAGGTCTCTGAGCCTTCAAAAGTCCTTGAGATAGTCACCTACAAGGTAAAGCTGGAAAAGCCTTATCATCCTGAGACATATGTTGGAAGGAGGGGAGTAAAGAAATGCATGTTTATTGGTCACTCTCCATGTAACAAACACACAGTAAAGCCTGCTATGAATGAAGCTTTTGTTGGGCTAGCACTGATGGATTTAGCAAGACTTTATGAAGGAGATAAGACCTGAGGTTAGCAATGGAAGACAGGGAAAATTAAGATATAATTTAGGAAGAACAGAAGGAGGTATTGAATGAGCAAAAGCAATGGTAACAGTCTAGACTCCACACGGCACATTCTAGAAACCAATGTGCTGGTAATCGATGGTTGATGTAATGACGTTATGAGAGATAAAGATGGAAAAATAAGTTAGACTGGGCAACCAGATCATAAATGTGGTACAGGCAATGTAAGACAATTGAAGGATTGTGAAGCAGGGAATAACCTGCATGGAGACTGAAGCATAAAGTCCTGTTAATGGGCTCTTAATGAAAAGAGTACGAGGTTATAAGGATCTCAGCCTAAGCAGTGGCAAAGAAGAAAGAAAAGGGCAGACACAAAAGATTTAACAAAGGAAGAAACAACTATCCTTGTGGATGTACTACTATGAGAGGGAAGGAAATAAGAAAAGTTGGCGATAACTTGAAGAGGCTTTAGCCGTTTTAGAAAGAGGATGGCACTATGGCTTGATGATAAGTCAGGAAAAAAATATATACAAAACTGAGAACTATTATACAATCTGGCAACTTGGGAAGGCCATTGTTCTAGAACATGCCTATCAGACAAAGGAGCTGACATACCACAGGTGGTGGAAGATTTCTCATGACTTACGGCATCCTCAGACAAAATGGTACCATCTTTCCAGAGGAAGAAAAATACTAAAATCTGAATTAGTATCCATATCGCATGCTTTCATGAATTCAGTTAGCTCTCTAAGATTTCAGTTGTTTTTGATGAACCATATTTATGAGTATATCAACTTTTATTATCACAAGAAATAAAAGGAAGCTTGAAATTTCATCCTTCAGAACTGCAACACTAAATTCCTTTCCCCAGCTTCTAGGAGGTATCAGATAACCAACAAGCACAGCACCTATTAGGCAGGTATTAGGTACTCCAAGCGACTCAGTCAGCTACAATATAGTGAAAACACAAGGAACTGAAAAATCATGCAAGTCTCCTAAACTGATATATTTCAGTAAAATTTCAGAATTTAATGAAGATTTTTATACTGGTAATTATTTATCTGATGTACTTGGATTTTACAATGATACAAGCTACACTAATAAAAAACAGTATCCTTCATGACAGTCATATTTGCTCTGTTAGCTGCACTGGATATATACATTGACTGGGTAAGACCTATGTGTTACTAATTACACATGCAGAATTCAAAACTACAAGAATATTCCTGAACATTAAACAAACCTTGCATCTGACCATTCCTCCACATATACTCATATCCTTTGGTTTGCCACACCAAACCTTTTTTCACAAAGCCAAGTCTGCTTTCAACAGCAAAATTGCTTTTTATCTTTCATGTCATCAGTAGGAATTAATGCAAAACTACAAAGGCTGATTTTTCTTGCCATGAGATATATTTTATTTTTGCTCCAGAAAAAACTACTCAAATACCTACTTTATCTGCAACAACATGGAGAAGTCATGACACAGACTGTACAAAAACACCTCCAGAATGACAATAAATAAAATGCTACAGTTTCACAAAGTGGTCAAGTTGTGCACCAGGATAGAATATAACAAGTGCAGCCAAGGTTACAAGGCAAGTAAGTGCCACCTGGGGAAGAGACAAGTGCATGAGGTCCCTGAGATAAGACAGCACGCACACCAGGCCCCAGTACATCAGTGTTTATTTCCAGAAAGAGAAGAGAGAAAATACACAAGATCCAGCCCCTTGCAATGCATTGGTCCCCCAAGGCCACCAGCTCCACTCTGTAGCCAACGTGGGCAGTGAGGCTGCATGAACCTTACTTCATGCTACAGTAAAAGAACTCCAACCTTGGGACTTCCCTGGTGGTCCAGTAGTAAAGAATCCGCCTTCTAATGCAGGGGATGCGGGTTAGATCCCTGTTCGAGGAACTAAGATCCCACATGCCGTGGGGCAACTAAGCCCGCACGCCACAACTACAGAGCCCATGCACCCTAGAGCCTGCACCACAACTAGAGAGAGAAAAACCACATGCCACAACTAGAGAGAAGCCCACGCACCACAACGAAAGATTCCACCCACCTCAACAAAGACCCCACATGTCACAACTAAGACCCAAGGCAGCCAAAAAAATAAAGGAAAAAAAAGTCCAACCTTGGAGGTGTGACCAAGGGCCACAGAAGCATGCATAGCTAAACAGTTCCAAGAAAAGTTTGCTTCTGCCGGATACAGACGGACTAGGAATGTATGTACTGGCTGAGCTCTTTGCATGAAATGCAGTTTGCGAGCTTGCCAAGCATGTCGTTTATTGAGTACAAGGTTCACAAAACCTTAGGAACACAGAAGAAGTGTCCAGCTGCACTGGGACCCTTCCCACACTGATATAAACCTTTCTTTCAAAAGACTGAAAACATGTATTCTAATCAATGATACTATTTATATATCATAAGCAATTCAGAGATTAAAAATTCCTTTGCTTATATAATCATAGTTGAGCTTCTCAACAACCCACAGAGTAGGCAGGCCATGTGCTATCATCCTCATTTTCAAATGAAAAATAAACTGTAATTCAAAGAGATTTAGGAATCTAACCAAAAGCCTACTGTAACAATGAGTGGTGGAATTACTTAGAGTTATGATTCTGATCAGTTTACATACATTTAAAATCTTTTTTCAATTACCATGTTTTCCTTAAGGTTTAAAAGATTGGAAACAATAATGCTTTGCTATCCCTGTGAAAATACTGATTAGTCCTTATTGGCAATTACAAGTGTGAAGATACATTTAAAGTTCTTTGCATTGATATCAGATCTTTTAGAAAAAGCATTTTATAAATGGAGTTCTATTTTTGTATTCCAAATATGGAATACATGGATTGAAATCATGGTTTAATCGTAAACTTCAAGTTCTTCAATATTATTTGTAGAGAAACATAAAGAGTTAGTTTTAAAGATAAACTGTCATAGATATAGGTATGCTCCACTAAAAATTCACACAAGTTACAGTCTGTGTCTTTACAGAATCCTCAGTATAGTTAGTTATCTATCACATCACTTAACAATCAATATGACATTTCAATACCTATATGCTGACCTGGAAAATCTGAATTAAGACCAGTTCAACCAATATGTATGGTTGGCCCACTAGGTACAGAACCCTCTCCTCACTACTGCAGAGACACAAAGATTAATTGATCATGGATCCTACTTTCAAGGAACTTTTAAAATAACAGGAAAGATATGTAGGGAATATGATTATATTACAAAGCAGAAAGACAGATACTATAAACCTTCTATAGAAAAATAATAATGGGGGTTAGAGAAACAGCTCATACTTTTAGTAAGTGAATCTGGGAAGGCTTCCTGGAACAGGTGACTTTGAGAGAAGTCTTTTAGAATAAATGAAATGTGAACATATTGAATATGGTGGAAAGGCTTTGTATTTTGAGTGAATAAGAAATAATTTATAGTTCCAGAAAGTGAAATTCAGCTTACATAATAATAAGTGGATTAGGAGAAGATAAGTTTGGAGAAGTTGGGACCAATTCATAGTAGGCTTTGAACAAGTGACAAAGAAGTTTGGATTTAGGTCATTTTATGTGGTTAAGCATACCAGGTTTTATCAATTGCTTCAATTCTCTGGCAAATATTAAGCCCTAAGACCTTCATCAAATAAAATTTGTTTTATTGAGTTCTATCTATTCATGAAGATATTCTATGCAATTAAAGGTAGTAGTGTCCATCAAGAATATAAAGAGGGCTTCCCTGGTGGCGCAGTGGTTGAGAGTCCGCCTGCCGATGCAGGGCTGGGCCCGTGGGCCGTGGCCGCTGGGCCTGCGCGTCCGGAGCCTGTGCTCCACAACAGGAGAGGCCACAGCACTGAGAGGCCCGCGTACCGCCAAAAAAAGAAAAAAAAAAAAAAGAATATAAAGAAATGAATTTATTGCCAAAACACTACCTCAATGCAATCTCGTTTCATATAACATAGAAGAAATACTTTAAAATTTATTGAAAAAGCACCAGGAAGAAATCTCGTTAAATGTATGAACTCATGCCAATATGACTTAAAACTTTTATTAAATTTACTGAAATTTTGGCCTTAAAAAATCCATCACTGTTTCTAATAATAATATTATAAGAGTCAACCTCTTCTAAATATATATTACATGACAGTTGCTAGGCAATATTTGGGTTTTCACACACTATCTTTGATCATCACACAGCAGTTCTGTAATTTGGAGATTACTAATGCTAATTTATAGAAGACGAAATTAAGGTTCAGAAATGCCCAAGATCACACAGTAAAATAAGTTTTGGACATGGGATGATTACCCAGGTCAGCCAAGCTACAAAACTAGTATCACTTCTTTTTGCTATCCGAAACACCAAACTAGTACCTCTAAAGGTAAACCTGATTTCTGAAGATATTAATACATATGGGCTTTCAAGATACGAATACAACTCTTCCATGATATAAAAAAAAATAATAAGTGAATTATTTCCTATTTTCTTTTTCTACCTAATCACAGAAAAAAAATGTGATATTTAAAAAATAGCAGGAAGTCCGTGGATACTAAAGCAAAGGCAAGACAGAATTACAGATTCTGTAAGAAACCATTCTATCCACACTTTTATATAAACTCTTTTGGTACTGATACTGATGTTAAACAATGTCAAGCCAGTTTCAAGTCTAATCAGTTCTTGTGAATCCCAAGTCACATGGAGCTTGAAGAGTGATACAGTACACATAAAATTTAATTTTCCTATATTAAAAAATCCTGCCAATGCAGAACTTCAAATATAATTCCTAGAACACAGTTGGGAAGATGACCTGATAATCAGAGAGAGAACACTGGTGAGAAGGCCGCCTTGGCTAAGGACATTTCTTGCAGAACTGAACTTGCTTTAGGGATTCCTAATAGTCATAAGGTAAAAGAGATTTCATATAATTTCACCCAGTCAGGCTCACTTCTTCATTTCTAAGCTCCTAATCTATTAGTGATGGTATTTGGAGGTGGGGCCTTTGGAAGTTACTTAGGTTATGAGGGTGGATCCCTCGTGAATGGGATTAGTGCCCTTATAAGAAGAGACCCTAGAGAGCTCCCTCACCCCTTCCACCTCATGAGGATACAGCAAGAGGATGGCTGTCTAGGAACCAGGAAATAGGCTCTCACCAGACATTGAATCTGTCAGCACCTTGATTTTGGACTTCTCCATCTCTAGAACTGTGAGAAATAAATTTCTGCTGTTCATAAGCCACTCAGCCTATGGTATTTTTGTTTATAGCAGCCCAAAGGAACTAAAGACATAGGACAAATCACAGTCAGGGTGGCTACATTATTTAAATTACAACTGGAGGATCTCAAAGGACTTTGAATTAATGACTTACTCTTGGCTGGGATTTAAATATGAAGACATCTCCCAACTAGCATTTTTACTGCAAAAATTGCATAATTAACAATACTTGTATCTATAATATATTTTTTTACAACAGAAGACAGTAACTTGGAATTTTATTTTAGATAACTTAGAAGGTTCATTTTAAACTGTCTCAATGTTTCAGGAAACATCTTTTGGTTAAATCCTAAGACATGATGGGAAATTTGTATTTTTTAACTATGTTATATAATTACTTTCTTATAAAAATTGACAACTACCTTATTATTTAAGTTGATGTAGATATTTCACGGAAGTTAAGCATCAAATTATAGCTCAATCTTTTCAGGATATTCCAAGTAAAATATTGAGGTTTGTATTCCTTTTCCACTCACATTTATCAGATAATTTTCTAGATAATTCTATAAAGTTATTTAATAAATCTTTAACTTATCATGTGTTCTTTTTAGTCAATTTTATACAATATTTCTATGTCCCCTACTGAGGTGTCACTACAAAGCTTATATCTAATCTAGTTAAGATTTGATTCCACTTAAAAGGAAATAATAATAACTCCACCTAACACAGTTAAAGAGTCAAGCATTTAATGTGACCAAGAAGTCTTCTTTCACTTAATACCAGGGCCCATTTTTGTTGTTTTTTTAGATCTGTTATAATATCCATGAGGACCAAAAATATTTCTCTCTTTTTTCTATTTAGCATTTTGCTCTACACCTAGATAGATTAATATCCCCAAGGAGAGTTTGTCAATTGTCATTCATTTACCCAAAGCCCCAAGTTTACTTTCAGAGTGTTTGATCAGTATGAAGAGGGAGAAAAGAGATGTTGCTTATAAGCACATGATTGAAATGAAATGTCACCACAATAGGATGTTAAATGTATTTAACACATAACAGACACAAAATAGTTTCTCAATTATGCTGCTTTTCTTGTCCATCCTCTTCACTTTTGGAAGTGAAGGTGAGTTTGTTTTGGGGGTGAGTGGACAAGGCTCTTTTTTCCCAGCTTTATTCAGATACAATTGACACATAATATTGTGTAAATTTAAGGTGTACAACATGCTGATTTGATATTTATATATTACAAAATGATTACCATCAAGGTTCTTTCTGATGATACAGGAGCAAACTGTGGCTCAACAGATTATCTTATTTTTATAGGTTAAACTCTTGCTTTATTTCAATTATATTCACAGATCACATTCTCTATGGGTTACCTTGTTATTTTATTTATTTATTCATCATATTCATCAATTTTATGTATAATGTTTGTAATGATTTTTAAAAATCAAGAAAGAGATGTAAATAACTATAAACTGATTACCCAAAAGCCATCCAAGGGCTTCCCTGGTGGCATAGTGGTTAAGAATCTGCCTGCCAATGCAGGGGACACGGGTTTGAGCCTTGGTCTGGGAAGACCGCATATGCCGAGGAGCAACTAAGCCCGTGCGCCACAGCTACTGAGCCTACGCTCTAGAGCCCGCGTGCCACAACTATGGAAGCCTGCGCGCCTAGAGCCCGTGCTCTGCAACAAGAGAAGCCACCACAATGAGAAGCCCGTGCACCAGAACGAAGAGTAGCCTCCGCTCACCGCAACCAGAGAAAGCCGTGCACAGCAACAAAGACCCAACACAGCCAAAAATAAATTAAATAAATAAATAAATAAGCCATCCAATACTCTCTTCTCCCTCATCTTCCTCTAGTACAGAGGTGAGATTTAGAAATGTGATCCAGTTTTGGCCAATGCTACACACGTAAAAATTATGGGGTGTATGAGAAGGGAGGACTTGGGCAAGCACTTTTTAAAGCATATCCTCTTTCATCCTCTGCCTTTTAGCTTCTTTCACGTGCCCCTTCTAATCCAGCCTGAAAAAGAGAACTGAAACCTGAAAACACAGAAATCATCTTGCAATCATAATGATGAAGGCCAGAAGGGGGACCATAACCTCATGCATCCATGCCTTTTTTTCTCCCTCCTTTCATTACTGATAAAGTGCACTGAAATTAAAAGTTGGGGTTCTGGGGAGATAACTGTGGTAACAACTGACAAACTTTCTTTTGTGTGATGCCATACGGCAAGTTTGCTCTTTTCCTCCTTCCCTGGATACTGATTTTATTTTTCACTCAACCTGCCTCACATTTGGGGTGTTATGATTCAAACATTATCAGAGAAAAGATGGAACAAAAATATGAAGCTACTTCTTACCACTACAGAATTTTCCAGTTTTATATTATTCACAGACACTCAATCCAGTGGGCAGGGTAAGGAATTTCTTTCAAGAAGGAAAAATGAATAAATCCTGAATGCCCCCTTGAGGTGACACGTGTGTGGACCACCTTAAGAGCTCATTTGCTTTGGTTATTCTTTCTCCTTTGAGCAAACTCTTAGGAGCCCAGAAGCATAATTTTCAAGATGATGAAAAAGAAAGCAGTGAAAACAGGTGTTAAACACTGCGACAACTGCCACAGGAAAAGGTGTCCCCATGACCAGTCAAACCCTTTATGTTCAGTATACATACCGGGCTATGTACTAGAATTAGAATTGCAATTAAGGGAGCACGAAATTCAAAACAGGGATTACAAGAAAATTTTTAGAAAGTACTAAATAGTCAGAGAAGTGATATAGACTCATTTCCAGTATTTTACAAGTTATTTTTCTGTTGACAAACTCCATCTCATATTAAGAAATATTGATCCCGAGACCTTTTGTCCCAGACATTTTCAAAATGTGTCTCTTTTTGTTGTTGTATTTATTTTATGTTGTTCACTTTATTTCCCCTTGAGTCTTATATTTTAAAACCTTACAATTCTCTATTACTTACAGCAATATCTTTCAGATACTTTCAATGAATTTCTGACTTTGATGATTTTAGTTATTTCTGGTAAGGGTCAATATAATTTTTATGTGACTTGACTATATATCACTGAGTTCAAGAAAAACTGGACTAAGAAGTGATGATCCAACCAGGCAAGTGGCATCCATCAATTTATTAAAAAAAACAAAAACAAAAAAACTCCAAATTTATTAGAAATTTAATAAGGTGAAGAAAATTCTAATATTTCACAACTCCTCTCTGAAAAAGTACACCATGTGATTAGAATGAATATTTTTAAATTTTTTATTGGAGTATAGTTGCTTTACAATGTTGTATTAGTTTCTACTGTACAGCAAAGTGAATCAGCTATACGCATACATATATCCCCTCTTTTTTGGATTTCCTTCCCATTTAGGTCACCACAGAGCATTGAGTAGTTCCCTGTTCTATATTAGAATAAATATTTTTATAAGCTCCTTGGATAAGTCATGATATTATAAAAGTCATGCTCAAGGAAAAACAGGGTTGGCTGATATCCTTCTAAGAAAAGTGAGTCTGATGAAGGACATTTTTTTTTTTGAAGGCTTAATGTTACCTTTTATTTGACAATGCTTCCTGTGTAATATAATATACCAAATATGCATCATTAAGTATCTCTCTTTGAGATGCTTCAGGACAATACGATGAAGGATATTTACAGGGTTGAGTGAAGAATGCATAGTCAGAACCAGAGCTGAATTGTTCACTACAAGAGAGAAAAGGCTGGGCTCTAACCCTCATGTTTGCCTTTTTCAGATATCAGCCTCTCTTCTAAATAAATGGTGAACTAATATATGAAGTGAACCAGACTTCAAATCATTATTTAGTCAGAACATCCTCACATCTCAGTGAAGCCCTGGAGTAAAGCACTCAACCAACCAACCAACCAACCAACCAATCAACCAACCAACCAAACAAACAAACCACTATTCCTTTACCCTAGCTGGATTGTTTTGGGGTCTTTTATTTGTCTCCATATTCCAGAATTGCCTTTCCTGTTTATCTGTATTATTTTATCTGTTATTCGGTTTGTATATTTTCTTATGTCCTAAGTACTGTGATCCTATCGTCTGTTACTTGCTGTTAAATCCATCGAGTTCTTAATGTCAGTTTTCAGTTGTTGAGTTTCTGTCTGCTGTTACTGATAGATTCCTATTTTGTTATAGTTCTCCATATTTTTATTTTACTCTGATTTTCCTTTGCTATCTTGAACATATTAAACATAGTGATTTTCAAGTGAATACCTGCCAACACAAATAATTGACTTTATTGTCTGTTTCCTTTCATGATCAATTTCATGGCTTTTCTCTCCACGCCCAAAGTAATTTTTGTTTGAATGCAAGATATTGTATATTTTCAAAAAATGATAAAGCGTCCAGATGATGATATCTTCAATTAGAGAAGATTTACTCTTTCTTCTGCTAGGCAGGTAGAGTGGGGTGGGTGTGGCAGTGATGCTATTAACCTTAATGCAGCCATGCAAAGTTATGTCAAGGTGAAGAGGCTACTTTGCTAAGACCCAGGCTCCACTCTGGTTTCCTTTGTTCTTACTGGATGGTCCTCCACGACTCTCCTTGGAAATCCTTGTGAATTTCTGTCTCCTCAGCACTAAAACACAGCAAAAATTTCACTTTTTAAAAAGATTTTTACGACCTAGCTTTTTGGCTCCTGCCTGTGCAGCTTCAGATTTTGACACATGTCCTGAGGTGAAGACTGCATGTTGTTTTGAGGCCTCTTAAGTCCGGGATTTTGTAACATCAGCCCTGCTCCACTGTCATTGTGTTTTTGTTCCCACTTCAGCGGTCCTCCCTTAAGGGTGAAACCTAGATTATCAACCTCTATGTCAGGATTTTTAAGAGACCCTAGGCATTAAGAGGTTGAGGAGATCATCAAAGTCAACTTGGCACTCCCTCAAGTCCTTTCAGCTCTCACCTGTTGTTCTCACACACCTCTCCTTGCTTCCACCCACAGCAGGTCTTTATTTCCCAAACATGAATGCAAGGAACTCATGCTGCTTTTACAAAGATTTTGCTCAAAGCTTATGCAGCTTCAGAACTCACCAAATGTCAGAGTTGGAAACTACACAGGTTTGAGACTTCTCAAGTTCCATTTTTGTTAGTTTAGCCCAGTGAGGATGTAAAAAGTTCCGCTAGTTCTTTGTTTCTAGCAGAAACCTTCTGTCAGGTCTAGCTAATATCTGCAATTTGTAGCCTGTTTGTCGATTCAGTAACTGCCCCAGGGACCACTGCAGAGCCTCAGCTCACTTCTGAAAGGTTCTCCCTGTCTGCAATTTTACTCTTTTTAGTTCTAATTGCTCTCACTGCTCTTTAATGCGTTTACATATATCATTTTCATAATTCATTGGCTTCTTTGTTTTTAGTGAGAGTCTTGGCCTACTGTGAACTATTTCATCCTTCTTGGAAACGGAAAACTCCTATTGTTTGAATTTCCATTCCTCAATTGAAACCCTCATTCAATTATAAAGTATTTTAAGACTAGCAAAAGACACAGAGAATAATGTATATCAAATACCAGTGTATCCTCCACCCAGCTTAAGAAGTAAATGTTTGCAAATCAGCCACTTCGCAACATAATAAATAAACCACTGCAAGTACACTAGAAAGTCCCTGTATATAATTCCCTCCCACAAATTATTCATTATCCTGAATTTAATATTTATCATTCTTATACACATCTTCATGCTCTTTATTTACACGCACCTATAACCACACCCACACACTCCCAACCCTCCACACACATGCATTCAATTTCATAATGTACTACTTAGTAATTTTTGTACGTTTCTAAAATTTATATCATGGTATCATACATCATATTCTGTTGTCCAACTTGCTTTATAAAAATTCAACTTTCTTACTTTTAAAGTTGTGTTGATACATGTAGTTCTTGTTACATACTTTCATCGAGCATTTTAATTTTTTCTGTTCTTTTGCCACTGCGATCGATATAGCTATGAATATCCTTATAGTTTCTCCTTTCACAGGTGTAAGAATTATCTGTAGAGCATACACCTAGGAGAATTGCTGAGTCATAGGTTATGCACATGTTCAAAGTGAGCAAATTGCTCTCCAATGTGATAATACCAATTTAAATGCCATCCACATTTTACGGGAGTTTCTGTTCCTCTACGTTCTCACCAATATTTAGAATACTTAGCATTTATAGTTCTGAAAATCTGATGGTATGAACTGGCATCTCATTTTGTTATTTTTTAAATTTGTTTTCTTATTTATTGAAGGAATTTTATATATGCTAAATATTAATGCTTCTTTATTATATGTTTTGCAAAATCTTTTCTCAGTCTGTGGTTTTTCTTTTTCACTTTGTTTATTGGGTCTTTTAATGTACAGACACTTAAAACTTCAAGGTATTCATTTATATCATTTCTTTTTCTTTATAGCTTATATATTTTTTGGTCTTGACTAAGAAAGAAATTCCTTCTCTAAAATTTCTCCTAAATGTCTTAAGTGCTTACTGTGCACATTTTGGTTTTAAATCCATCTACAATTAATATCTGAATAAGGTATGAGATAAGTATCGAATTTTTTTCATATCTGTAGCCAATGGACTCTTGCAATGCTACCTATATCTACTAAGTTTTCACATATGCTTATGTTGTTTTTTTGAATACCTATTCAATTCATCTATTTGTTCTCTCACCTTATATTTATTTGTAAATAATTTACAAATATTATATATTTATAAATATATATTTCAAAATTAGCTACCTATTCCTGGCATTTTTCTACTACATATAAATTTTTATTATCAGTTTTATTAATCTAGATAGGTGAGAATATGCTTTATAAGCAAATAAATCCCCACAAAATTTTAGTGGCTTAAAAAATTGTGGCTCTCCTCCAAGTGGTGAATGAGAGATTTAGGGTATTTCATCTGTGGCCTCATGTCCAATCTCAGTGGCCTGAAGCTCACCCATGATGCATATCATTCCCTATCATGTTCTGTTGGCTAGTGCTAATCGCCCGGCCAAACCAATTACATGAGAAGCTGGAAAATGTAGAGGTGTACAGCTTCTGCTATACATATAAACATTCATGCAAAACCCACTGTAACTTTAATTCTATTTCACTGAATTCAGAGATAAAGTTTGCGAGTACTGATTTTTTTAAATTACAACTTTAATTATTTAGAGTGGTTTTAGGTGCACAGCAAAACTGATGGGAAGGTATAAAGATTTTCCCTAAACCTCCTGCCCCCCCCTCATTTATTGCCTCCGCCATGATCATTAAGACTATCAACATCCCCTATCAGAGTAGTACATTTGTTACAATTGATGAACTTGCATTGACACATCATAATCATCCTAAGTCCATAGTTTACATTATAGTTCACTCTTGGTGTTACACATTCTATGGGTTTGGACAAATGTATAATGACATATATCAATCAATATGGTATCATACAGAATCTGTTCACTGTTCTAAAAATCCTCTGTGCTCTGCCTGTTTATCCCTCCCAACCACCTAGTCCCTAGAAACCACTGATATTTTTATTGTCTCCATAGTTTTGCCTTTTTTAGAATGGCACATAATTGAATTCAAACAGAATGCAGCTTCTTTCAGATTGGTTTCTTTCACCTAGTAATATGCATTTGAGATTCTTCTATGTCTTTTCATGGCTTAAAAGCTTATTTCTTTTCAGTGCTTAATAATATTCCATTATCTGGATGTATCACAGTTGATTTATCCATTCACCCACTGAAGGACATCTTGGTAGCGTCCATGTCTTGGCAATTATGAATTAGCTGCTATAAACACTGGTATGCAGATTTTTGTGTGCATATACATTTTCAACTCTTTTGAGTAAATATCAAGAAGCGTGATTGCTGGACTGTATGCTAAGAATATGTTTAGTTTTGTCAGAAACCACCAAATTTTATTTCAAAACAGTTTCACCATTTTTCATTCCCACCAGCAATGAATGAGAGTTCCTGCTGCTCCACATTCTCATCAGCATTTAGTGTTGTCAGTGTTTTTGATTTTTATTATTCTATTAGATGTGTAGTACTATCTCATTGTTGCTTTCGTTTGCATTTCCCTAATGACGTATGATGTGGAACATCTTCTCACATGTTCATTTGCAATCTGTAAATTTTCTTTGGTGAGGTAACTGTTAAGGTCTTTGGTACATTTTTAATCAGGTTGTTTGGTTCCTTATAGTTGACTTTTAAGAGTTCTTTATATGTTTTGGATAACTGACCTTTATCAGATGTATCTTTTATAAACATTTTCTCCCAGTCTGTGGCTGGTCTTCTCATTCTCTTGACATTGTCTTTCTTATAGCAGATGTTTTTAATTTTAACAAAGTATACATTATTATTTCTTTCATGATGTCTTTGGAGCTAAGAAGTCATCACCATACCCAATGTCAATCTATGTTTTCTCCTGCATTAACTTCTGGGAGTTTTATGGTTTTGTGTTTTACATTTAGTTCTGTAATCCATTTTGAGTTAATTTTTGTGAAGGGTATAAGGTCTGTGTCTAGACTCATTCTAGCACCATTTTCTCTGTCAAAGGTCCGTTGGCCATATTTATGTGGGGCTACTTCTAGGCTTTCTATTTTGTCCAATTATCTATTTGTCTATTCTTTTGCTAACACCACACTGTCTGAACTATTGCAGCTTTACAGTAAGTCTTGAAGTCAGGTAGTGCCGGTCTTCCAACTTTGTTCTTCTCCTTCAATATTATGTTGACTGTTCTGGGTCTTTTGCCTCTCCGTGTAAACTTCAGAATGTTTGTTGATGTTCATAAGATAATTTGCTGGGATTTTGATTGGAATTGCATTGAATCTATAGATCATGTTTTGTATAACTGAATATAATATTGAGTCTTCCTACCTGAGAACATGAATTATCTCTCCATTTATTTAGCTCTTTGATTTTATGTGTCAGTGTTTTATAGTTTTCCTCATATAGAGCTTGTACACATTTTGTTAGATTTATATCTAAGTATTTCATTTGGGGTATTTACTATATATGATATTGTGTTTTTAATTTCAAAATTCATTTGTTCATTGCTGGTATATAGGAAAGCAACTGACTTTTGTATATTAACCTTGTATCCTGCAACCTTGCTATAATCCTTATTAGTTCCAGGAGCTTTTAGTCAATTCTTTTGGCTTTTCTACATAGATTATCATGTCATCTGTGAACACAGACAGTCTTATCTCTTCCTTCCCAAGATGTGTACCTTTTATTTCCTTTTCTTGTCTTACTGCCTTAGCCAGAACTTCCAGTATAATGTTGAAAAGGAGTGGTGAAAGGGGACTTAACTGATATCTTTCTAATATTGAATATTTATGCTTACAAATGTAGTATACCTTTCTAAAATCCCTCACTTAAGAGAAACAGAACTGATTACAGAGCTGTAGAGCCATGTGAGGGTGGGATGATTTAATTTTGCACATTGATACATTCACTCCACAAAATTCCAAGCATATGCCAAGCTGTGTGTGCCAAGACCAAAAACTACGACGACTAAAATTCTGTTTACTTTAGCGTAACACTTTGATAACTCCTGTACACTTTAACATGATCTAAGAAATAATACATTCTGTCCACCATGTATAACCATTTTGACTTATTCATTTTTCCTAAAATGGGAAATTAGGTCACTTCCTTCAAAAATATCTTGAAAATATGCAATCTTATCACCTTTTCAGTCCAAAACATTCATTGTTTACCTTATTCACACAGGAGAATGCAACAAAAGTTGCTAGACCCATTGGGTCTTGGGTTTCAAAATTTTTCCCATTTAGCAGTGAAAAGAAGGCAGAATACACTTAAACCTTCTCTAATTAGTTTTTGGGAATATAGAGAATTCGTCCAATGAGGGTAATAACATTGATAATCGTTCATTATTAGTAAGAAAACAAATGCATATCAATGATTACTTCTTTAACAGACTACTTTTCATGCTATTTACATAGTGAGTGCTAAAAAGCCATCAAATACAAAGGCATATTAGTTTTACATGGCTATTAGTACCTAAAGTTCAAATTTAAATACAGATATCGGATGCAACAACTATGCAACTAATAACATTGTTTCTAGTAATAAATTACTTAAAGAGAGGACATTTGAAACTAAAGGAAGTACATTCTTTGTTATTTTTTAAATTGTTAGGATGACAGCTACCAAATGAATACTCAAGTGTATTGCAGCAGCCTGAAAGAATTAATTATATACCCCAAATGCTAAAGTTATCACTAGAAAATAAATTATACAGGAAAGCCAGCTGGTCAGATATTTCTTCACAAAGGAAATGTATTTTGGGATTTTATTGTGGTGTGTGTGTACGTATGTGTGCATATGTGTGGGCGTGTATGTGTTTGAAGGGTGTAGCAAAGGAACGGATGAGAGATGGATACTCTCCAGAAATGACTTTACATACGGCAATCCTTACAGCATATTACCTGTATCCCCTGGTAAGCACCTGAATTATAGGAAGCCACAAAAATGATATCCTATGACTTTCCTGTGGTGGAGGGTATTTTTCAGTTAAAATTAAATGAGAAGTTCACCTCCAACAATAGTTTTAAACCAGCCCTCATGTAATGCTGGTATTCTTCAACATTCTGATTCTGTTCTAACCAGCCCTGGCTTCTCTACATCCTAATCCTACCTGTGGAAGAGAGAGAGGAAGGTAAGGAGTGAAGTAAACCTGGAAAGCTGGAGGGGAATTGTGAATTCTGCTGTTCCCACCTAGCCCTACTGGACAAGAAAGGGATTTCCAGGTAGAAATCTATGCTCATTTGTGGCTACAAGCTGAGGTTACAATTGGCTGGGATTTCCGGGCCAAATTCAGGACAAATTTTAAGATATGGGCCCTAAACAGAAAATGTAAAACTTTTAAAATTATTGTACATCATTTATTGATTAAAGAAAAATGAAAATTAGTACATAACCTGTATCTCCCAGGTTAGAGACTTTA
The DNA here is from genome assembly GCF_949987515.2 of Delphinus delphis. NCBI lineage: Eukaryota > Metazoa > Chordata > Mammalia > Artiodactyla > Delphinidae > Delphinus > Delphinus delphis. The sequence goes on from NC_082689.1 coordinate 64,665,789, forward strand.
TGGTAGACTTGTAGAGAGCTAAAAAAAAATTTTTTTGAGAGGAATTAATTACTAAAAAGTATCTGTTTTAAAGGAGACAAGAGTGGACCTAGGAAATGGAGACATCTAGCTTAACTTCTACACCTGTAAAAAGGACCAGACAAAATAATCCCCAATCAATTGTCAAGTACCTAAAAAAGAATGGAATGGAGAATAATCATCAGTCTGCCTTGCTACACTAAATTAACCTGCTTTTGTGTAACAATGCCCTAGCTGACCGAACACTGTGCTCATACTACCACAGCAGCAACATCTTTCGGAGATCAATTTGAATGCCAAATAATTATTTAGTCTGATCAGCACCACTGTTGATGATCTTTAGAGCAAGTGCCTTGTGCGTGGTAAACCTGCCTTTCTGGATAAATCCTAACAGGCTTACCAAGCATGAACCCCAATTTCCACCCTTTGAAAGGATGGGGGAAATGTATGTTATTTTTAAGGACTCCACTTCAAGATGCTTACTTGAATAGATCTCAGATGGCCTAGAACAGTGGATCCGAGCTGACATGTAGAAAACTACTTCAATCTTCAAGTCACTATAGCTGTAAATTTGTGGAAGCAGAATAAACGCCATCAGGTTTTCCTCTGGAGTTCCTATCAACAAGATATAGTAGGCCCTCCGAATCTCTGGGTTCCACATCTGTGGATTAAACCAATGGCTGATAGAAAATATCTGAAAAAAAGTCCAGAAAGTTTCAAAAAGCAAAACTTGAATTTGCCACATGCCAGCAACTATATACATAGCATTTTCACTGTATTAGCTATTACATAAGTCATCTAGAGGTGGTCTTAAAGTATATGGGAAAATGTGCATAGGTTATATGCAAATATGACTGCATCTTATATAAGGAGCTAAGGATCTGTGGATCTTGGTATCCCTCGGGGAGGGGTGGGGGTGGCCCTGGAACCAATCCTTTTGCAGCTACCGAAGGATGATGGTATTAGCAAACGGTCCATTGTCTGGCAAATATAATTGAGATAAGGCAAGAACTAACAATAACGCATGCAGAATATCTAGGCTCTTGTTTTTACCCAAAGCTTTTTATTTTCTCCCAACAATGTAATCACCAATAAACTAACAAATAAATTAGAATTTTCAATAATTTAGCTGGGGAACTCTGGCTAAAATTCCAAACTACCCTAAGTCTCCGTTTGCTCATCTCTAAAATGAAAGGGTTAAATTATTAGATGATTTCTAAAAATCAATGCAGCACTAAACTATGGTTCTTGAAGATAAACTGGAATTATGTGCTTCCTATTATGCCTATCTTTTCAAAATGTAAGTAACTGCAGGCTAAGCAGAGAATGTTTATCAGTGGATACTTCCAAGATATCAAGCTAGGGAAGGTGGATAGTATATTAAGAAGTGGTTATCCTTATAAAAATAAGACTTCTTAATTAAAAGAACAGATGGTCAAAAACTGTGGTCATTGGAAGGACAGATAAGCCAGTACATTCTTTAGAATAAAATAAGCTGTGCTGCTATTTTTTCCTTCTGAGAAGTTTCGAAGAAAACAGGCCAAGAACTAAGAGGTGAAAAGAAGTATTTTAGGCTTCTTAAGAAAATGGAGCTTAACCTAGAGACCCAGCCATGTAAGCAAAGCCAAAAATTATACCTCAAGTTGAAATATAAAAGAGGAAATAAAAAGCTTAAGTATTCTAGCAAGAGAGCAACAGTAGCAGAGCTTCAGCAGAAAATCTGAGAAATGAAGCAAGAATATGAATGAAGGACAAAGAAGAAAGAAAAGAAGAAAGGAAGGAAGGAAGAGAAAGTAACAGAATACAATCACTCAGAAATTAAGAGAAAACAGACCTCAGAAAATTATTTTGCCACAATCAAAGAAAAGCAATCTTATATCTATGACATATAATTCTTAAGAGATGATTACAGAATGAGCCTGTACATATAAACTTTTGGTTATGTTAAAGTATTCTCAATTGTTAAAATATCTCTGTATTCACCTTATTCACCATATTTTATCTGTATTGTAAATAAAATTTAAAATTCCTCATAAAGAATAGCACCCTAAAATACTATCCTTTTCCTTAAGTAAGAGAAGCTATACTACCATCTTTAACTAAAAGACTGCAAACCTCTTTTTATTGCCCGTTTTACCATCCTCTTGCTTCAATAAGTACCCAAGTAACAGAAGAAAATGATTCTATGTTAGTGTGTGTGTGTGTGTGTGTGTGTGTATTCCAGATATCTTTGTTTCAAAGATGGTTTCAGAGGGAATTACAAACCCGAATGAATCAGCTCATGACCTCCTTTAAAACTAACTTCAGAAATGACTGCTTCATGCTTCATCAACTGTCTTTAACATAATGAATTATAAAGCATGGTTAAATCACCTGGCAGGGACTATTTAAAAGTGAATAGAGTCCCTTTACTTTCCAATGTATTATTCCTCTTTGAGGAAGATTAGGAGGAGATACCGGCTGGTTAGTTGTCCATCCATACTAATCTTAAAGGCAGTCGATAGCAAATGATCCATGATGTGTTCTTTAGTGCATAGTGTCACTAGTAGACTAATCATAGTAAGTAGCTAAAATACTTGTTGAATTGTACTGTACCATGTTTATTTTCCAATATAAATAGAGTCATGTCCTGAACTGTACTCAATTATAATATAATAACTAATGCTAATGGACATAGTAATAAAGTTAAAATAAGCACCTGAATAAAAGTTTTAGTAAGCTGTTATCTGGAAAGTAAGAAAATGATGAGAAAAATTACCATCCTCTCACACTATAAAGATAAAATAAAAAGCTCCTTAAACCTAAATAGGAAGATTTCCCAGAGCCGTGAAATACAACTCTGAGAGGTTGTTTTAGTCTTTTTGTGTGTGTGTGTGTGTGGTACGCCGGCCTCTCACTGTTGTGGCCTCTCCCATTGCGAAGCACAGGCTCCAGACGCGCAGGCTCAGCGGCCATGGCTTACTGGCCCAGCCGCTCCGCGGCATGTGGGATCTTCCCGAACCGGGGCACGAACCCGTGTCCCCTGCATTGGCAGGCGGACTCTCAACCACTGCGCCACCAGGGTAGCCCTGTTTTAGTATTTTAAATACGTCCTCATCCTTCCATTCCCAGTAACTTCACCATAGTTTAGGTTAACCTAGTCCATTTCCTCTGTGAAACATTGCAATAACTTAAATTATCTCTGTCCTTGCCATCTAAATCTCATCTAGTGCATTTTACAAACCACCAACTGATTATTTCTCACCAAATTATCTAGTTCCAAATCTTGAGTTGTATATCCTGTTACTGATTGGTCCAAAGCATTCCCTTTCAGGATCATTCTGGGTTAGCAGGTAGTTTCAACGTAGATAGAGAGAAATTCAGAACCTAGTTCTAATAAAGCCACAATCACTAACTAGCTGTCTGAGCTTGAGGAAGGCCCCTTAGGCTCATGATTCAAACACCAATCTGACACTGACTTTCAGATTATAAAATTCTACATCTGTACAACACTGTGGCAGGCAGAAAGCAGTAGTGGATCTGAGGACTAACTTATTCTTAAACAGAATTGTGACCAATTCTCCTGTGTTTAGCTCTGCTTTACACTTATTTCCAGTGGCTCCAAGGAATTTCGTGCACATGCCTGTGTTTCCTTATCAGAGAGAGAAAGTGAATCTAGCATGGCCATTATTAAGGAGGGCAATCTGAGCTGGCACCTGCCCTTCTTGAGACCTTGCTGTGAAACAGCCTTTGGATGTGATGTGTATCCTTAATTAAATCCTGTTGCAATATTTCATCATTTTTCCTACCAGAAATTGTAGATTTGCATGCATCGCCATTTTGGATCTCATGACTCTTCTTAAGCAATTTAACACGTTTTAACTGCCCTTGTTCGTGCAGTAGGTAAGCATATAATTTTACATTTTAATAATATTGCTTCAGTAATTTCTGTGCAACAAATGAGTGTGTTATATGTACTAGGTAAAAATCATTCTCCTTCGCTTTAGGTCCTCATAAAATAAAACCCTCAGGTATGAGTAAATTAAAATATGCCATTGGGGATCTCAAAACAAACAGAAACTTTATAAACAATAACAAACACATGCCAGCACCAGGCAGCAAAGTTAGGCATGTGTTTTGGTGCCACGTGGACAAAAGATAAACAATTGATAACTCATGATTATCATCCTGATACTCCATCATCCATTAGAAAGTAATGTGCCTCAAACTGTAAGCTGAATGTCATGAACTGAAGCAGTCAAAACAAACAGAGAATCCCGGAGACATCGATTTTCCATCTATACACCTAGAAATTTTTTATAGAACTACTGCTGTTAATTTCATCTACTAAGTGCACAAAAAGGAAAAAGAATCATAAGTATGGTCATTCTGGCCCATATCCGGTAGGAATTTCAAAACCCATAGTGATCACTTGAATTCAAAATGTACTTGAATTGCATTTTGAATCAACATTAGTGCTCACTCTGAAGCAGGGTACTAGTGTGTTTCCGGCCAAAATAGTGTAGCCAAATCCTGCATCTGCTGAAACCGCAGTCATCAATCACAGCTACATGTGAGCCAAGGAGCAATAAGACACCATGGAGATTGTTGGTGGCCTGGATTGTTTCTATCAAGCTCCCACTAGCAAGACAATATCATTGGCCATATTTCAAAAAGGAATCAGGAAACTGAGCCAATGTGTAATTCTGGACTCGCAGGGTAACTTGGGAGTACTGGATCCCAGATGTCAGAAGGAAAAAACAAGTACTACTTCTTAAATGAAATTTTTATTAAAAAAACAGAATTTTTTAATAGCTACCAAATGTGAACCACTGAGCTAAGGGTTTTATACACAAAACCTGGTGAGAAAAACATAACTATTCCCACTTTATGAATGAGAAAATTAAGGCTCAGTTTGATGAATGAGAAAACAGAGTGTAAGTAATTGTCTGACACTCTCATGCTTGAAATGTCATAAAGCAGACTCTGAACACGGATGTGTATCGCTGCAACGCACTCTTTCTGCTACACCACATTTTCTCCTAAAAAACCTCTATTACTCTCCTATCCTCTGTCTGTACATGCTCACAGTTAATATCCCCTTTCTACGTTTAACATGGCTACCTATGTTGCTCAGTTATTGAGTTTCCTAATAATCTGGCATTTCAGCTAAGTAGCCACCCATTCATTCATTCATTCGCTCATTCATTTAATCATACGTGCATTAAATAAACATTTTCTGAGCACCAATCTACTCAAAGTCTTATGTACAGATAAGAATACAGAAGCTTTGACCAAGGATCTTCTAAAATAGAAACCAACTTGCATTTAGGATATACTTTACCACCTAAAATGAACCTTTCACTTGTCCGACATGCATACCACATACAACTTTACACCTTATATACTCACTCTTACATTTTCTGTCCTTTGCTAAATTATGACCTATATAACACCAGCTGCAGAACAAATACTTCAAGCTATTGAACAGTGGGGGCTACCTGCCTGCCTGCTTTGCATGGCTGTGTTCTCACACACAATACACTTTTGTCTATGCAGCAATGATTGTTTGAGCAATCATAATAATGTTTGATTGTGCTTTTCCTTTATTTCATTAAAAAAATGACCAGAAAATAGAAAATGAAGGCATTGTTTTGGAGATAACACAACTGAGACAAAATGGAAATGGTGAGTCATGCCAAAAGTGATGAATCCTAAGCTGACTGGCTGTGTTTTCAATTGTGAGGAAAAAATAACACAATCCAAAATCATGAAAAAGAATTGCCTGATTTCTATCAGTGAAGATTCTGTCTGAAAGCCTCCATTTAGTGATAAATAAATAAGCGTTTTAGATTATAAGTTCAAAAATCAAGGTTCAAGAGCTCGCCAGTAATTTGGATTCAGAGAGGGTTTCACCACCCTTGCACAGCTGTTACAGGCCACTTAACCAAAAGAGGAAAACTTGGAATTCATATTTCTTTGGAGAAATTCTTCAAGGAAGTTGATAAGAAGCCACCAAAGTGGGACTTCCCTGGCAATCCAGTGGTTAAGACTTGGCCTTCCAATGCAGGGAGTGTGGGCTCGATCCCTGGTCGGGAAGCTAGGATCCCACATGCCTTGCAGCCAAAAAACCAAAACATAAAACAGAAGCAATACTGTAACAAATTCAATAAAGACTTTAAAAATGGTCCACATCAAAAAAAATCTTAAAACAAAAAAGAAGCCACCAAAGTGAATGGCAGAATCTCTTACTCCTTTCCTTGCAAAAGCATCATCAAATACTTCTCAATAACCAAATCACTTAATTTTCCTAAATGTCATGGGAGTAATGTGACATTATCTAGTATGTTATAGGAAAAATATGGCACGTTCATGCATTTAGAGAAGTAGATCAGGTAAATTTTTATATTTAGTGCTTAATTTTTTTAAATATTACAAATCATAAAATTTCACTATTTATAGACTAACTATGGGTTTTATCTCTTTTTAACTTCCAGGGAGTTGAATCTCATTAGTAAGATTCTACTGTTTTTCTTTAAGACATTCAACTATTAAATATATTTTCAGGAATGTTTTAATTGGAAAGTAGGGGACAGCCTGTATCTGGGCAATCCCTTTAAAAATATGTTGGGGAAGAACTTTTCATAGAAATTAGGTAATAATTTGATAATAAGTACTTCTCTTCATAGAAATTAAACAATACATTCAACCACTATATTGATTTGTTTAGATGTTCAAAATAACCAGATTCTAACTTTCCAGAGAATATGTGTCTTTACTTCACATAGGTAATACACAAGAGGAGAAACTCTCACCTTTAGTACCTCACCAGGAGCAATGAGATCATTGGATGGATTCTTGGAGCCATTCAAAATTTTAATATTTTAAAAATTAGACTCCCCCTGTCTCAGAAATAGTTCATTTCCCAAATGAAATATCCCTGTAACTTTTCTCTCAATATTAGTGTTCTTTTTATTAAAAAGCTTATGAATATTAGATAGCACATATTTTTGAACTTGTTAAAAATATTACGTTATTTCCGGGTAGCTCACTCTAATGGAATCTATTATAGATCTTTGTTACATTGGAGTCTTTGAAAGACATGCCTAGGCCTTTATGAATTGTTTTACGTAACCATCTGTTTTTAAGAGCAAACATCTCAAGATGCTGAGTGTTTCTCTGCTTATGGTGGGGGGGGTGTGGAGAGAGAGAGTTAATACTTAGACAATTTTTTAGTACATGAAAAAAATTAATTTGAAACAATTCAATTGTATTTTTGAAAACTAAGATAGAAGTAACAAATTCCTCAATATTTTATTCTAACAGTGTGCTGCTTTTATTGTTTTTAAGACTATTACAATAAAATAGCTTAATGGCTTTGCATGCCAGTGCTCTCGTAGAAAATGCCATCTTACAAAATGGCATTTTATAATCTTTTAACAATGTAAATGCCTGCCATAAAACTATGGAAGGAGAAAAAAGTCACCATGTCCTTACAAGCACAAGGATATCACTTTAGGTTCTCCACATTTGACCTCTTCTTTCTTCGATCATCTACCACCTAGTCAATGTTAATGTGTATATAACAGCTGTGAAATTATCCATCATGTTACAGGAAAAATATAGCACTATGATGTATTTACATAATTCCTGAATGTCAGATTTTGAGTCAGATACTTTAGGTAAAATATGGGTGGAGAGGGGAAGGGAAGGGAGAGAGGAAGAAAGAAAGAGAGAAAGAAAGAAAAGGGACGGAAAGGAAAGAGGGAGGGAAGGAGGGAGGGAGGGAAGAAGAAAGGAAGGAAGAAAAGGAATAGGGAGGAAGGGAGATGGGGGGGAGGGAGGGATAAACAAATTGTCCTGACACTTCAAGGAATTTATACACCACATAGCCATGGAAAATTGGCTATGAGGTAGATACTTAAATATTAGTAGAAAGGAAGAATGAATAAATAATGAAAATATCACTTCATCCATTTAAAGAATTGACAGTAGAAGAGAAAAGAGACAGATTGAGCAACCAAGTCCCAGGAGGAATGCCAAGATATTGTGGTGTCTTAAACACTAAGAAGGAGTTCCTAGGATAAGGAAGGAGTGACCAAAGGTACTGGATGATGCTGAGATTTTAAGCAAGAAATGAACCAACAAGTGCCCTGTATATTTTGCTTTTGGACATTAATTGTTAAAGGTTTTCAAGTGACTGGTAACTACAGAAGTTGGATTAAAATCGGCTGAGGGGTAAAAGGGAATTGGGAAAACAGAGCCAAGTTTAGATTACCACTTCCACACATTTATAAGTGAAGTAAGCAGTTAAAATAGGATGTGGGATAGACGGGCACTTTGTTTCTGTTGTTGTTTTCAAGACAGAAAATGTTTAAATGTACATTGAGAGGTACCAATAGAAAGGGAGGTAAGATTCCTGAGAAATTACGAAGAAAAAATCTTGAGAGCCAAGTGGATGGATGCTTCTTCCACCTTGACCTGGTTAAAGGATCAATGATATGGTGTGAATGCAGGTGTCTCACTAGATATGGTGTTTCAATATTGAGGGTTTGGATATCGAGGGTTTACAGATCAGTCTGTTCCTGACTTTGATTTTCTCTGTGCATTGACATATATTAGAAGCTGAGAATAGTGGGAAGGTGGAATTCAAAGCTGTGTAAGTAGGTGGTACAAGATAAAAAATAAACATTACATATAGTAAATATTAGCTTAGTGGTTTAAGACAATGAATCTGATAGTTGATATGCTAAAACTAATAAATTTATATATCCTGGGTCAATTTTTTCTAAGACTATTTTCTGTAAAATGAAAATGCTTAGAGATGGATTTTCTTTAATAGGTTTATAAGTATTAAATTTTCAGCGTTTATTCACTTCACTTCAATAAATATCCTCTTAGTTTTTTTCTTTAACTTTATGAGTATAGTATACATTAATAGATTTTAGGGTTATGTTACATTATGTTAACACAGGGAATCCAATATTTAAAAAGGAAGCATAGGGCTTCCCTGGTGGCGCAGTGGTTGAGAGTCCGCCTGCCGATGCAGGGGACACAGGTTCATGTCCCGGTCTGGGACGATCCCACATGCCGCGGAGCGGCTAGGCCTGTGAGCCATGGCCGCTGAGCCTGGGCGACCAGAGCCTGTGCTCCGCAACGGGAGAGGCCACAACAGTGAGAGGCCTGCGTACCGCAAAAAAAACAAAAACAAAAACAATAAAAAGGAAGCATCAAAAAACAATACTTAGAATAAGTTTAACCAAGGAGGGGAAGATCTGTACACTGAAAATTACAAGACTCTGATAAAAGAAATTGAAGAGAAACGAACAAATGGAAAGATATCCCATACTCATGGGTCAATAGAATTAATATTGTTAAAATATCCATATTACCCAAAGTCATCTATAGATTTAATGCAATCCTTATTAAAATTCCAACAGCATTTTCCACAGAAACAGAAAAAAATCCTAAAACTTATATGGAACCATACCCTTGAATACCTAAAGCAATCCTGAGAAAGAAGAACAAAGCTGGAGACATCACATTTCCTGATTTGAAACCATACGATGAAGCTATAGTAACCAGAGCAGTATGGTACTGGCATTAAAATAGACATAGAGACTAATGGAACTAAGAGACATAGAGACTAATGGAATTAAGAGCACAGAAATAAATACTGACATATATGGTCAAGTAATATTTGACAAGGGAACTCATTATATTCAAGATATTGAATATAACATATAATGTCTCTTCAATAAATGGTGCTGGGAAACTGGATAATACATGTAGAAAAATGAAATTGGACCCTATCATACAACACTCAGAATGAATTAAAGACTTAAATGAGAAGCCATAAAACTCCTAGAAGAAAACATAAGGAAAAATCTCCTTGACATAGGTTTTGGCAATGACTTTTTAGATATGACACCAAAAGCACAAGCAACAAAGGCAACAAGTGGGACTACACTGAACTAGAAAGCTTGCGCACAGCAAAAGAAACAATCAACAAAATGAAAAGGCAACCAACGGGATAGGAGAAAAATTTGACAACCATATGTGTGATAAGGGGCTAATGTACAAAATACATAAAGAACTCATATAAACCCATAACAGAAAACCAAACAATCTTATTTTTAAATGGGCAGAGGAACTGAATAGATATTTTAACAAAGAAGACATACAAATGGTCAACAGGTACATGAAAAGATGCTCAACATCACTAATCATCAAGGAAATGCAAACCAAAACTACAAGGAGATATCACCTCACATCTGGGTGAAGGTTCCTGAAAAAATTTAAAATAGAACTATCATATTATCCAGCAATCCCACTTCTGGGTATATATCCAAAGGAAGTGAATATACTATAAAATAGCAAAGAGTTACCTGAACTCTCATGTTTATTGCAGCATTATCCACAATAGCTAAGATATGGATATGACCTAAGTGTTTGTCAATGAATGAATGGATTAAAAAAAGATGTGATATGATATATATCATATAACATAATAATGGAATATTATTCAGCCATGAGAAAGATGGAATTTGTGACAATATGGGTAGTCCTTGAGCATATTACACTAAGTAAAATAAGTCAGACAAAGACAAATACTGTTTGTTATCACTTATATGTGGAATCTACAAAAAGCTAAATTCATAGAAACAGAAAGAATGGTGGTTACCAGGGGCAGAAGTGGGAAAAATTGGGAGATGTTGGTCAAAGGGTACAAACTTCCAATGAGAAGATGAATAACTTTTGATGTACAGCATTGTGATTACAGATAACAATACTGTGCTATATACTTGAGAGTTGCTAAGAAACTGGATCTTAAATGTTCTTACCACAAAAAAGAAGTGATAATTTTGTGGTATGATGGGAGATTTTAGCTAACACTCTGGTGGTGGTCATATTGCAATATATGTGTATCAAATTAACATGTTGTACACCTTAAAGTTACACAATGTTATATGTCAATTGTATCTCAAGAAAGTTGGAAAGAAAAAATAATGATCAAGTGAATTAAAAGACAAGCCACAGACCAGGAGAAAATAAATATTTGCAAAAGACACGTCCAACAGAGTACAGTTACCCAAAATACACAAAGAGCTCATAACTCAACAATCAGAAAACAAACAACTCAATTTAAAAAATGACCCAAAGACCTTAACAGATATCTCACCAGAGAAGATATACACATGGCAAATAAGCCAAAAGATGCCCCACATCATATGCCACCAGGGAAAATTCAAGTTAACATATCATCAGGGAAATGTAAATTAAAACAACAATGTGGTTCCACTACATACCTATTTGAATAGCCAAAAGTCAGAACACTGACACCAAATGCTGGCAAGGATGTAGAGTAACAGGAACTCTCATTCATTGCTGGTGGGAATGTAAAAATGTACAGCCAACTGGGAAGACAATTTAGCAGCTTCTTACAAAACGAAACATCTATCAATCATGCTCCTTGGTATTTACCCAAAGAAGTTGAAAACTTATGTCCAAAAAGAAAAAGCCTTCACATGGATGTTTATGGCAGCTTTTCTTCCTAGTTGCCCAAACTTGGAAGCAAACCAAGATATCCTTCAGTAGGTGAACAGATAAACTGTGGTACATGCAGATGATGGGATATTATTCAGTATGGAAAAGAAATGGACTATTAAGCCATGAAAAGACACAGAAGAACCTTAAATGCATATTACTAAGTGAAAGAAGCTAATCTGAAAAGGCTACATACTGTATGATTTCGACTATATGCCATTTTGGAAAAGACAAAACTATGGAGACATTAAAAAGGTCAGTGGGGTTAACAGATGAATAGGCAGAGCACAGAGGATTTTTAGGGCAGAGAAAATATTCTGCATGATATTATAATGATGGATATATGCCTTTATGAGTGAACCATAATATATACTATGAACTTTGGATGATTATGATGTGGCAATGTAGTTTCATCCTTGGTTAAAAAAAAAGAAAGTAACGTTTTGGTTAATGATGTTGATAATGGAGGAGGTGTGCATGTGTGAGGGCAGGGGTATATGGGAAATCTCTGTACCATCCTCTCAATTTTGTTGTAGACCTAAAACTGCTCTAAAAAATTAAGTCTTTAAAAAAAAGTGACGTGAAGGCTTTGGCTTAATTTTATTCTTATATTTTAGGTTTTTCTCTATTTTTAATGCACACTAGATTTTCAGCCTAGGTTCACTTTTCTTTTCAATCTTTTAATGATTTTCTTTCTGCTCCAGTTACCAAAACTCTTTAAAAAAATGTGACTCCATATTTTTTTATTGTTTAGAATATTTGAGAGTAGGGGATTTGTTTTATGGTGATTGATTCAAACTTGGAAATCTTCCTTTTAAACTAAAAAGCAGACCTTAGGTGAACATTTTTCTTCAAGAGCCATTATACAGTTACAATGTCCACTCCTGAATTGCCTGATTCCCATTTATCCAACTAAATGTTTTCAATCGATTTTTTAAAAACATGTTGTTTTCTAAAAATATATCTAAATAATATCAGTTTATAATCTATACAGGAAACATTACTTAAAGTGCCTTGAAAATGTTTTTATGCCTATATATATGTACTTGGGGTGAGAGTACTTTGTACTTTGAAGAGAGGAAGAACAGAGATAAGAGTGGAAATGGATTTCACTGTTTAACACAAACATGGCAGTATCCAACTCTATGATGGACTGTGAAACCTAGATGTAGAGGCAGAGTCTTAAAAAATAGTCCAGGATGTTGAATTCCTAAAACAGAGAAACACTTAAAGATTCTTAAAATCAAAACATTCTTCAACCTAACTGGAAAAGGCAGGTTTTATTGCATTTCCAAAAGAAGATAAGCCAAAGGTTACAAACTTATAAGAAGAGTAAGTTCTGGGGATCTAATAATGTACAGCATGGTGACTATAGTTAATAATACAGTAATATATACTGGAAATTTGCTAGGAGAGTAGATCTTAAGTGTTCTCAGCACACACACAAAAATGGCATCAATGTGAGGTGATGGATGTATTAATTATCTTGATTGTGGTAACCATTTCACAATGTGTGTGTGTATGTGTATAAAATCTTCAAGTTGTATACCTTTAAAAAAAGAAGGCAAGAAATATGATAGTGATTAATCACACCAACAAAGGATTCTAATAGATCTGGGTCCAAATCATAACTTGATCACTTGTGGAACTTAAGGTGTGTGAATAACCAAGTCACTTAACTACTGGGCCACAGTGTTTTCACCTGAAAATGGAGCTAATGCACCCTCATCCTAGCCTGTTGGGATCCAATGCATACCCGTAACAAAGGGCTTAGCATAGGGCCTTGGCACACAGTAAATACTCGGTGACATCAGCCATTATTATTAATCATTAATAGATTTTTTGTGTGTCTAGGTACCTATATCTGAGGAATTACAAAAATCACATGTATTACAACTTTGTATGTCCCTCTTTTAAAGAAGGAGATAAGTTTCTTCATCTGAGTTCCAACAAAGGAGAGTGTGCTCTTTTTTCTTTGTCCTTCATGTCAAAAAGTAATTGGGGCAATGCTGTTATTCTTGTAAGAGAATTCTTAGAAAGTCCAACATGTGATTTGTAGAGATTCTCCATGCTCTTCTGCTTTCTGTCTAATTACAGTGGCCGCAGTTATCACTTGCATCTTTGCACAGGTATTTGATAACTGAAATCCATTTCCAGCTTTTGCTGCATGTGTGCATGAGTACCAACTTCAGACCAATAGGTCGGAAGCTACCATCTTAGGCTTCCTGGAAAGGAACTTTGGCTTCAGGGAAGAAACTTACAAAAGGTAAAATAGAGTGAGGGAAAGATGAAAGGTTTAGAAAAGCCCTCTCAAAAGTTGAGATGTCTGAATGCAGACTTGCCCATTGTAGAAATGTGATCAAAGGCATGGAGATTAACAGCAGCTTCGCTCCTAATGTGCTCCAAACAGACATCATGAGCAAAAAGAGGTCACCTTCCAGTTTGCCCTAATCATTATCATTCCTTACAAATAATGAGTTCTAAAACCCATCACAAGCAAGGCAATGCCGTCTTATGCTGAAGTCTCTAAGGCCAGTTTGACCCATCTAAGTCATCCTTCTTCACAGCTATAAACAGAAGTGGCTCAAACTCCTCTGAGAGCAAAGGTGACGAGAAAGGTGTTCTTGACAGCGAATGGCACCCTGCGGGTTCCAAAAGGCCAAACCTTCCCAGGGATCCCACTGTCCCGTTTGCAGCTGGCATTCTGTGGCTGATTTTCAGCCTGTCAGAGAGATTTTTTGCAGCCTCTGTGTAGACAGGAGACTCTAGGCCACAGCAGCTGAGTAGGAGGCTGGCCAGAAGCCCAGGTACCTCAGGGAATCCGGGAGGTTGGAGAAGGAATTTTTTCTTCTCCTTAGCCAAGGAGTGCAGTTGGCTTGCATTTCTGAACCCAATTTGGCTAATTAAGATCAACAAATGTTGAACTTAAATAACTATGAAATCGTAATGAACTTTTTTTAAAAATAAACTTTTACAGAAAGTAACTACAGAAAACACAAGTTGGCTTTTTTTTTTTTTTTTTTTTGCCTGTTCTAAACATCAAATTTCTTAATAGGATAAGGGCACAGTTGCAAAGAGGAACCAAGAGTAGAAACCTGAGTCACTCGTTTGTCTCATAAAAATAATCATAAGGAAATCCTATTTTATATCTAGACTTGCTTAGGGAATGAAACTTGGGTAAATGTCTGCTACTATTTGGATTTCACAGCAGTTTTTAAAATGTAACCATCAGAATATTGAAGTTACAAAAAGGTCAAACACATAAGATAATAATTTTGGCATTGGGTATAGCTAATCAACTGCTTTTGAGTACATATACTCACAAAACTTGTATCAAAGTTTGATTCATATTCTAATAATGAATTTTAGGTCTTTATGTTGGAATTGGGTCTATGTGCAATGTGAAAACTCACCTTCCAGAAATTCTGAAAAGAAATTTGCCATTTTTAAATGAAATAATCTCAGGATTTAAAGTCTGCCATTTGTTTAGAAAACAAATCCTATCATTCTCTTTATGCACAAGCAGCAGCCAACCTTTTGCATTAAAATCATATCACGCACTGATTTCTTTTAATGTAATTGCTGTGAGGAAAGTTATTAATTATCTGACTTTTGATTTTTTTTAAGAAATTTGCAAATATGCTGGATTGCAAATATAAAATGCATATCCATCCAAATTTGTGATGTCATCACTCGAGGAGAACATAAAACTTTCTTTGTTTTTCAAACATAAACGTTTGGAAATTCAAAGAAGAGGGTAGGCTTCTTTATCACAGCTGTAAGAAATCTGCCAGACGATCTTGGTCTGGGTATTCATGAGGTTCACATGCTTTTAAATGTGTCCTCAAGTCACTCCCAGGAACAATGTGACCGTACTGTGTTGGCAGAGCTGAAGCACCCTGGCTTTTCCTTCTCCACACCTGGAGGGCTCTGGAGGCGGGCTGAGTCCTATTAGCACATGCTTTCCTTTAAAGTGTGATCTGTCCACTCACTGTGTGTTCCCCTGCCATCCCAGGTAGCTGAGCTGATTATCTGGATTCTCTAACATCGTCTGCAGTGTTCATTTATGTTTGGATCAATGCTGGAACAGCCTGCATGTTTCAGTCTATCCTCTGACACACGTTATTTATGTAGCCCTCTAATGCCTATAGCACTTCACAGTGAAATAATTACAGCTGTTTCCTTATTTCTTTATTCCTCTCATCCTAAAATATCCACCCCACTTAATCCTAGGAGCCTGGAAAAATGGAATTGTTACATTACCAAGTCTCAGAGGATTGACACAACCTGAAAGTTGGTAAAAGAAACAAAAAGCTTAACTAGCGTATGCCTTCAGTATCTGTGCTGTGATATTTACCTTGTTAGCGTCCTCAGAATTTTGTGGAAGGTGCTTTTGTTAGTACGGATGCCCCCAGGAAGATTTGAGTGCAAGTAGTTTATTTGGGAGCTGACCTCAGGAAGTATCAATAAGGGAAGACAGATGCCAGATAAAGAAGGGACAGAAGCCAATAAAGGGTGTGCCCTTCAGATGTAGAAAACAAACATATGGTTACCAAGGGGGGACGGTGGGGAGGGATAAACTGGGAGATTGGGATTGACATACACACACTACTATATATAAAACAGATAACTAATAAGAACCTACTGTAGAGCACAGGGAACTCTATTCAACAGTCTGTATTGACCTGTATGGGAATAGAATCTAACAAAGAGTGGATATATGTATATGTATAACTGATTCTCTTTGCTGTATAGCAGAAACTGTAAATCAACCATACTGTGTAAATCAACTATAAATGACTGTAAATCAACTATACTCCAATAAAAATTAATTTTTTAAAAAAGGGTTTGTGGTTGAGTAGGTTACAGCTTTAGGCAACTGTGCTGCTAGGGAATTCTAAGAGACAAGATAGAATATACCTCAGACTTAGCCCACCTGGGGAGCAAACAGATGTGTATCTACCTCCAACTTCAAGATGTTATTCGCTAAGGATGTTCTTGGGGGCAATAACCTCTGGGCTTGTCCATCCAGCCCTGCCTAGGATCTGAAAGCCCTCAGCTGGAGAGCAGCAAGATTTGCAGCAATGGCACACGCCAGTATATTAATGCTGAGCATGAAACGAAGCAAGACCCTATGGTCCTCTCCCCCCATGTCCTCTGCCTACCTTTTGTCTGTAGAAAAAACTTTATCCAAAGAATAAGTTTTACCAGAGAAGTGAGAAAATGCAGAAGCAAAGGAAAGCAGTCAACAGGACAAAATAATAATAGTTTAGCCATTAAACAAAGTCAAGGACTTTTAGCTCCTCCTCAAGGGCTATAGATAATATTCTGAGCCACATCCTTTGAGCTGTTTTGTAGATCTGAAATCCCCACCAGGTGGAAGAAGTTAACTACAGGATAACCAGACTGTAGCCATGACATAAGCGGCCACAATTCCAAGAACTGGCCTCAAAGAAATGAGAACAAATCAACCCTGGAACTGAAGATTAACTGTACTCAAAACAATCAAGATGACGCTGATCAGACCATCGCATGACCAATTCCAAGATGACTGTCAGAGCTGACTCTGTTGTTTATACATGTAGCCCCCTCCCTCTACCCAGACACCCCTAAAACTCCCCTTTAAAAGCTCTTGCCCACTGACTGTCAGTGGGGAGTTGGCCTTCGGACATGAGTCCACCCTCTCCCCGGGTTGCCGGCCTCTGACATAAAGCAAACTTTCCTTTCCACCAATCTTGCCTCTTCAGTACTGACTTCCTAGCAGTCAACAGCTGGACCCAACTTTCGGTAATGAGCAGGTTATAAGCAGAAATAAAATAAAGGGTGGATACCAATTTTCTTTACATAGCAGGTGTGATGCTGAAATATTTTGTCATACTTTAAATGATATTAGCAAGACTTCTAGTTATGCAATAATTATCTTTCAACTGTGTACTATGGGGCAGGAAGCACTGTGCTATGCAAGAATCTTAAGGTAAAGGTTTTCATGAATCAGATGCCCATCCCCATTTATTTTTTGTTGCTCTTGTTATACATGCACTTTCATATTTTCACTGTGCATAAAGCATTCCTTATCACTTCCTCCCAATAAATTAAAAAACTTCTAAGAGGTTGGTATGGCGTCTTCTGCACCAAATACCCTAGCTTCCCCACTCTCCCATTCATATCTAGCAGTTCTCACAATCTCGGGAGAAGCACAACTACGCTAGAAATTCAGCAGGAGCTTTTATTTCTATTTCCAAGGCCTGAACAAATGTGAAAGAAAATCTGGGCCACTTGTCTAATATTTCTTCTCATGCTATGAGGAATTATGTAACTATGTAAAGGACTGGGTATTGAAAAACACTTACATTTTATTAATAAGTGAAATACAAAAAATATACTTGTCAATTGGATAAAATGGACAGAAATGCTTCAAAACATATCCTATCATATTAAGCGAAGTGGAACACTTTCTCTACTTCTGTGGAAACAAAACTCGTGTCACGTGCAAAAGATCGTCTCTCAGCATAAACCTGTTGCCTTAGAAGTAAACGGAAAGACTGTGAAGTCAGTTCTGCAGAGAGGAGTTAATTCTGCTCAAAACTTACTGAGCTAAAATGGGATTATGTTTCACAGTGGAGGGGAAGGCGGGGGAGAAAAGACATTTTGAATTTCATAGTAATTACGAAGTATTATGTCAGCCTAAGCTTTCAAGATACAAATATCTCATTTTATTCTCAGAAAACTTTTCTGACATAGGTGACGTGCTACTTCCCCCTGTTTTCCAGATAGAAAATCTGATGAGCCGTGAAGAGCTCCCTGACAGCCCTGAAAATAGGAACCAGAAGGTAGGGAATGACGAAGGAGGTAGTAGCTGCCATTGCTCCCGGTATCTCTGTCACAAAAGAAACGAATATCATGTCATAGCCCGCTGGGTAATGCACTATGAAAAAATCCCATCCGAGACTGAGAAAAGTTCAGACTTTCCTTCTGCCGTATAAACAGAACATAAAAAGTCTTTATGAAAAAAAATTATCTCTTCATTTTGTATCTAGATTGGCAAATATTCTACGAGCCTCCTCAGAGTATGTGGACTTATACTTAGTCAGTATGATATTAAACAGGGATTTTATTTGTTTTTTTAATTTAATTTTATTTCCTTTTTTATACAGCAGGTTCTTATTAGTCATCCATTTTATACACATCAGTGTATACATGTCAATCCCAATCGCCCAATTCATCACACCACCACCCCCACTCTCCGCCACTTTCCCCGCTTGCTGTCCATATGTTTGTTCTCTACATCTGTGTCTCTATTTCTGCCCTGCAAACCAGTTCATCTTTACCATTTTTCTAGGTTCCACATATATGCGTTAATATACAATATTTGTTTTTCTCTTTCTGACATACTTAAGTCTGTATGACAGTCTCTAGATCCATCCACATCTCAACAAATGACCCAATTTCGTTCCTTTTTATGGCTGAGTAATATTCCATTGTATATATGTACCCCATCTTTAACCATTTGTCTGTCGATGGGCATTTAGGTTGCTTCCATGACCTGGCTATTGTAAATAGTGCTGCAACGAACACTGGGGTGCATGTGTCTTTTGGACTTATGGTATTCTCTGGGTATATGCCCAGCAGTGGGATTGCTAGATCATATGGTAATTCTACTTTTAGCTTTTTAAGGAACCTCCAAACTGTTCTCCATAGTGGCTGTATCAATTTACATTCCCACCAACAGTGCAAGAGGGTTCTCTTTTATCCACACCCTCTCCAGCATTTGTTGTCTGCAGATTTTCTGATGATGCCCTTTGAAATTGGTGTGAGGTGATACCTCATTGTAGTTTTGATTTGCATTTCTCTAATAATTAGTGATGTTGAGAAGCTTTTCATGTGCTTCTTGGCCATCTGTATGTCTTCTTTGGAGAAATGTCTATTTAGATCTTCTGCCCATTTTTCGATTGGGTTGTTTGTTTCTTTAATATTGAGCTGCATGAACTGTTTATATATTTTGGAGATTAATCCTTTGTCCATTGATTCGTTTGCAAATATTTTCTCCCATTCTAAGGGTTGTCTTTTCATTTTGTTTATGTTTTCCTTTGCTGTGCAAAAGCTTTGAAGTTTCATTAGGCCCATTTGTTTATTTTTGTTTTTATTTCCATTACTCTAGGAGGTGGATCAAAAAAGATCTTGCTGTGATTTATGTCATGGAGTGTTCTGCGTATGTTTTCCTCTAAGAGATTTATAGTGTCCAGTCTTACATTTAGGTCTCGAATCCATTTTGAGTTTATTTTTGTGTATGGTGTTAGGGAGTGTTCTAATTTCATTCTTTTAGATGTAGCTGTCCAGTTTTCCTAGCACAACTTACTGAAGAGACTGTCTTTAATCCATTGTATATCCTTGCCTCATTTGTCATAGATTAGTTGACAATAGGTGCATGGGTTTACCTCTGGGCTTTCTATCTTGTTCCATTGATCTATGCTTCTTTTTTTGTGCCAGTACCATATTGTCTTGATTACTGTAGCTTTGTACTATAGTCTGAAGTCAGGGAGTCTGATACCTCCCGCTCCGCTTTTTTCCCTCAAGACTGTTTTGGCTATTCTGGGTCTTTTGTGTCTCCATGCAAATTTGAAGACTTTTTGTTCCAGTTCCGTAAAAAATGCCATTTTTAATTTGATAAGGATTGCACTGAATCTATAGATTGCTTTGGGTAGTATAGTCATTTTCACAGTATTGATTCTTCCAATCCAAGAACATGGTATATCTCTCCATCTGTTGGTATCACCTTTAACTTCTTTCATCAGTGTCTTAATAGTTTTCTGCATACAGGTCTTTTGTCTCCCTAGGTAGGTTTATTCCTAGGTATTTTATTCTTTTTGTTGCAATGGTAAATGGGAATGTGTCCTTAATTTCTCTTTCAGATTTTTCATTAGTGTATAGGAATGCAAGCGATTTCTATGCATTAATTTTGTATCCTGCAACTTTTCCAAATTCATTGATTAGCTCTAGTAGTTTTCTGGTGGAATCTTTAGGATTCTCTATGTATAGTATCATGTCTTCTGCAAACAGTGACACTTTTACTACTTCTTTACCAATTTGTATTCCTTTTATTTCTCTTTCTTCTCTGATTGCCGTGGCTAGGACTTCCAAAACTATGTTGAATAATAGTGGTGAGAGTGGACATCCTTGTCTTGCTCCTGATCTTACAGGAAATGCTTTCAGTTTTTCACCATTGAGAATGATGTTTGCAGTGGGTTTGTGATATATGGCCTTTATTATGTTGAGGTAGGTTCCCTCTATGCCCACTTTCTTGAGAGTTTTTATCATAAATGGGTGTTGAATTCTGTCAAATGCTTTTTCTGCATCTACTGAGATGATCATATGGTTTTTATTCTTCAATTTGTTAATATGGTGTATCACATTAATTGATTTGTGTATACTGAAGAATCCTTGCATCCCTGGGATATATCCCACTTCATCATGGTGTATGATCCTTTTAAAGTGTTGTTGGATTCCGTCTGCTAGTATTTTGTTGAGGATTTTTGCATCTATATTCATCAGTGATATTGGTCTGTAATTTTCTTTTTTTGTGTATCTTTGTCCGGTTTTGGTATCAGGGTGATGGTGGCCTCATAGAATGAGTTTGGAAGTTTTCCTTCCTCTGCAATTTTTTGGGAAGAGTTTGAGAAGTATGGATGTTAGCTCTTCTCTAAATGTTTGATAGAATTCACCTGTGAAGCCATCTGGTCCTGGACTTTTTGTTTGTTGGAAGATTTTTCATCACAGTTTCAATTTCATTACTTGTGATTGGTCTGTTCATATTTTCTATTTCTTTCTGGTTCAGTCCTCGAAGTTTCTACCTTTCTAAGACTTTGTCCACTTCTTCCAGGTTGTCCACTTTATTGGCATAGAGTTGCTTGTAGTAGTCTCTTAGGATGCTTTGTATTTCTGTGGTGACTGTTGTAAATTCTCCTTTTTCATTTCTAATTTTATTGAGTCCTCTCCCTCTTTTTCTTGATGGGTCTGGCTAATGGTTTATCAATTTTGTTTATCTTATCAAAGAACCAGCTTTTAGTTTAATTAATCTTTGCTTTTGTTTTCTTTGTTTATATTTCATTTATTTCTGCTCTGATCTTTATGATGTCCTTCCTTCCTCTAACTTTGGGTTTTCTTTGTTCTTCTTTCTCTAGTTCCTTTAGGTGTAAGGTTAGATTCTTTATTTGAGATTTTTCTTGTTTCTTGAGGTAGGCTTGTATAGCTATAAGCTTCCCTCTTAGAACCGCTTTTGCTGCATCCCATAGGTTTTGGATCGTCGTGTTTTCATTGTCATTTGTCTCTAGGTATTTTCTGATTTCCTCTTTGATATCTTCAGTGATCTCTTGGTTATTTAGTAATGTACTGTTTAGCCTCCATGTGTTTGTGTTTTTTACTTTTTTTTCCCTGTAATTGATTTCTATTCTCATAGCACTGCAGTCAGAAAAGATGCTTGATATGATTTCAATTTTCTTAAATTTACTGAGGCTTGATTTGTGACCCAAGATGTGATCTATCCTGGAGAATGTTCCGTGCGTACTTGAGAAAAAAGTGTGATCTGCGGCTTTTGGATGGAATGTCCTATAAATATCAATTAAATCTATCTGGTCTATTGTGTCATTTAAAGCTTCTGTTTCCTTATTTATTTTCATTTTGTATGATCTGTCTTGGTGTAAGTGAGGTGTTAAAGTCCCCCACTCTTATTGTGTTACTGTCAATTTCTTGTTTTAAAGCTGTTAGCAGTTGCCTTATGTATTGAGGTGCTCCTATGTTGGGTGCATATATATTTATAATTGTTATATCTTCTTCTTGGATTGATCCCTTGATCATTATGTAGTGTCCTTCCTTGTCTCTTGTAACATTCTTTATTTTAAAGTCTATTTTATCTGAGATAAGTATTGCTACTCCAGCTTTCTTTTGATTTCTATTTGCATGGAATATGTTTTTCCATCCCCTCACTTTCAGTCTGTATGTGTCCTTAGGTCTGAAGTGGGTCTCCTGTAGACAGCATATAGATGGGTCCTGTTTTTGTATCCATTCAGCAAGCCTGTGTCTTTTGGTTGGAGCATTTAATTCATTCACGTTTAAGGTAATTATCAATATGTATGTTCCTATTACCATTTTCTTTATTGTTTTGGGTTTGTTTTTGTAGGTCCTTTTCTTCTCTTGTGTTTCCCACTTAGAGAAGTTCCTTTAGCATTTCTTGTAGAGCTGGTTTGGTGGTGCTGAATTCTGTTAGCTTTTGCTTGTCTGTAAAGCTTTTGATTTCTCCATCAAATCTGAATGAGATCCTTGCTGTTTAGAGTAATCTTGGTTGTAGGTTCTTCCCTTTCATCACTTTAAGTATATCATGTCACTCCCTTCTGGCTGGTAGAGTTTCTACTGAGAAATCAGCTGTTAACCTTATGGGAGTTCCCTTGTATGTTATTGGTCACTTTTCCCTTGCTGCTTTCAATAATTTTTCTTTGTCTTTAATTTTTGCCAATTTGATTACTATGTGTCTCAGCATGTTTCTCCTTGGGTTTATCCTGTATGGGACTCGCTGCGCTTCCTGGACTTGGGTAGCTATTTCCTTTCCCATGTTAGGGAAGTTTCCGACTATAATCTCTTCAAATATTTTCTCTGGTCCTTTCTCTCTCTCTTCTCCTTCTGGGACCCGTATAATGTGAATGTTGTTGCATTTAATGTTGTTCCAGAGGTCTCTTAGGCTGTCTTCATTTCTTTTCATTCTTTTTTCTTTATTCTGTTCCTCAGCAGTGAATTCCACCATTCTGTCTTCCAGGTCACTTATCTGTTCTTCTGCCTCAGTTATTATGCTATTGATTCCTTCTAGTGTAGTTTTCATTTCAGTTATTGCATTGTTCATCTCTGTGTGTTTGTTCTTTATCTCTTCTAGGTCTTTGTTAAACATGTCTTGCATCTTCTCGGTCTTTGCCTCCATTCTTTTTCCGAGGTCTCGGATCATCTTCACTATCATTATTCTGAATTCTTTTTCTGGAAGGTTGCCTATCTCCACTTCATTTAGTTGTTTTTCTGGGGTTTTATCTTGTTCCGTCATCTGGTACATAGCCCTCTGCCTTTTCATCTTGTCTTTCTTTCTGTGAATGTGGTTTTTGTGCTGTGGGACTGTAGTTCTTCCTGCTTCTGCTGTCTGCCCTGTGGTGGATGAGGGCTATCTAAGAGGCTGTGCAAGTTTCCTGAGGGGAGGGACTGGTGGTGGGTATAGCTGACTGTTGCGTAAACAGGGATTTTAAATATGGGTTGGCATGGAGCAAAAAACAAGTCTTATTAGTCTCTGCCTTTTAGTTTATTATGTAGAAAAAGCTCTTCATTTTTAAAAGGTTTAACTAATATTTCAATTAAATTTCAAGATTCAATGGATGTATCACCACTTTTACAGAGTTTTTACTAAATATGCATGATTTGTTTTAATAATGCTTAAGAGACAATTTATTAAGTATTCCTGTTCTGGAGATATTTGGCAATCTAATGGACACACTGAACTGAATCATGAAACAGCTCTCTAATTAGAAATGGTTAGTCAATATGTAACAACCCATTTATGTAAATTTGAGAACTTTACTAGGATATAAGACTATACATCCATATAATTTATGCAAAATATAACTTATGACCTTTATTTGTGAGAAATGGGAGGTCCAGAATCTTGAAGGGCTTTAAAATACAAAATAGAAGCATTATTTTAGTCAATATATTTAGTCAATATAAATGTACCCGAACTTTTCAGCAGCCCACATTAACAGCATCATCACACTCAGAAAAAAAAAGTGTTCATATAAAAATGTGTCCTGTTTGCATGCCAGCCAGGACAAAATATGGATTCTTAATGAAAATGATAATTTAAAATGATATATAAATATTCACTATTAGTAGTTTTGAATATTTTGCATTTAACAACAACAAAATAAACCTATAGTTTAATTCCACACAAACATTAATTTGGTAAAACCACAAATGACGCATCAACTCTTGGCACCAATTATATCTTTATTAGAGGAGCTGGTGAACTTACACGACCAGAGAAACACTTGTTAAAGAACACATTGTGCATTTCCCTGATAATTATATCACAAATATTCTTCTAAATTAATACTGGTGTTATATGTCTCTCTGACATATATTTGCAATCCTTACAACTAACCATGCCTAAATTGTTGTGCTGTCTTGAAAACAGTCATCACTACCCACACAGAAACAGTGAGTAGTGATAACTTTTTCCAAGCCTTTGAACTTCAAACTTTCCACATCCTAATGTTATAGATACTCCTTTGGAAACAGTACATAGTTAAAATTTTTTAATACAGTCCAACAGTCTTTGAGATTGAGATCATTTAATCGATTTACATTTTATGTCATTACAAAATATTGGTTATGGCTTCACCATCTTATATTTTCTATTGGTCCCAGTTGTGTTATTACAATTTCTCTCATTTTTTTTGATTGCCTTTTAGACTGAATGTTCTTTTAATTAGAATTTCACTTTTCCCTCTATTACAGTACACTTTTCTATCCTCCCAGATTTACCCTAGAATTTATAGCACACATCCTCAATTTATTAAAGTCTTATGTCCCTCTTCAGATAATTCAAGGACCAAAAGAACCAATTTAACTTCCTTTAACTTTCCCTTGATTCATGATTTTGATGTTGTGTATTTTAATTCTCTCAATTCAATTTATTCAATTTCATAATTATTTTATAAGGTCAAATTTCATTTAGATTTATCTATACATTTAACATCCTCGTTTCCTGCACCTATGGGATCATTTTCCTTATACACAGAAAAACTGGTTTAATGCAGGTTTGCCAGCGGAAATGCAGTTTTTGTCTTTTTTTTCTGAAAATCTAGTTTTACTCCATTTTTTTTAGGGCTTTAAGAATATTTCCACTGAGTATAAATTTATAGGTAAGCCGTTATTTTTATTCAATATATTGACTATAATATTTTACTGTCTTCTGCCTTCCATTGATGTTCTGAACGTTGTTCTTATCTATTGAAAGATATGTCTTTCTCTTCTATGTTACTATTTTTTCAATTTCACTATGAAGTGTCTTAGTATGGTTTATTTTTTTTTTTAAACTTACTTGGGACTCCATGGACTCCTTAAATCTTTGAATTAAATTTTTTAATCAGTTCTGGAAAACTTTCAGGCATTGTGTTGTCAAATATTGCTTCTGTCTCTTTCTTTCCTTTCTTTCTGGAACTCCAACTATATGCATCTAAGGTCTGCCCACTGTCCTTCTATTACCTCCTTTTATATCTTCATCTTACGATTATCACTCTTCTGCCCCATCTTCCAGCTTGCTAAGTCCCTCTTTTTTTATGTCTCATTTACTGTTAAACTTATTGCAGTAAATTCTTAGTTTCAATTATTGTTATTTTCAATAATAATTTCAGTATGATTCTCTTTCAAAGCTGCTATGTCACCTTTGCCTAAATTTTCAAGTTTGGCTTTTTATATCAATGAAAATAATAAATGTATATTGATTTTTTTTTAGTAAGGTATTATAGGTTGTGTCTGATAACTTAAATATCTTAGGTCCTGGTGGGCCTAATTTTTCTTTTAACTTTTCATTTTGAAATAATTTCAAAATTACAGGAAATTTTAAAGAATAAAAGCAGTACAGGGCTTCCCTGGTGGCACAATGGTTGAGAGTCCGCCTGCCGATGCAGGGGACACGGGTTTGTGCCCGGTCTGGGAAGATCCCACATGCCGCAGAGCGGCTGGGCCCGTGAGCCATGGCCGCTGAGCCTGCGGGTCCGGAGCCTGTACTCCGCAACGGGAGAGGCCACAACAGTGAGAGGCCCGCGTACCGCAAAAAAAAAAAAAAAAGCAGTACATAACACATCCATATAACCTTTTATCTGTCTGGTTATCTACCTAATTCTCTCCCTACATATAATTCTATATATATAATATATGTATATAAGTCTTCTCTGAACCATTTGAGGATTAGTTGCATACATGACTGTTTACTCATAAAATCTTTTGTGTTTAGTTTCTGAGATAAGGCTATTACCTTATATGACTACAAGACAGTTACCAACTTCAGTTAGTTTAACACTGTTATAACACTGAATGTTTGTGTCCCCCCTAAAATTCATTATGTTGAAATCCCAATGTGTCCTAAGCCCAATGTGATGGCATTTGTGGGGCCTTAGTGAATGGAGTTAGTGCCCTTACAAGGCTTGAGAACTAGCTAGCTCTTTCTACCATGTGAGGACACAAGGAGAAGTTAGCCATCTGCAATCCAGAAGAGGTCTCTCACCAGAACCTAACCGTGCTGGCACCCTGATCTCAGACTTCTGGCCACTACAGCTGTGAGAAATAAATTTCTGTTCTTTATAAACCACCCAGACTATGGTACTTTGTTGTAGCAGCACAAACTAAAGACAAATATTTCCATCTAGTCTTCCATCCAATATACTATTTTATGAATTGAGCCAGTAATGTCATTTTTTAGCATATTTTCCCCTCCAGCACAGAATTCAATATAGGATAATGTATAGCATTTAGTTGTCATGTCTCTCTGATCTCCTTTAATTTGGAACATTTCTACCCGCTTTCTTTGTCTTTTATGACATTGACCTATTTAAACAACACAGTCTTGCTTTCCCTGTGTGGCATGCGGGATCTTAATGACCCCATTAAGGCTAATCTGTTATTTCCCAATGATTAGATTCAAGTTATATATTCTCAGTCATAATACTACATAAATGATACCGTCTCCACCTCAGGATATCATACCTAGAGGCATATGATGACCATCCACCCTGTATTGATAGTGTTAATTTTGATTCCTTGGTCAATGTATGTCTGGTTTAAATGTATACTAGCTATTATATATGAAAACTTATTTGCTAAAGCATTTCAAACCTAGAATGATAATATTTCTTCTAGACAGGCTTTTCATTTTCTTCTGCCAAGTACTTGAGATACTAGCTAGTTTGACCCAGTTTAATCTGATTTCAAGGCTTGTGGTTTTCCAGGCCAACCATATGACATGAAGGTAGCTTGCAAGTTGTGCAAAGACAGGTTTGCTTCCAATAAATTTACTCCTGAACTGCAGCTCTTTACAAATCCATCCCCAGATGGAGGATGGTTAGCTAGTGAATCCCCCTAGGGAAGTTCTAGGGATTCCACCCAGACCCACAAGAGCACCAAAAGTGCAACTCACCCCTCAGACATTTCTTCCTAAAGATAAAAATATTCTGGAATGCTGAACTCACTTCTACGGGTTCTTCGTTCTCCCAGATTTCAGCACTGTAATTCTTTACAAACTTTGTTGCATTGAAGAAAGTTTTACTTTTCTTTTAAGTTCCATCCAACAACTTTTCTTGCTGCTCTTGGTGGAAAGTTTGTTCAAATGAATGTGTGTATCACAACTGGAAGCAATGTGTTAACAGATGATGATCCAACCATTATCTCACGGCCATTGGGTCATTTTTAAATTCACCCAAATGACAATGAGGTTTATTCTGTTATGTCAGACTCTAAAAACCTCTCCTCACATAAATTAACCCCAAAATAGAGTGGCAGCTTCCAAGGAATCCAGAAAACCTGAAATGTATTTGAAGTCAGTCAACTGAAATAGATGTGATTACTTTTTGTCTCCCCATCAATTTTCCTTAGGATCATGATTAGCCCTTATAAGGAGTTCCAGAAAAGCAAGCTGTAGACGTATGTGTCAACACCCGTTTCTCCTGGTCACACGTATTAGGTCACATGACCTAATCATGACTTTCCCCAGAAAAGAACCCCACTCCTTCTTTTCTGGCATCTTTAATTTGGAGATGACTAGTTTAGGGGCGAAGGGTGGGATGGGAGGGAGGGCGAGGTTGGAGAAAGAGAGAAAAACAAAGAAATCACCTGAGAATGAAGCCAAGCAGAAGCTAGCAGAATACAAAGATGCTGGGTTAGAGAATGTCCCCATATCACTGGCTGAAGCCTTTGATCCTGACATACCTGAATTTACCCCTTGGATCGTTCAGTTATGTAAGCCAATAAATTATCCTGAGTTATTTTGAATTGGGTTTCTGTCTTGCACTAGAGTCTAGACTGGTTAAAAAGTTTTAAAAGCTATGTACACAATAAAATTATGTGTATAACTATAGAGTGTCTCTCCTCTCATCCAGGTCAGTGAGCAATAACTAAACAAGAAGGAGAAGGCATGTAAAATGATAAACAGTGTAGTAAGAATTAAATCTAAAGAGGAGAGGAGATGGAAATGCTAATTAGCACATTTAATTTTCATGTAGTCAAATCTTTTAGTGTTTTTATTATTGATAAGTTGCCTTAGGAAAAATAAAATGCACACACATGATAGGTGTAGAATGCTGCTCCCAAATGAGTCTGCAGCACCTTGGTTTCTGCCATTATCCTTACATAATGTGTAGAATCAAAAGTGAGACATTAGCAAACAAGATAAATCATTTGCGGACATACTTGAATAAAGCTGAGGAGTTTCTATTCCATGACTCCAAGGCCACCATTATTTCTCAACTATATCTCTGAAATAGCCTCTAGCTCATTTCCTAGCAGGCTCTTTTTCTCCCTGTTGTCAATTCTACACATGGTAGCCAGAAAACCCATCACACTACCTTCCCAATCAAAACCCTGCAATCCTTGACATTTGAAACATACTCTATGATCTTTGCTGCAAGCCTACAAAGGGACTGTTGGCAGGCCCTGGCTAGCTCTCCATCCTCACCTCCTGTCCTATTCCTCACTCATTCCTTGCAGTAGTGCTGGGTTGCCTGAGGTGTCTCTAACACACCTGGTTCAATCCCCCTGCAGCGCCTCTGCCCAAAGAATTCTTCCCCAGGTAGCCTCAAATGGCATGGTCCTTCCTTAATTCTCTGCTCAAATATCACATCTTCTGAGAAATTGTTCTTAACTACCCTACCGAAAGCACACCACCACTCTTCCATCAGACTTTATGTCCTCTGCCTTGTTTTTATTCGCAGCACTCACACTACCTGACATGCTATCTTGTTATATTATCTGTTTTTTGCCTCTTTCCCCCTCCTCTACTCTCACCCCTCCCCCTTTCCTACTGCCTATTAACTCGTTCTCTTTCTTTTACAAATTATTTTTATTATTTCACCCTTTATTATCAATGAATTGGGCTCTTGGAATTATAATGTGATTTGATAGGCATAAGAGAATATGGATACTAAGTATTTTCTAAATCACTGGATGACAGATTACAAAACAGCCTAAAACTTTTATGAGGTAGGTCAACGTAGCTATGGAGTCCTACTAGAACAAATAATCATGGGTACCACGTACACTAATTCTGCCACACAAAAAAAGTGGTTCATGAATATGAAGTAATACCAAAGAAGTGGGTACACAATTTTAAGGTACATAAACTCTACATTTCCATCCTTCCAACGTTCACGTATTATCTATTTCTTCATTTGCAGAAATTCTGGAATTCTGCTGTTAATTTGAGATTTTACAGTACATTAGCTTTGAGCTAGCATAGGATGTATAAAAGGTAACCAAAAAGAAAGCAACGCAAATGTGAGAAAAAGAAAAACCAAGTAACAGGGATTAATGCCAGATCTAACCCTTCTGCTCCGGAGCATCTAGCATCAAATACAGACCAAGGTACATTTAATAGTTTTCTTCAACCATAATCTATGAGAAGTCAGTTTCTTGAAATACAATATTAATATATTTAATGAAAAAAATCTCATGGTTGTGATTTATGGCCCCTTGGATGTTAAGCCAGATCCTGCTGGGTAAATTACTTTTGCAACTGGTCAAGTTATAGATAGAAATATGACAATGAGTATGACTTTAAAACAGCTAGGAGACAAGGCTTCAGGTGTTTAAGTCCCCAGTTCAAACAGGAGTTAATCATTGAGTTTCTGTATACTGAAATCATTGCTTTAGATATTTTTAGTTATTTTTTAGGATTTTATATAGATGAAAAAGATCAGCCATCATAAATGTTTGTCAAGCCACTGATGGCATAATATAGTTCTCACATCCTATCTGAGCTACAAGAGGAAATTAAGTATAGGATGCCGTTTTCCCATCACCAACTAAAAAAGAGAAATAAACTCTATCAACTTAAAATGAGCCTTTAAAACAATCTGACAGAAATGTACTCAACTCTCAACTCCCATCCCCATCTCACAAAAAAAGCTTTGATTAGAAACCAAATATCTTGATTTAATTTTTAAACTGACTACATGGAGGGAATCTTATTGCAGGGTCTTTCAAATTTGATTTTAAAATATCACTTACTGCATTTCCCAACTTTAAATTGAAATTTGAAGTAATAAAACAGCATAGTAAATATATGACAGAGGATATGAATAATACAGACAGGAATTATAGCCAATGCCTGAGGAAGATGGGATTGTGTTTCCAATTAGTAGACTACCCTCGGCCTGTTCCTTTCTAGTAATAAATATAGATATAAACATATACGTATGCACAGATGCATATGTATGTACATGTATAGATGTATGTATATTTGAAATTTCAACTCCTTTATTGAGTTTGTTCGGCAGAGGGGGAAAAGCTGAAAATTCACTATACGCCAAAAGCCAATAAACAAAAGTAGTTCCTTTTTTGTTTGAGGTTTCAGAGTTAGATTCTTGACTCCATCAAAAACCCATTTTTGAGTCTTGGAAATGTTACTTAATCAATATCTTGTTCTTAGTTTCAGCATCTATAAAATAAAATGATTAATGACAACTACCTCCTAAGGTTTTGCTAAGTATTAAATTATACAATTCCTATAAAAGGGTAAGCAATTCTATATCTAACACATAGTAACACTCTAAAAATTATATACTGTTATTATTACTATTATTCTCAATAAAAAGCTTAATGAGATAGTAACTAGTGTCCCATTTACTAAAATGATATTTTAACTCCATTTTCAAATTTTGTTATATCATCACTACTCCTAATCATGGGATGAACATTTAACTGTGAATGCAATTTTAAATGGATATGTTTGTAGAGCTTGAGAATTTGTTGAAGTTGTTGAAGGTCTTTTTAATGGAGATACCCACAATATTTTAACTATCAACTGGTGGGGCAGTGGGGGGACTTTGGAATAGCTAAGAGTAAAATCTCTGAGTTTAACTAGGAAAAGATAAAGGAAGGGATGATCTTGGCAGTGATATCCCTAAAGGGTATAGTGAAAGGAGAAAGAGGAATTTTAGTGCTCCATAAGCAAACACAGAGGATTCTTTAAAATCTGCCCCAGTCTCAGATGACAGTCCTGGCAGACCAGTGATAGGGCATGTCCGAAGCAAGCTCTTTAGACAGCTACGCTACTCCCTTCCACTGCAACTTCAAAATGATCCCGTCTACTCACTGGTTCACTGTCTCAGAAATTAACATCTTTACAATGGAGTATTCAAAATCAGTTCACTTGACAGGAAAGATAAGTAGATAGAACTGTAAAATATAGTGCTTCAAACTTGAAATGACACTCTTCTCATTGCCATCTCTTTGAAATTAGCTGTGAGCTTAATACTTTGAAGATAATGTGATAATCAACTGAGCAAAGATAACAAGATAGGTTATGATATAAAACGCATTTCAATAAAGAGAGATAATGCCACTGCATTCATTTCCCAAAGAGTTAGTGTGGGAAAAACGCATACTTCACATTGTTCTTTCCTACTTCAAGTTAACAAATTAACTCATATGTAAAAAGCGTATTTTTCTCATTATATTTTAGTTATTTGCTTTTTCATAAAGATATATAACTATCATGGGCAATCTTATCTAGTGTCCACCTATTTCACGGGGTAAGTATATTGATAGTATGATATATGTGCTATGCTATTAACTGTCTCTTAGTATATTTTAATGAAATTTGTAGAATTTAATAAAAAATTAGGAGACAGTCTGATTTGGCTTAGAGTAAAACAGAGAAAGATCGGCATGGTAAGAGCTTAGTGAGCACAGGGGAGGATGGTAGGAGGTTAAGTCTAAAAAGAAAGTAAGAGGCAAGTTCAGGACTGTTCAAAATATTTGAATTTGTCCTTCCAAAGAGAAAAAATTTCTGTCATGAGGACTGAGAGTGAAAGGAAGTTGAGTGATTAAGATGTCTTTTGATACATAGAAGGGGGTGAGAGAGCACTTTTGAAGGCAACAGGCATTGCATTGCAAACCCTAGGACTACAAACACTCATGTCTACAAAAAAGAGAAGATGAAAAATCTCCCATCACTGAATAGTAGAAAAGAATCATCCAAAGCCGTAACTTATATTCAGTACAAAATAGTAAAAACAAAAGGGAAAATCTAGTGCTTTTTCAGTTTTCAATTTAAAATGTCGTAAAACATTCTAGATAAACGTTATCTAGAAAAATGAGACAAAAAGATAAGAAAGGGATTACCTCTTTTCCCACCATTTTACAACACATTTATAATTTCAGTGTTCCTCGGTGTATGTTTTATCTAGCTATAGTTGAACTTGTATATAATTCTGCACACTGTTTCCTCCAAGAAACATTATAGCATATGTTTTTATTTTATTATAATCCTATTTACTTTTAATGGTTGCATATTATCCTCAAATATATGTGCCTAAGTGTATTATTGGCCATTTGAGTTGCTTCTGAGTTTATTTCACAAAATATATCCATCAACATCTTCAAACATAGGACCTTTTCCATATTTTGTACTATTTTCTTAGGATAGATTCCCAGAAGTAATAGTAATAGATAAGACAGCATGAATATTTTCATAGTCCCCCCTCACAGGCTGCCAACTTGTTTTTCAAAAGGGCTGTGCCAATCTTACTTGCAACGAACGGTTTCTGAAAGCACTGGATTCACTGCATCCTTGGCAACAGAGGGCATGATTATTTTTAATATTATCATTTAGTAGATGAGTAACAAGTCCTCCTATTGCTCATATAACTGATTTAGTCTAGTAGACCAAAGGACAGGAAAGGAGAATATCTGAAATTAAGGAACAATTTGACAAAATCGGCCCATTCTAGTGACTATTATTGTGGTCAAGATGGTTAAGCAGATGCTGGAAGCTCACTGAGCAAGCTAAGTTCACAATAAATTGCATAAACACAAAGCATGCTGATCGATAAGTGTAAACCTGGGCAGGGGTCTCTAGAGTAATGTCAGGAATCCTAGTTTTTGGTCCAGCTCAATTCAGCACTATTAATCATGCAACTAAAGACAAGGAAAGCAAGGTAATCAAATGTGAAAATAAAAAAGACCCATACATTCTCAAAGTAAACAAGCACACATACATTTTACTCCAGAGACTCCACTTCTAGGTCTTAAAGACTTGCACGCATGAAATAATGTGTACAAGATTATTGGTTGTGTTGGCCAAAAGATTAGAAAAACACAATCGCTCATCAGGAGGGGACTATCTAATAATAAATAAATTACGGTACTTTCAACAAATGTAATACCACGAAGCTTAAAAATGAATGAGGAAACTATTAACTTTGACAGTCCTTCCAACACTAATGAGTTTAAAAAGCAGGAAGCAAAACATATATACATACAGACACACACACACACACAGAATGTTAGCATCTGTATAAAAATTGCGGGAAAAAAGAAAAAAAGTTTACTGTTTGTTTGCATGTGCTAGGCTATCTCTGAAAAGATACCAAGAAACTAGTAAGAATGGTTACCTAGGGCTTTCCTGGTGGCGCAGTGGTTGAGAGTCCGCCTGCCGATGCAGGGGACACGGGTTCGTGCCCCGGTCTGGGAAGATCCCACATGCCGCGGAGCGGCTGGGCCCGTGAGCCATGGCCGCTGGGCCTGCGCGTCCGGAGCCTGTGCTCCGCAACGGGAGAGGCCACAACAGTAAGAGGCCCGCGTACCACAAAAAAAAAAAAAAAAAAGAATGGTTACCTACTTGGGGAAGATGAGTACTGGGTATATGGGGAAGGGATATAAGAGGGAGAATTTTTACCATGTGTTTTCTGAACCATGTGTATATTATCCATTCAAAAAGTATATACATTGGGGGCTTCCCTGGTGGTGCAGTGGTTGAGAGTCCGCCTGCCGATGCAGGGGACAAGGGTTCGTGCCCCGGTCCGGGAAGATCCCACATGCCGCGGAGCGTTTGGGCCCGTGAGCCATGGCCGCTGGGCCTGCGCGTCTGGAGCCTGTGCTCCGCAACGGGAGAGGCCACAACAGCGAGACGCCCGCGTACCGCAAAAAAAAAAAAAAAGTATATTCATTAATTTAACAAAATAACAACAAAATGATCCTTTCCTGTGCCTTGGAATGGTACTAGCTGTCAGACTGCACATCCCCACAAGCTACAAGGAGGCAGTGGTTATTGGAGGGAACAACGATCAACCAATTTTCTTTTTCTTCGGTTTTTTTCCAATAATTGCATTATTTGTTCAAGTATAATTCACAAGATCATCAAAATCATCCCATACAGATCTCAGCCAATACACCAGAGTAAACTGCTACGGAAAAAATGCATTACAATAGTAACGCATTATTCTTTTAGGAAAATTCCACCCATTCTTATATCCAGACCCCTTTGTTCTTCTTTGGAAATTATAGTTTCTGAGCTGTAGGTATGAGCAAGAGGAAAATAATATTCAAAATATTCAGCTATATTTTCTTTCTGATTTATATGAGGCGGCATGGTTTCCTGCTTTATTATAATCAAATTTTATAGTATCTTTAATTTTATTTAATAAATAGCTGGACCAGACTATAGTTTATCTTAAGATATAATAGCTTATACTGTCTCAATTTAAGCACGAGCCTATGGGAATGACCAGGGTAAATGATGAGATACACACATATCAATACATGTAATTATTTTTATTCTTTTTGAACTTCCTTCGCGAGAAAGAATTCTTCATTTGAACCATAAAATGCGAATACGTTTTAAATCCTATTACATTGAGATTAAAGAGTTAAAAAGCAAAGTCCAAGATGGCTCCTGAAAAGTTATCCAAGTAGGAAACCAGCCAAATTTCACTTGATATATAGTAACTATCTTAATGTGGAAAAGGGAATATTGTACAATTAGCTCCTTTCCTTACAAAATTAAGTATATCAGTCCAATGTTCTGCTTCCAATATAGTTGTCTAGAAGCTCAAAGCCACTATCATTTCTCCAATGATTCTTTTGCTTTTATGTTTTAGTATTGATTTTTGTATGATTATTGAAGTAGTGCCTGTTCCTGCCAAAAAATACTTTTATAGGCTTAAACATAAAATCCCCATAATCTTACTGCCCCCCCAAACAAACGTTAATATTTTATTTAAGCCATTTTGTGAATGTGAATGCAAGCTTCTCCTTCATATTAAATTTTGTATTCTTTTTCCACTATGATTTAATCAGCATTTTCCAATGTTATTACCAAGCTTCCAAAGTCATGCTTTAATGATACAAACCATAATTTCATTATTCCCATATTGCTGGCCAAATAGATTATCTTTACTACCAAACTACTACAAATGCCATTTTAATGAAACTGTGTGTTATTTCTGACTAATTACATGGAATTAATTTCTAGAAGTGGAATTACTGAAACAAAGGCAATACTTTTAAGACTTTTGATACACACAGTGGATGTCTGTTGTTTTTACCTGTCCAGCATCCATTTTCCCTCCTCAGTAACAGTCCCTTGATTTTCCTTGGAATGTGGCCTTGATAGGACCAGAAATCAAGGTGCCCAGTGATCCACTGACCAAAGCCTAGGCATGAAACTTGAGCTAGGTCAGTAATACTTCTCATTCTAGGAATCTGGGCCTGCAGGAAATTGACACATAGAAAAGGGCTGATACTGATTCATCCCAGTGATGGTACCTGGCAAAGATTTTATCAGTTTCTCCCATGATCTCTGTAGCTATTCTATTTCCTCTCCTTGCCTGTTTTTTTTTTTTTTTTTTTTTTTGGTACGCGGGCCTCTCACTGTTGTGGCCTCTCCCGTTGCGAGCACAGGCTCCGGACGCGCAGGCTCAGCGGCCATGGCTCACGGGCCCAGCCGCTCTGCGGCATGTGGGATCTTCCCGGACCGGGGCACGAACCCGTGTCCCCTGCATCAGCAGGCGGACTCTCAACCACTGAGCCACCAGGGAAGCCCCTCTCCTTGTCTTTTGATTCTGTAAGCTACAAACTACCTTTCTTCTGTTGTGGATCTTATTCTTTGAGTTAGTCAAAATTAATACCTGTAGCATGCAACAAAGGAATTCTGTAAACACCAATGAAAAGCCTTGCCAGAAGTTTAGGGGAATCTGCAGTTTGCCCCATCTTCACCATCTCCATCACCTTTTGTAAATGAATCAACCTTTACTGACAGTCTTAACTACTTTGATAAGCAAAAAAGGGCTATCGTTTAATTTTTTCCTTTACATTTTATCATTAAGTTAAAATTTTAGCTGCTTATTGGCCTTATATATTTCCAGCTTTCATAGATTATCAGTTTATTTCTTAGCCCATTTTTCTATTGGTATACTTGGAAATTTTTTGGTAGCCAATGACAATGCCTATTGTCTCCAATTATGTTCAAGGCACTAGGGATAAAATGATGATCAGTTTCTCTCTTTAAGAGGTTTTCAATCTAGTGAAGAGGACTGATATAAGCTGTGAATCACAATATTCTGGGATAAGTTCTCTAATAGGAGAAAACGCTGAAAGGTTTTTGTAAGAGTAATATTAAACTGTTATTCACAATTTGTATTGAAAATATTTTATTGATTTACTTATGGGATTTTTGACTTAAGACTGTTAAAGTTTATGAGGTCAAACCTTTATATTTTCCTTTTATATTTGTGTTTATGAAGTCTCTATTTTCTTCTAACTTGATTTAGAGTTTCTTTATAGTAACTCTTCATATCATCTGACATTTATTTTTGAAATGTAATGTGAGATAGGGAGTGTCCCTTTTTTGCAAATAATTACTCAATTTTCCCAGCACAATATATTGATCATTTTTTGTTTTCACACAGGTTTGTGATTACTGCATATCATGCTTTATTTTCCATATTTCAGAGTTCGTGTCTGAGGTTTTTTAAATTTCTTCTTCATGTTTGTCTGCATGTTAATATACTGTATTAATTACCACCATTTTTAATATCTTTAGTTGATAGTACAACTCTGTCTCAATGCTTTTTTTATTTAAACATTCTCTTGCTATCATAGCTTATTTGCTATTCCATATGAACTTCAGAATCTCTAAATTTTGCAACAATCTCTTTGGATTTTTATTTGGATTATCTATATATATGATGTATGTATATACATACATAAACATTCAGTATTTCTATTTTGAAAAAGTCTCTACTTTTTCACATTTATTGTCAATATCCATTAGTAAAAGTTTGCGTTTTATATCCTCTGAGTTTGAGTTACTTTAAAAAAAAAGTCAGGAGAAACTTCAGGCAGCTCTGAAATAACTCCTTATAACACTTAAAGTATAAAATTATCTATCTATCTATTTATCTATCTGCCTATCTATCGAGAGACAGACAGACAAAGGGACAGAGAGACAGAAAGAGAGGGAGAAGGAACCAATAAAGATGGAGAAAAAAATGACTACTTTAGCTGCCTTCAAGAAATTTCAGGATTGGCCTATTTTTGTTTGTTTGTTTGTTTTTGCGGTACGCGGGCCTCTCACTATTGGGGCCCCTCCCATCGCGGAGCACAGGTTCGGGACGCGCAGGCTCAGCGGCCATGGCTCATGGGCACAGCCGCTCCGCGGCATGTGGGATCTTCCCAGAGCGGGGCACGAACCCGTGTCCCCTGCATTGGCAGGCGGACTCCCAACCACTGCGCCACCAGGGAAGCCCCTGGCCTACTTTTTATTTTAGTCAGCATGGTTAGAAACTAAAGATTATCTCTTATTTATTTGAATAAAGGGAATTAGGCCAACATAATCACTAAAATAACTTTATCAGTATAATTCATTATTTTTTAGTTTTTGCTTATCAAATATAGCCACTCTCCTGTCTCTAACTGGATGGCTGTGTTCACTCAGAGAAATCAATATGTATTACTCACATTCAATTCATCCAACCCCTCAAAAATGGGAATTCAAGTAATCAGTAATGCTGCTTTCATTTAATAGACATAGAAACTAAAGTAATGATGGACTGTGGTGGGAACTCACCAGCAACGGAAGGAGTCTAACTATTAGTTCATGTGCCCTATTCATGCAGCCACAGTGCGTGTGTGCACATTTACTGCAGTTTTTCTTGTCTAATAGCATTTAAATTTATAACCAATTGTATACAACCAAAGTATACCTCTGGCAATTGTCTTTGATTGAGTGCTAGGGCCCTGGGGAAGTCACCCACAAATTTTGTTGTTCAGTGAGGAATTGATTCAGCCCTGATGTCACCTATATATGTCATGAAAACATTTCATAGTCAAAGACCAAAAAAATGCTAACTGCAGAAACTCAGAACGAAGTGCAGTATATCAGCTATAAACCATCTCTTCAGTTGCAAATTTGCGTCTTAGGACAACGAAGTGTCTCTTCAAACCACTGTCTGATAGAATCTAGCAATAGGTTTGTTTGTTTTCTTTTTCTTTTTCCTTTCCTTGAGTAATAAGAGAGCTCCTAGTTCTTTACAATCCTCTCCTTATCCCCACATGTCCCCTCACTCTGCTGTATTTTGTTTTTGTTTTATGCTAACTTAAAGCAGTAGCTTTTAAGGTTTTCTTAAGCATTTTCCCTTGCTATGAAACGTTGAAGAACGAAAAAATTTGGAAACAATTGGTATATCCTGGAGTCCCTGAATTCACCTATTGATCACTTTGAAGCCCGTAGACCTCTGGAAGTAAGAAATCCCTTTTTTAGAGATACTAGTAAATATT
This sequence comes from Delphinus delphis, assembly GCF_949987515.2. Classification (NCBI taxonomy): domain Eukaryota; kingdom Metazoa; phylum Chordata; class Mammalia; order Artiodactyla; family Delphinidae; genus Delphinus; species Delphinus delphis. The sequence continues at coordinate 64,705,188 of NC_082689.1, forward strand.
TTAAAGGGATATTATAGACAAAATGACTGAATTAAACACAAATATTTTACATGCAAACACACCTCTAGCCCTATAAATCTTAGACGACATCTCTGAATGCCTCTCAATTTATCATTTTCTTGATCCCAACATAATATTAATGTGATGTATTATTATTTCAGGTATTAAAATATTTAGATGCACAAATTGGTGGATGTTGTCATTTCTTCTTATACCTCCATTTTACAAAATGTAGGGCTGTATAATGGGCAATTGGTATGGAGTTAACTTATACAAATAGTAGTTGACAAACAATGTTTCTAGACCCGGTTCTACTTTCAATTGACTTTGGGTATTATTAACTTCCTGGAGTGAAGTTCTTCCTCATACACACGAGAGGTTAGACTAATGACCTGGGTTTTTCCCAGGTCCAAATATCTGATTTCTGCTTAGCTTTCATCTAACTATTTAATAATCAGCCAAAGCTGACTTTGTGTGCCAGGTATGGTAACTGTTGGTTGGTTTACTTGCTTTTTTAAAAACACTGTTTTCCTAAAGTTTTGTATTTTGGGCAGAAAGGAGAAAACCCAGGGCAAAAAAAGGTAAAGGCTTAAGTGGGTGGTATACGCATGTCTGAATCTAGATAAATATTGAAACAGCATTATCAGAAGACTTTTCCTCGTCTCCTAAAACTGGATTGTAGAGCAGCAATCTTGAAGATTTTTCTTGAATGATGGAAATCCATTCAGAAATTACTATTAGCATTGTGTGCCCTGCACTAATACCTTGTCATAACAGAACTGGTAAGTTGGCATTAACTCATTATGTGATCTGGCTTCTTGGGAGTACAACTTCAGTTTTCCTCTAATATGAAAATACTGTTCACAAACCAACTTTTTGAAAGCCAAGCTAGGTTCCATTCTTTACACGAAGGTAAAACACATACACACACACACACACACACACACACACACACACACACACACACACACACACACACACACACACACACATCCCTATTTTGGGACTTAAGCTAAAGACCCTAAAGAAAATAACAAAATGGAAAGCACAGAAAGTGAAACTGGAATCATAATTGCACACTGTTTTACGCCCAAGAGAATAGAATCTGGGAAAATACTGCAAGGTTTTATCTGTAATTGGACAGGATAGCCAAATCAATTCTGAATTAAGGACAAACTTATTTTGAAATTTTTGAAGTGTTTTGGCATTTCTTATTAGACGATCAGATGCTGAGTCTTTTTTTTTTTTGATGAATAAAATTTAGGAAAACGTTATGACCCAGCAATCCCACTACTGGGCATATATCCTGAGAAAACCAAAATTCAAAAAGAGTCATGTACCCAAATGTTCATTGCAGCTCTATTCACAATAGCCCGGAGATGGAACCAACCTAAGTGCCCATCATCGGATGAATGGATAAAGAAGATGTGGCACGTATATACAATGGAATATTACCCAGCCATAAAAAGAAACGAAATTGAGCTATTTGTAATGAGGTGGATAGACCTAGAGTCTGTCATACAGAGTGAAGTAAGTCAGAAAGAAAAAGACAAATACCGTATGCTAACACATATATATGGAATTTAAGAAGAAAAAAAATGTCATGAAGAACCTAGGGGTAAGACAGGAATAAAGACACAGACTTACTGGAGAACGGACTTGAGGATATGGGGAGGGGGAAGCGTGAGCTGTGACAGGGCGAGAGAGAGTCATGGACATATACACACTAACAAACGTAAGGTAGATAGCTAGTGGGAAGCAGCCGCGTGGCACAGGGATATTGGCTTGGTGCTTTGTGACCGCCTGGAGGGGTGGGATAGGGAGGGTGGGAGGGAGGGAGACGCAAGAGGGAAGAGATATGGGAACATATGTATGTGTATAACTGATTCATTTTGTTATAAAGCAGAAACTAACACACCATTGTAAAGCAATTATACCCCAATAAAGATGTTAAAAAAAAAGGAAAACCTTAACATCAAACTCCAGGGTTTTTGATCGACTTTCACAGAGTTACATGAATACGTCACTCTCAATATGGAAGAAGTAGAATGTTTCGCATTAGAATTACGCTTTTGGGTCCTCTATTACCACTTCAATTCACTCATCCCCTTTAAATGAGGTTATGTAGATTTGACCTTGGATAGTCATAAATGCCTTTTAAGATGTTGCTAGTTTGAATGCAATATGTTAAAGATAATGTTTCCCACTCTAGTTCCTCTGAAAAATATTATTACTTGATTTTAAAGAATTTCTAAAGGGCAGATGTCCTGTCATTTTATTGCTTAATCATCTTTGAATCCCTCTCTTACCTTTAACCTTCATCATATGCACTGCTGTTTTTGGATACATAGCTTCAGAAGTAACATGTATGAGATATTTATCGTGATTACTTTCCAGTTCTTAGATTAATTTGAGTATATTTGTGTGGGTGTGTGGGTAGATGTGTATTAACTGGAGAGAAAATGAGATGGAAAGAGACTGAGCCATGGGATACAGGGTAGGTTGGCAGGAGATAAATCTTCTATATAAGTTACCTACTTATTTTGTTTATGATCTATTTTACCTCAAGAAGATATAAGCCTTATGAGGGCAAGGGTCTTTGATTTATTCTCTGATATGGTCAAAGCAACTAGAACAGTGTTCTGCACACAGTTGGAACACAGTTCAACTTGTTAAATTTTACTTGAATAAACCAGCACCATAATTAATTAGTAACAGATTACCTAAGAGGATGAGAATTTTGCCTTATGAAGTATACTGATCATTTAGGATGGGTTGGTGAACTTGTTTCAAATGCAGGAGTGGTTATATTCTTCCTGAGAAGATTTCCAGTGTGTGTGTGTGTGTGTGTGTGTGTGTGTCCAAGAGAAAGAGAGACAGGGACAGAGACTTCAAGAAAATGCAAATGAATTTCTCATTTACTGAACTGGTTGAGGATTTTAATTCTCTGAAACATGTTAGTTTTCAAAAACCAAAACGATCTCATCATTAATTAAATAAATACAAATTATTATTAAATAAAATAAAATAAACTTCACTGTCTTAATGTAGAAACTCTAGTCATGACTCTTTGACAAAACAAATATGTTTTATTTAATGAGATCATGGTATTTATTGCATTGCTATTCACAGTAAATGTGATCTTTTTAGAAAAGTTATGCAGTATTAAAATTAAAATCCAGTATAGGTCAAAAAGTGAATTTAGTAGTCTAGAGTCTTGACAAGTTGACATTTACTTGAGTTACTAAAATCCATCTAGAAAATATGGCAGTCTGAGCTCATGGATTGCCCTGCAGCAAAACAAGTCAAAACTGAAGTGGATCTGCAGAACTGGCAGAACTTGAATTGCTTGTATAAGCTAAGTGGCTAGCACTATTACAGCCCCTAAGCCTGAGCACTCCCCCTCCCACCCAACCCTGCGACGTTTCTGCTCTCTGTCACACACACACACTGCTGCTTTATCCTAACATTTCTGCTCATTGACACATTTCTCCGCACTTTACTATATTTTGGTCCGGTGGCTTTGAAAATGTATTTAATTATCTGAAAAATAATCCCAAAGTAAAAGTCCCCCTCCAGAAAAAAAACCTCAAAACACCTGAAAATGAATACAAAAGCTCTGTTTAAAAACTTGTGACTTACCCCAATATATAATGCAGTGGATTTACAAGATATTACTTGTTAGCAATGTGAAAAGCACATTCTTAGCCAAGTAGTTGAAAATTTCCTTAAAAATTCCACTTTGATTACTGGATGTTATTGGTAACTTGGTTTTAATTTAAGCTTATTTTAAAAGTATTGATTAGTAATGCATAATATAACGTAAGCCTATTTCTCCCATATCCGCTAATAGGGGAAAACAATTTTATCAGCTCATAGCACTGCATAAATGAAACACAAAACGAAAATCAACTGCCTAATGTGTTTAATCATCTTAATAAAGTCCTAAAAGTTACAACTAAATATTGCAACATTACAATAATCACCTGGCAACAGGTAAATTGTGTATTGAAATGTAACAACCACAAGCCATACTCTTTAATGATATCAGAAAACTATCCTTTTAAACAAGATGCGATGACTACTACAGGGAAAATACTTGCTACCAATTTCGTACTACCCCAAATGCAATGTATGTGTTCAACTAAAATGGTATGAAAAATTCCATTTACAGTTCATGAAATGATAAAATGTGCAACCATTCTCGGACATAAAACTAACATCACTCCTAGTTCATCAGTAAGTTACTCATCTGCTTCAGAATTATTTTATATTACTAAATTGGGGGTAAATACTACTTTTACAATTAAAAAAAAAGTTACAAAAAATGCTGACATTTTGGACAGCTCCCTCCTGGTTTTTCTACAGTATTTCTATTAGGTGTCTTACTTTCATTTTTTTCAGCTTTGCCAAATCAGAAATGAGTCCAGCCAAAGTCGTTTCTGCCGCTTGGGTTTGGGTTTTGTTTGTTGTGTTGCGTTGCGTTTGGGGGCCAAAGATTCCTCCAGTGAAAGGGATTAAAGATCTACGTAACTGGGAAAGTGCTGTTCTCAGCTCAAGAGCCGGCTCCCAGTATTGAGCCAATTTTTAACATTTTTCCAAAGATTCTAGCTGGTAAGAAGGGAGCTGCCCTCTCCAGTCCCATTCCCCGCTGCAATTCCAGCGCCTCTGTAAAGGACCACAGCCTCTCCATCTGTGCCAGGGCAGGGGCAGTTTGTTACTGCCGAGGTATTTCAAGAACTTTCCAAGCAAAGACTCCTAGGAGACAAAGGGCCACATACAAAGCAATCGACAAGAATAAGTTTGTGCGTCCTGAAGAAGGGTGGAGAAACCACTGCACTGAGCTACGGAGACTCGGACTTAGCCCGGCGGCACCATCCATTTGCAGCAGCGCAAAAATCCGCCTTCTGCGGAAAGGTTTGCAGCGCGGGTGGAACTCCCAGTGGCTTTACAAAATAAACTAATTAAATATAAAATAAAAACAGTGTAGGTACTGGAAGAAGCTGGGTACTAAACCTGGGTACTAAACCTTAGCGGTTAACGTGCTCTTGGTCTGACTGCCCAGACCCCAGTGGGCCGGAACTTTCTCGGAGGGCGGGGCCACCCGGCAGAACGCAGCCGCCGCTGGCGCGCCCGGCCGAGTCCCGACCCCGAAGGTACCGGCCAAGGTAGCCCGATGAGGCAGGGGCTACATCTGAACGTGCACTCGAGCCCCGCCCCGTTTCAGCCGCCAAGTCTCTGACACCCGTGCCCCACGCTGGCGTGGGCCAGGAACAACCTCCATCAGCCCCTCAAAGCGGGACTCTCTCCATCCCCAAATCTGCGTTCCCGAAAAGTGTAGCGAGCTTCCTACGTGGGACGTCAGACACACAAAAAAGCCGCCACTCTCCAAGCCTAGTTCCATTCCCCAAGCCTAGTTCCACTCCCCGCCCTCTGTCCTCCTTTTCTCCAGCGAGGCGGACCAACCGTTACTTTCCTCTCCCATACCCTCCCCTCCAAAGTCCCCGGCGCAAAGTGGGACTTTGGGGAGCCTCGGTGAATGCGCCCGTCCCCTGGCGCGCTGTATCCACAGCTCCCTCTTTTCATTAAGGCAATAAAGTTCAATTTTCCCGGCTCTTAACGAGCCACGGAGGACTTTCACGTGCGTTGCGTGCGCTCTCCCTCCCGCTGAGCCAAGTGCATCCTATTCACTCCATCCCAGCCTGGATCCCTGAAGGACGTCGGTTCACGCAAGAGGGGACCCACCGCGCTCCCCGCAAAGTGCCCCAAACCGCGCACCCACACACGCAGATGCACACACAATGCCATCCCCGCGCTATCAAAGTCTGTCAGCGCGGAGGGGAGAACGCACGAGCAGGAGTGGCACTGGAGCGAGCAGCAGCCTAACCGTGCGTCCGGACTCTCTGTCCGGGTCCCAAACACCCTTGTCTGAATGCCCGGGCACAATAAGCCTCGTAACTACTAAGGATAACCCCGGTGGTCCCCGAGCCGGTGCGCGTACCGCCGGGCCGGACCTTACCCGTGGGGCGCGTGGTCTCCCGCCGCTCGGTTGGCCCTCGGGCCACAGGGACGCTGCAGCCTGGGTCGCGCAGATGCTGCTGCTCCGCTGCCGCTGCCCCATCCCCGGCGCCAGCATCACTTCTCCGCCGCCTCCACCTCCTCGTGCTCCGTTCTCTCGGCCGCCCCTCCACGGCGTCCGCCTGCAGGACCGGCAGCGCCGGCGGCGCGGCAGGGTGGGCAGCCGCGGAGGCGGCGGCGCCCGCTCGAGCTCGCCCAGCTGCACCGGCTTGAGCGGCCGCGGCGGCAGCCGAAGAACCCGAGCCCGGCTGCGCTTCCCCGGCGAAGGCTCTGGCCTCGGCGACTGACAACCCCCGGCAGCCAATCGCTGCCTCGCCCTGCGAGGCGGGGGGAGACCAATCAGCGGAAGGCCCAAGGTTTTCCTCCGCCTGTGCTCAGCAAGCTCGTTTCCGGGAGAAGCGGCGAGGCTGCTGGCGTTTGGGATGGGGGGAGGTGGGGGAGGGCTTCTTGGTGGGGGACTCCTGGCTCCGGAGCCTTAGGTGTGGCCGGACGGCCGGGCCCACCGAGGTGGGCCTGGGGCGTTTTGTGACGGTTCGGAGCTTGGCAGAAAAGGGCCCCCCGGGGTGACTCTGTCCCCAGAGCCTCGGCCCGGAGGTTCAGCGTCTTGGCATCCCTGTGTAGCGGTCGTGGGACCTTAGTACGAACGGCATTGCAGGAGAGCGTATCCCTGGAGGTGGTGGCCGCCTGGAAGGCATCACGCGAACAGCCACTAGACAGCGCCCCCGTCCTTCTCCCTTTGGCAGCTTTGGCATTTGAGAAGAGTGGTACTTCTCAGCCTCCGAACCACTCCATCTCCTAGCAATCAGCCCAGAAGTGTGCCCGAGCTATGAAAGAGGCACCTGGAGAAATGTTCTCAGAGTTGTAGGTGGAGGGACCTTCCAGACCTTCCTTCCAAATAAACTTCCCCACCTTCACCCCGTCTCAACAAAACAAAACAAAACACAACAAAACACCTCAAGTAGCAATAAGAAAGTTTAAACAGGCAACCTGGCTGGTTTGTCTTTTTTTTCCCTTTGGAGAATCACTTCTGAATGATAAAATAGGTTTTTGTTTGGTTTTCGTGTGTGTGTGTGTGTGTGTGTGTGTGTGTGTGTGCTTGACACAAACACCAGAGAAGTTATGTTATTTAACAAGGAAAGAAAAAGCGAAAATGGCAAACTCTTTCCCCTCATCATTCTCTCCCCAAAACTTGTGATGATCTTTCCTTGTGCAGCATTTTAAGTCCCTTCAGTGCAAATACGTTTGAAAGGTCTAGAATTCTAATAAGTCTGTAATCCATCTTGCAGTAAAAAAAAAAAAAAAAAAAAAGTAAATTCTACGTGAAGAATTTAACTTGTGGGTCATTCTTCAAGCAACCTTCTCTATCTTACAACTTTGTTGTGAAGGTCAAAAATTAAGGGTATAAATTAGCTACATAGTTGTCTGACAAATAGTTGGAATTCGGTATGTGTTAGCTATGCTGCCGCTTCTATTTCTCATTATATTTAAGTAATCTTTTTATTTTTGCAGTAATCACCCCTTCCTTCGTTTACCTTCCTTCCAAGATAATTCCCTGTGACAACCAAAATAAACCCTGCCGAAATTTTATGAGCACTCTAAGGAAAATTTAAGTGCACAGTAGACCTGTGTTGTTGCCATCTTCTAGTACTATAGGAAATGTATGCATATCAGTACCATTCTTCCCAATTTTCTTGTACTCCTTTCTCCCCTCATCAGTCATTTGACCAATCTAGTTTGGGAGGTAGACCATCTCTGATTAAAGAGACAACTGTGCAAATGAAACAGATGTTATTTACTTTTAAGTCTAAAAACAGACATGTACCACATCACTTTGAATTTTTAATCTAGAGAAGGTTTCTGTTGCTATGGTTTGTTTAGTTTTTTAAATTATTTATTGTTCATTATTTTTTGTGATTATTGTGTAGCTGAAAATCAACAGCCTGATTAACTACATGAGGTGATCAGTAGAGGAATGGAGTTTCAGTCTGAGAGAGAAAAAAATTGGTGTCTTATTCAAACTTCATGGGGGGAAAGGGGAGTAGTTATTTGCAATAAGTAGAAATATTAAAAACTATATCTTAAAATTGGAAAATTTAATTGCAATGACAATTTAGAAATATCTCTGATAAAAGATGTTTTGAATGACCTTCAATCAAAAGGGTAATCCTGACTAAAGAAAGCGTATAAAATATGAAAATGTTACGAAACTTCAGCATACTAAAAACTTTCAGAGATGTGCACACAAATATCTACATAATTTTTCTAACCACCCCTCCATGCCCTGCCAAACATACTCTTTTCCAGTATCATGTAATATTTTTTCATGATATCTGGTATTTTGCAACAGTTAATCCTGAAAATATATAGGTCCTATGTTCCATGGGTTGTTAGTGATTAAGATAATCAAATGACTGTCTGACAAGCAAAAAAGTTAACATTAACAGCAGACATACAGCTATAACAGTAATATCTCCCATCACTAGTGCTATGCATAAACAGCTTTGAGCAAAAGAAACCTGCACAATTAACAACCTACTAAGAATGAAAACCATGAAATATTTAACATCAATGAAGATGGAAAAGTAAGAAAAAATTTTTTTAAGTAGCTGAAAAGATTGCATGCTGATGCTAAGTTTTATGCATTGCTGTGAATTTCATGGGATGTATTGGGCAGAAAGTCCAGTGTTATTTAAATATATGACTATTTAATGAGCTAATTATATTTAATTAAATAACTGATGTTTCCTTTTTTTATTCTTCCTGCCTTCTTGAGTATGTCTGTTTTTCTCCCCATGCAATGAGAGAAGTCACTCAACTTGTTAGTGGAGGAAGAAGTTTGCTTAGGCACTACTTAAATCAATAACCACTTGTCTAACCTTGAAAATATATAAACTCATTGTATATTTTGATGCAAAAAATCTGTATCAAGAATAGAAACTGAATACTTCACTGGAGTCAGTTCTGAGAAAAGCTACATCAAGCCGACGGAAAACTGAGTAAAAAGGAAAGAAATCGGTCTAGTTCCAGCTCTGTTTATGACTGGGTAAGTAATTGCAGGTGAGTCACTTAAACTTGCCCAGCATTCCTTATCTGTAAAATAGAGATTAAAGCCAAAGTAAACCTGTAGCTGCCTTTCTCAGGTGTGAGGATTAACTTATAATTGGAACTGCAAGCTACAATGGTCTTTTTGCAGAAAAGACTTTCCAGAAAGGTAGAGCACTGGAATTTAATGATAATATTACCCTCTTTTGAGTGTAACTTAGGTTAATTCTCACAACAGCCCTGTTCACTGTGGATATGTCATACCTATTTCTACAGATGAATATATTAAGTTCCAAAGAGGCTCTCTTACCAATTTTTTGTTAAATTGACTATCAGGTACATTTTATTTGTTGATGTAATCCAGAGAGAGTGTTTTTCCCATGGTTCCTTCACTTTGCCATTTCCAATATGGTTGAAATATACAAGTTTAAAGGCTGGCTCCTTAATTTAATTGAAGCTCAACCCATTTTGTTTAATATTGGATGTAAGTTGCACCTGGAATAAAGCTATTGCCCCCAATATGTAATTAATTAGATACTTTCAAATACATAAAGCTTCTATTTCCATATTTAAAACTCTGAGACATCTGTAAGGATGATGTCATGCTCATGATAAAAGATTACTATGTAAGTTTCTTGTGTTAAAAGATTAAAGAAAAATCGACGAGAAAACAAAACGACCAGAAGGGAATTGTATTCTATTCAGGTCATCATAACTAGTATTTTTTTTTAATACAGTTTATACCAGGACCAATGATCTTCCCCCACCCCAGCATACACAGGAACACAATAAAGTCACTCATCAAATTTTTTTTTTTTTTTTTTTTTTTTGCGGTACGTGGACCCCTCACCGCCGTGGCCCCTCCCACCGCAGAACACAGGCTCCAGACGCGCAGGCTCAACAGCCATGGCCCAGGGGCCCAGCCGCTCCGCGGCACGCGGGATCCTCCAGGACCGGGGCACGAACCCGCGTACCCTGCATCGGCAGGCAGACTCCCAACCACCGCACCACCAGGGAAGCCCACTCATCAAAATTTTATAAGGGGACAGGACTCCAGACTAAGCAAATGTTCCAACTCCTAGCCTTATACTATTCCCCCCTCATCACACTTGTCTCCTGAGGAGTTGTCAGTAGAGAGGGAATCACTGAAACTAAGAGAATGTAAAAGATATCCAAGGACAAAATGTAGACAGAGCAACAAGCCTAGGAGATCACCTGCAGTTAAGAGAAAATAAGGATGGTGGGGTCATTTTTCGGGGGAGGAGATTTAATCTGAAACCTGGGAAGAAATTGAAAAGTAATTGGGTACTGTGGGATCCAAGGAAGGATAAGGTTGTTAAAGGACTGGAAGGGGAAATATACCAACTCTTAACTCTAAGTGTTGATGAGAGATTGTGGATTAAGTGAGATCTTTGGTTTCTCTTGAAAGGACAGTTATGGTACGCTGATTAGAGTGAAAATCATTTGATCCACACAGAATGGGAAAAAGATAGTTCAAGTGGGTATGTTTCTATTATATTAGAAAAGAGTTATGTTATTCTGGGTTCAGTATTTTGAAATAAAGGTGGAATTATGATTTATGCAGAAGGCTGTATAAAGAACTTTGAGACAAGGTCTCACAAAGTCTTAAAGTATTGACAATCTTTATGGTTATTATTGAAGCAAAATCATTTGCAAAGATATGCAGTCCTTCAATGAGTGTGTATGTTATAGAAATCAAACTATTATCAACATTGTAGAAAAAAATCTTTCTTTATCCTATAGATTATCTTCAATTTTTATAATCTAGAATTAGGTTATTTGCTTGAATAAGAAAATCCAATCTGTTTTAATAATGGTTTTTTTTTCCCTGTAGCTTTAATCACTAAAGAGAGCTGCATATTGCATTGGTCCAGCATGAAGTAGGAAAGTGGAAAGGAAATGTGTGTGTGTGTGTGTGTGTGTACTTGTGGGGTTGGGGCGTTGCGGGGAGGCTAGGCAGGTGAAGGAGAAGCAGTGAGGGATGGGAAGGGTAGGAAAGGGAGGAGTAGAGCCTTTTTAGTAATTTGCGAAGCAGTTTTCCCTGGCTTCATTAATCAATACTTCTTTCAGAAGCCACGTAAAGCAGAGGACACTAAAAAATTAATTAAAAAAAATTAATGACTTCTGTATTACCACAACGGAATGTTGTTTAAGTGCCTAGCATAGTGCTAGGAGTTCAAGAAATGTTTGATCAAGAAAACATGAATTTATAAATATTGTATGGAGTTTTTTGGGGGGGGAAGGAGAGGGCTGCTGCTGAAAGTTGAAATCAACTGATAACATTTAACATGTGTCCTGCAATTAGGATTATTTTAAGTTTACATAAACGAAATCTTAACATGTAATTTTACTTCCCAGGTTTTCCCCAGATTGCTGGGCAGATCACACATGCCATGGGTTGCCTTCTCTCCTCAGACTAAATCTTTTCCCTTAGCTTCCCAGTCCCTCTCCCTGTCAGGCTTTTAACTCATTCTCCTGGTGTTTTTAGGTGATTAGGAAGTATGCCTGGAGAATGATCCTACCTACTTGGGAGAAAAGTGCTAATAAAAGGTCGAAGCTGAGTTCCTAAGGACTGGGGCTGCTGAAGCTAATAGCATGAATCATCATTAGCTTTCACTGATGCCAAGTCTTGCAAGTCTGTGGAGTTCATACAGAAAGAGAAATTTGGATCAATAGGGCTTTATGGTACCATGCAGCTTGATAATTACTTTCGAGAAATTACGTTTGTAAAGCTTTTTTCTTCCTTAAAAAAAAGTTGTTTTCTGTTCTGAGATCCTGCCTTAGTTTCTGTACCTATAGATAAACCTGTAGTATTTTTCTTTAGCAACCTTTTTAAAAAATTCTTCTTTGATGTTGCATTACTTTGGAGGTTGGCTGGATGCTGCCTTTATATTCAGTAACCTTTGGTGTCTATTTAACAGTGGCCTGATATTTCATAACAGGATTGATTTTTAAAAATCTACTTCTCCAAACGTCTACAACACCAAGTCACAAACATATTCAGTCCTTGGTTTGTAATGGGCTAGGGTTCTGGCTGTTGACCTGGCAATGTTAGGGGTAGGTGGGTTATGTTGTTTAGTTGGTAAGTGAAGTGTGCAAGTCATTGCTGCTTCTGTTTTATTGCATATTGACTGCACAGAGACCCAGTGAGCACCATGAAATGCTTTTACATTCACAGGGAAAAATATAATAGACTTGCACATCTCAGTGTCGAAGGCCTTAAACAGAAAGAGCCAACAAAATATTTTATGCCCTTGCAATGTCAAGAATTTTTAAAGCTTTAACATAAACCAGGGACCTGAGAGTTGTTTATGACCTTAATACCACAGAATGTGAGTTACCTTGCACGTAGACTCAGTCATGCCCACTTGCGTTTAGCTGCTAGTGGACAGGACTTTTAGATGTGGTTAGAGAGAGAAAGTGGAAGTAAATGTTTTTAAAGAGGTAGAAAGACCTACCTTTCTTATTAGCATTATTTTAATCACAAAGTGAAAATCTGGTTTCACATTTCAGAATTTTCTTAAAATGCAGCGTATGTAAACTAGAATATTAGAAATCTTATAGTCTACATCTTTACATCCCTGGCTTACAATCCTTTCTAAAATCTTACAACTCTATTCCTGTACTGATGATTTTTCTCTCCCAAAAGATGTGAATTCCTGACAGTTTATGTGAATGTCTCTGAAAGAAAAAACCTCATTATTTGAATTTTTAAAGCTTGCAGTAATAATGGCTTCCATTTTTTATATCCTTCAGTGTTTTGAGATTTTACTTGTATATACTGCATTCAGGATTTTTTTTTTCTTAATTATACTCACTGGTTAGACCTATACAGTACCTGACTGAGTAGTTCATTCTTAGAGAAGCAATTCTGATTATTATCAAGCACTTTTCAATTGAGACATTAATTATAAATATTTTTAACAAGGACATTGCAAAACATAGCTGCACAGGATAAAATAAGTCAGATTCCCAACATGATACATTGTGTAACATCTCTACCAGGTTTTAGGTACTCTATAAATATGTTATATTAGAATTAATGTTAATTTGTGTAAGAAAGATAGATGACAAGGTATTTTACCTTGCTGGTGTTTATCTCCCCTATGGCCTCTTGGATGGTCAGCTCTCATAAAGCCACTGCCCTGTGGATTTTAAGTCTTTGGTGTAAATCTTCCTGAATTAATCCAGTCCTCAGCCACATGCCATCTCCAGCCCTTCTAACAGCACCCCAGGGTTACAACCCCTAGTCCAGTATACCAAAAATGTTCTAACAGTACAACCCATTAGACATTATATAAAGTCTCAAGCTGTTGTAGCAACTTGGAAATCCCTTAACAGAACATTTAAATCAGGTGCTTTAATGTAACTAATTAGCGTCTTTTTAGTCTTTGAAAAACTTGTTGTTTCTGGGGATTGAACAGGAGACCCTAGAATCTAAAAGCAATAGATCGAATTTGAGCAGGAAGATGATTTCCAGCAGCTGGTATTGGCACTAGAACATAGATCCTCTTTGTGGGGCTCTAGCCTCTGGGGGCAAGAACATCATTGTTTTCCGAAGAGTAATAAGATAATTGCGTGAAGCACAATTGCAAATCAGCCACGAGAAGAAAATAAATGAAAGACCCAAAAATGTACAAGTATTCTTCTTTGCTTGACTTTTAATGAGAAAGTAATGAAAATTAACCACTAAGTCATTAATGTGTAATGTCTATTTTCATTGGAATTGAGTGGCTAGTATTCAGTGACATAAACACAAGTGAGGTATATATTTTATGGGATTTTCTGGACATTAACTGAGTGACAGTGGTACAATAAGATGGGTGCTGGTTTTGGTGATCAACTGAAAAATGTTTAAGAGAAGCGTGGTTTGATTCATTTTGGAAAACCCCACCACAAAACCTCAATCATCCCAGGCACATTTTCATTTACATGGAATGGGTAAAGCAGGAACATTTTAAAGTGCTTTGCTTTCTAAGCAATAAAGTGAAGTGATTAAGAATGGGGAGTGTGGGGACAGACCAATCTGAGCTAAAATTCTAGGTCTACCTTTTATGAGATGTGTGACCAGGCCCACTGAGTTTATAACTCAGTGCCTCAGTTTCCTCACTGGTGTAAAATAGGAATAATAATAATAATACTTAGTTCTCAGAAGGACTTTGAAATTTAAATGAGATAATATGCTCTAAGTGCTTAGTTTAGTACCTGGAAGGTAACTGCTCAATATATATTAGCTATGTAGAGAATTTTCATTATTATTGATCAATAGATTAGAGCAGGAGTAATCAAAGTTGGGGTGGTTGACTTGTTTCAACTTTCAACCTTTCTTTTAAAGATCCGTCTAGTCTTATAGTTTTTGCTCATGCTTTTCCCACTAAAGAGATATGTTTCTTCATTACACGTAAATTTCAGGGGCTATTTCACTTTTTTTTTTTTTCTGGGAAATCTTTCCTAAAGTAGTTGTTGGGATAGCTACCCTGCAACAGATAAACCCCAATATATCAATGGTTTAACACGATAGACATTTCTTTCTTACTTATTCTTGTTCTATTGGTATAGTGAGGAGGAGAAGCAAAGGGATTTGCTCCACAGGGTCATTCAGGCTCCTTCATCGTCAACATATAGCTTTCAAAATGATTCTGGGAATCCACATCCAGATGAAGATGGCATATGAGACAAGAAGCACTGTTCAGGTGCGACATGTCATTTCTGCTGACATGTTATTGGCCAAAACTTAGTGACATGGCCACATCAACGGCAAGGGGTCTGGGAATGCCAGTCTAACTGTTTACCAGGAGGAAAGAGAAATGCTTTTAGTGAACAGTTCACCTGCTTCTACCACAGGCTACCCTTTTAAATTTTCTCTTGACCTCCACTATGGTTAGAAAGATAAACCAATTCCCAACTAGCTACTGCATCTGGCTCAATACTAAGATATTTGTGTGCTGTACCTTCTTCTCCATCTGGCATGCTTCCTCATAAACTATAAACTAAAAGAGTAGTTATCTTACCTCACCCCGCCACTGCCCCAATGAACAACGGTAAATAGAGAATAGAGGAGCAATTAAAAACCATCTTCTTAGGAATGAGAGTAGTGGGACATGTCAAGGAGACACTGGTCCACAACAATCAAGAAAACTTTACTGTGGGCTTTCTTAAAGCCCCCCAGTCTGGGTGAGGGAAAGTTCCTTAGTGAGGCCCTGATTCTAATTTCCAGGAGGAAGACTCTTGTGCATGTTTCTCTCTGGCCCCGCTTTTACCTGCAGGAAGGATTTTCTCTCGTACGTTATTCTTCATGATCACATTTGAAGCGGTGATGGGCATATGCTCTCTTTTTGCAGCCTGCTTCTTGCTGGTTCAAGCTTGGAAACTCAATGGTTTTTTTATACCCTGAAGAATCCAAGTTTTGTTGTTGTTTTTAAAGCCCGGACTTCCTATGTCTTTGATAATACATCAAAGACTTAATAGGCTCCCATCCTACTTGTTTCCGGATAGTACTGTATGCTAGTATTCACATATTCACAAGTTCCTTCTTAGACATAATTCTCAAGCCTAATTTATTTGTTTTTATCCTTGCTCTTCTGTCTCTTGCCCTTCAACTCAGTGAAAGCTTCTTTGAGATCAATCAACAGAAATGGGTGGGGTGGATACACTCTTAAACCAACTTAATGGACCAAGTTGCTCAATCTATTTCTAAATTGTCTTTCCTAATATGTGAGAACCAGAATCAAATTTGTCAAAACTTTAAGTCACCAACTTTTGGGTCTTTCACTATTCCTTTTCATTTCTACTTGTAAAACAATCAATTCTTGAGTTACCTCATATGTCTTTATTTTTAGTATTTCGCTAAGTTTAGCTATTAGCAAATGGTACACACTGTTACAACTGCATTTTCCAACTTCTCCTAGTTCTAAAGAAAGGCTCAGTGGATACTTGGTATTATTCACTTTACTGCCGACAACAATTTTTCCAGACAAACATTTTGCTTGCACGTGGCATCGTTCTACATCTTCAAACTCATAATATTAATTTTCTTATAGCCTACTGCCCAACTACAAAGCCAGCGCCACGTATTTTAAGGTTTAGTTTTGTAGCATCCCACTTCTAATACCAATTTATGTGTTAGGAGATGTATCACTAGTTGCTATGACAGATAAATCTGGAAATATTATTGGCTTAAATTAGTGGATGTTCATTTCTTGCTCACATAAAGTCCAACTAGGGGTGGGTAGTACGGAATCCATTCAAGAATTCAGGCTGAGGGAAGTCCAGGGGAAGAGAGAGAGGAAGATTACACAGGTGACGTTTATAGGCGAGGCCTGGAAGTGATATATACAGTCATGGCCAGACTAACTGTAACGTAGGCTGAGAAACGTAGTGTGTCCGGAAGGAAAGGGAGATGGGTTTGCTGAACAGCTTACTAGTTCCTCACCTATTTACTTCAGTTCTTACTGATCTTTCCTTATACTAACTGTGACACCATAGGAAATTATTTTTCACCAGGAGCTATATTTAGGTCAATTCTTCCTCATCTCCATCCAAATGAGAAGTATATATACAAACGTAAAACACACACTTGGTTCTTATTTCTGTATTGGTAGTTGAGAGAGCTTAGGCTTTTGAATCAGTCAGTCCTGGGTTCAGAATCCAGCTCCACCACAAATTAGTTGTGGGCCACTGGGTTACTGCACTTCTCAGAGAACCAGTTTTCTCATTTATAAAATAGGAATAATAATAGCTACTTTGTAGGGAAATTGGGAAGATTAAAGGATACAGTGGTAAAAGATAAGGTGTCTCTTCTCCTAGGTACAGATTAAGTACTAATTTACTTGATTAACATTATGACAATTGGAAGGGAGTTTGTGTACCCAATCTATAATGGAATAATAAATGCAAGCCTTTAATTCATAGTTTATTTTTGTCCTGATTATTATCAATCAAGTGTGATTCAAGGGACTCAAAAGACCCCTAACCTTGATCTTGCTTGTAAATTTTATCTTTTAAAGATAAAAATGATTCAGTGATTCTATGATTCAAATTCACCTCCAAGTTTTTTCTCTCTGAAGTCCTATTCTTAGATTTTAAAACCTTTTATATCACAAAAAACTAGGTTATACTCTTAGTAGCACAACCAAAGGCATGTTGACATTCTGATTATCTTTAAGCATCCACCCTGACAGTGCAACAGTGGTAGCAGCAAAACAGAAATTAAATTAAGAAGAAAAAACAGAAAAATACAGAGAATATAAAAGTTGTGTTTCAGATAACACATTCATTTATTCATAAAACCAAAAACAGTTTTTGTGCTAATTTTCCACTTAATGAACTTAAAAAACATTTCTTTCATACTCTGCTCTGTCTAAAGTGTTGTCTGCTTTTTGAAACTATAAGGGTATATTTATTAGCAAGGAATATGCTCAAAACATATCGTTAAGTGGGAACAGCAGGTCAAAAACAACAAGCTTGATCCATGAAAGAGAAAAATTGACGTTGGACTTCATTAAAATTAAAAACTCTGCTCTGTGAAAGACCCAGTAAAGAGAATGAAAAGACAAAGCCATACGCTGGGAGAAAATATCTGTCAAACCCATATCTGATAAAAGACTTGTATGCAAGATATACAAAGAACTCTTAAACCTCAACAATAAAGTAATAACCCCATTTTAAAATGGACAAAAGGTCTGAACAGATATCTCACCAAATAAGATATACAAATGGTAAATAAGCATATGGAAATATGCTCAAATCATTTGTCACTAAGGAATTGTAAATTAAAACAATAATGAGATGCCAATACATACATATTACAAATAGCTAAACTCCAAAAATCAACTGCTGGTGAAGATGTGGAGCAACAGGAACTCTCATTCATTGCTGATGGGAACATAAAACGGTGCAGCCACTTTGGAAGACAGTTTGTCAGTTTCTTACAAAGCTAAACATCGCTATGCTTTGTTAGATGGCATGGTAACCCCACACGAAATGTTTATGGCTACATACAAATGTTGATAGTAACTTTATTCATAATCACAAAAACTGAAAGCAACCAAGATGTCCTGCAATAGGTAAGTGGCTAAACAAAATGTAGTAATCCGTACAATAGAATATTATTCAGAGGGGAAAAGTAAAAGTAATGAACTATCAAGATACACAAAGACAAATGCATAATGCTAGGTGAAAACAGCCAGTCTGCAAAGACTATATACTGTGTTATTCCATTTGTGGGACATTATAGAAAAGACAAAACTATAGAGATAGTAGACAGATGAGTGGTTGCCAGGGGTTCAAGGTGGAGAGTGCTGAATAGGTGAGGCACAGGGGAATTTTTTGGGTGGTGAAACTATTCTGTGTGATATTATAACGGTGGATACAAGACACGATGTATTTCTCAAAACTCATAGCACTTTATAGCAGAAAGAGTGAATATACTAAACTAAAAACCAAAAATCACTTTGGGGGTTGGCAGATCCCAGGATGAAAGGTATATAAATATATACCTAGAAATAGCAATGATTATCTCTTGATTATGAAATTACATTGACTTTTTAAAGAAAGTTATTCTAATTATATCAACATGGAAGGAATGGACGCCATTATAAAATTTCCAAATCTTGTGTGAGGCATTTCTTGGCTTGCACAACTTCTACCACTCAAAATGCAGGCTTGTGGAGACATCATCACGCAAGTATAACACGTTTTACACCTTCCTCACCCTCTCCAAGTGAGTTCCTGCAACCAGAGCCACTGCACACCACACTCATTTCTGTCCACGTCTCCAAAAATTGCTAAACAGGAAATGGTCTTCCTCCTATATGTTGCTAACTCTTACCACCTGGGGCCATGGTCACCTATCTAGCAAGTAAGTTCTTTCTAGGCTGCCAGTTTGCTTCTGCTGCATAGCAGCAAACAGCGGATGTCAAGGCCATCCATGCTTTCCTTGGCTCCTGAGCTGCTGGACGTCTCCCTGCTCTGATCCGTCCTGACTGCCCAGCTGCTTTTGTCAGGGAGGTCCTCACTTCATCCGACATGTCCCCTTAACTCAGAGTATATAGGATTCACTTGATTTTTCTTCTAGTTTACTCTTAGCTCTTAAAAATGATGGAGATTTTCAGGTTGAAATGTTAGAATACACTCCCACTATTGCTGAGGGCTCTGTAGCTCCAGAATCACTCACCACATCTTTAAGACTAAAACCTTTTTTGGTGACCTGTCATTTTTTATGAGTGTACTTTTAGAAAACTATCAAGGAAAAAAAAATGTGTCTCATTGCTGCATCTACCTCCTCGTTCTTTTATTTGTTTTGTTTTGAAAGAATTATTAATGCTACCATCAATGTTTCCATCAATAAATTTTTTCAAAGGAGATATGAAGGAGCAGATGTCATTTTTTGGAACATGCAAAGGGCAATCTAGATACTATTCTATTCTCTCCCTCTCCTTGGCAACCTCTCAAAACCTCTCATCCCTTTATTTCCAAACATTTCCTGGACAGATAATTCTAGTCTTATCGATGTCCTTAGGCAAGAAATCATGAACAGTCAACCCCATTATGGTCTCTTTCTGGTCTTCATACTTGTTTTCTCTGGCCACTCAGTGTCTTCAAACAATTTAAAATGCTAGCCCTTACAGTTTGGGAGATTTAATATAAAAATTCAAATTTCTGGCTTATCCCTTTTGTAAAGGGGATTATCTCTCCGCACTGTGTCCACATTCTCCAAAGCAACAATGGCCTAGTCCTGAGAAGAAGCTGTCCTTTCCAATGAGTGAATGTGAGTTTTTAGCCCATGGCCAACAAACATTTTTCCCACCAAGAGCAGCATGATGATTGCTAGCAAGCCTCACAAAGCTAGTTTTACCTCCAACAAATAACTTAAAGAATTATTTAAAGTGTTATCATCATTCTCATGACCCTGCATTACAGAATCAATATAGTTCTTACTGCCTTATACTCCCTCCATATGTTAATCATAACGTGATGAGGTAAGTATATGGATCATATCAATAACATGACACCATCATTCACATGAGAAAACACCTTCATAACCCTCCACCTACACATCTTCTACTTCTACACTTAACCCCCAAGTTATCTGGGGACCTGTATATTGTAAATACAGTTTAATAAAAACATTCAGTTGTGAATTTAATGACAGAAGCTCAACAAAACTTCTTCCTTACCGAAAAAGTAGGTAAGAACTGCTAATTCCTGCCTCCATACACAGCAATGTGGCTTTTTCAAACTTTTAAGGATAGGAATAATCCTTTGGTCTTAGGAACCAAAAAACTGGTGCAACTCCAAATAAAAGTAACAAATCTACACTCATTACACTGTTCAGACTAATTTTGCCAATTCTAATAACTACCTTTGACACCTACAAAAGCAACCTGTACACATTTTGTGTAAAAAACGTGATCTCATATGCCTTTATGAGAAGCTTAATGCCCACAGTAACGTTCATTCACTCAGGCCAAGAAATAATGAATGACTTCAAGCTGACCCCAGTTTGCCACAGGCCCTACTGCTCCCCTTTGTCCCTGCCATGGGAGGTGAGTGATAGTTACTGTTCATGACTGAGCTCGCTTTCTGTACCCAATGTGCTTGTCATATTTAGAAGTCCTGCTTGGCTCCATGGGCATTTGTGCATGCTACCCTTTACTTCGTGTCCTTAGACTTGGAAGAGAGAGACAAGCAGTGGACTAAATCTGTACGGTTTCTATGTCCTGTGCCTCTAGACCACTTTGTGCTTCAGTCTTAAATCCAAAATTTGAAAGGGGTAGAAATGTGTTCGACTTCTTCACTGTCATTCAAAATGATGAATGTATTTAGGAAAGATGATAATGATGGATCAACATCTCAATTGCCCTTTCGTTTGTTTCTTTCTGCTGTGAAATGTCTGGTGAATCCAGGAATTTTTCTTTGTTTTTTTACTCACAAGGAAAAGTTATAGAGCAGTGGAGAGAAAGATTTATAATTAGAAGACATGGTATTGTATTTTAAATCTGGAATTCACTAGCTGTGTACCTTGGGGCAAGCCACTAAACTCTTATGAACACATGTATAAACTTATCTATAAAATGGATATAATATCTCCCCTATCTCTTTCACAGGACTATTTTAAGGCTCAAGTATGATTATGAATATGAAGTGCTTTAAAGAGCATGAAACTGTTAATATAAGGGATTGTTTTTAAATGGAAAATAGACTCTCATACGTTAATAATGGAATGAAATTCAGATATTTGCCTAATTTTTATATTCTTTTGACTATCTATGTTAGACAGAATAATGTTCCCACAAAGACATACACATCTTCATCCTCAGACCCTTTGAATACATTATTTACATGGCTAAAGGGACTTTGCAAGTGAGATGAAGTTAAAGGTATTGCAATGGTGTGCTTCTCCTGGATTGCTACTATGCTGGCATACATGAGCCAAGAATTGCAGGAGGGCTCCAGAAGCTGGAAAAGGATAGGAAACTGATTTTCCCCTAGAGCCACTGGAAGGAACACGATCCTGTTGATATCTTGATCTGGGGACTTCTGACCTCCAGAAAGAAAAGATTATAAGTTTGTGTTGTTTGAAGTCACTAAGTTTGCGGTTATCTGTTATAGCAGCAATAGGAAACTCACATATCCTCGTAGCATACAGGTACAAATTTTAAAGAGTAATACTTAGTACAAAGGTACTGAAAAATAGATGCGGTTGGGTGTCTGAAAGTCTGGACTTCATTTTATCTCATTACGGCAGAGGTTCAGATATAGGCATGTTTTTATTTTCTTCCTGGGCCCAAAGTTTCCTACATTTCCCAGGCTCCCTTAGGTAGGTGTGGCTATATCATTGAGTTCTGGACAATGAAATGCAGGCAAAAACCACTGGTGAGCCTCGTTCCCCTTTACCTCTCTGTCTGCCAACTCAGGACACTCCAGGGCCTCAGAGGAGCGTAGAGCCACAACGTGGGAAGACTGAGTTCCTGACGGCCTTTTTGGAGCAGAGTTTCTTCCTCGCCAACTCAAAGTGGCTTGTGATACGAGTAAGGATTAAACCAATCTTAAACCACTGAGATTTCAGGGTCTGTCTGTTACACCTGGAGTTACTGTTGGTAACCGATATATTCCGCTAACTGCCTCTTGGCTTCTGGGGTTTCAGTCCTAGAATCTGAGCCAGTCTGTTTTCACGGATGGAACGAACCCCAGTTATACTGCTAAACCCTTTGCTTTTCCTTCATCTGCTCATTATCACTCACGTTTAAATGAAGAGCATCAATAAAAACAAAAAACAAAAACATCCTTCTAAGCTGTTTCCCTGGATAATTTTCTCTCTTACTATTTCCCACATACCTCTACTTCTCAAATCTTCCAGATTAGGTTTAAGCATACTAATTTTTGGCCAGTGTTCCCATAGTCTCTCATAATTTATTGTGATCTGCCACTTTCTAGATGGGTGGCCTTGGGAAAGTAGTTTAACTTCTTCAAGACTTAAGTTCTTTACATAGAGATAATAATACCTTATCTCAGAAGTATGTTATTAAAACTAAATGAACCTCAATCAGTTACCTCAATTATAAAAGCATGATACTTAAATATATGCCCTATATTTTAAGTATCAAATGGATATTAATAGATCTTTATTTTGAAAGATCTATTTACTTTGGCAAAATATAGGCATCCCCATAAGTTTCTTCCCTCCTTTCCTTCTTCGTGCTCTCCTTACTCTCTATTATCAGCTATATTTGGAGACAAAGATCTGAAGGTGCTTCTGCAACGTGCTACCATTCGCTGTCCACGGGAACCTATGCCATTCATTGGTCCATTTATTCATTCGTTCATCTATCAAGAATTAACTGAGCACTCATCGTGTGCTGGCATTAAGGGGGACAGAGGCAGGATGCCACAGCTAATGAAAAAGGCTGGAAAAGGCGGTGGTGTGGGAATAAGTGGCTGCCTACCCAGAGGGCAGGAGAGAGACGAAAAGGAAGACCACGGGGAATGTCTTTAGCGGGCTCTTGTAGAAGATTGCCATTTAAAGCGGAAGCAGCAGAAATCCAGGCTATGTCATTTATGCTCACAATTCCCTTCCTTCTGCCTTGGAATAAAAATATCAGAGGAAATTACTCTGTAAACGCGGCCACTATGTTCTACTTCTACTGATACTGAAGTTCGTTCTTATTCCCCGAGGACACAAGTGAAGGTGGAAGGGAGCTAGTGGTCTGGGTAGGTTGGAGACGCCAAGCCTGGAACTGAACATTTTCTGTAGACAGTCTCTTCGTGGGTAATTGAAAGTGGGCTCTTTGAAATGCTAGTGATTTAATAACTTTCTTATGAATTAAAAAATAGGCAGGTGCTCTTCCTTTCTTCTTTATAACGTAGCCATTTACACATCTTCCAGTGTTGGAAGTATTTCTAGCTTAAATATTTCAGAACTTTGAAACTTAAAAGGTTTGGTATTTAGGGCAAATAGTTCTTGTCCTGTTTCACATAACCAAGGCTGAACATTTCACATCCTGACATTTCCAGGCACAGGGACAAATGCTGCCATGTTTTACAGTCACACGGAGAGTGAGGTAATTACTAGCAGCAGAGGCGTTGATGTCTTTCTCTAAGTTATTCACAGTCTTCAGGTCCCACATGTGCTGATTCCTACCTGATATCTCCTCTCTGCCACATTCAATTGCTTTTGTTAATTTCATCAATTTAAAAAGAGCAGTTCTGCCTGCTGCTTGCCTTTAAGGTAGGCGGGAGGATTGATATATTTCCTTCACTTCCATTCCCTGAGGTTGATGACATTTTCGATAAGTAATCTTATTTTTTTTCTCTACTTTGCATTATAAATGTGTCTTTGGAATGTACAGGCCTAAGTACCTGGTTGTAGTCATGTAATAATATACGTGTGTGTATGTGTGTATACAGACGCACAAATGCACATAGAAACACACACAGAATGTGATGTGCATATACATTGTACATGTGTATATTCTTTGTAATATATAAATTTATATAGTTATAGGCACATTACTGGTGCATACTTGTGTTCATATGTATATATGTGATCATTTCATGTATATATTTTTACACACACAATGAAGGGTTGAGAGGCCAGATGGAGGTGGAAAAGCCATGGTTAATGGACTTTTTAGTCAGTTAGGTCTAATTTCAGTCTGTGCTTCGGCACTCACAAGCTGGATAACGTGGTTAAACTCAGTCAAGAAACTTAACCTCCCTAATCCACAGGCCCTTCACCAGGAATAATGAAACTTTATCTCATGTCATACCCATGGAACACTTGTGAGGAGTAAATGAGATCAGGAACCACAGTGCTGTCCTTCCTGTGAGCTTGCAACACAGCAAAAGATGAATGCTACCTGCTACTAATTTATATTATTTTTGTGTGGACATGCATAGCTGTTTTCTCTAATAAAGGGCAATTAGTTCCCTGCCTATCTGTAATTTCTGGTTAAATAATGGTTAATCCGCAGGAATGTATAGTGGAGAAAGGACAGCCTCTTCAATAAGTGGTGCTGGGAAAACTGGACAGGTACATATAAAAGTATGAGATTAGAGCAATCCCTAACACCATACACAAAAATAAGCTCAAAATGGATTAAAAACCTAAAAGTAAGGCCAGAAACTATCAAACTCTTAGAGGAAAACATAGGCGGAACACTCTATGACATAAATCACAGCAAGATCCTTTTTGACCCACCTCCTAGAGAAATGGAAATAAAAACAAAAATAAACAAATGGGACCTAATGAAACTTCAAAACTTTTGCACAGCAAAGGAAACAATAAACAAGACCAAAAGACAACCCTCAGAATGGGAGAAAATATTTGCAAATGAAGCAACTGACAAAGGATTAATTTCCGAAATTTACAAGCAGCTCATGCAGCTCAATAACAAAAAAACAAACAACCCAATCCAAAAATGGGCAGAATACCTAAACAGACATTTCTCCAAAGAAGATACACAGACTGCCAACAAACACATGAAAGAATGCTCAACATCATTAATCATTAGAGAAATGCAAACCAAAACTACAATGAGATATCATCTCACACCAGTCAGAACGGCCATCATCAAAAAATCTAGAAACAATAAATGCTGGAGAGGGTGTGGAGAAAAGGGAACACTCTTGCACTGCTGGTGGGAATGTGAATTGGTACAGCCACTATGGAGAACAGTATGGAGGTTCCTTAACAAACTACAAATAGAACTACCATATGACCCAGCAATCCCACTACTGGGCATATATCTTGAGAAAACCGTAATTCAAAAAGAGTCATGTACCAAAATGTTCATTGCAGCTCTATTTACGATAGCCCGGAGATGGAGACAACCTAAGTGCCCATCATCGGATGAATGGATAAAGATGTGGCACATATAACAATGGAATATTACTCAACCATAAAAAGAAACGAAATTGAGCAATTTGTAATGAGGTGGATAGACCTAGAGTCTGTCATACAGAGTGAAGTAAGTCAGAAAGAGAAAGACAAATACCGTATGCTAACACATATATATGGAATTTAAGAAAAAAATGTCATGAAGAACCTAGGGTAAGACAGGAATAAAGACACAGACCTACTGGAGAACGGACTTGAGGATATGGGGAGGGGGAAGCGTGAGCTGTGACAAAGCGAGAGAGAGGCATGGACATATATACACTACCAGACGTAAGGTAGATAGCTAGTGGGAAGCAGCCGCATAGCACAGGGATATCAGCTCGGTGCTTTGTGACAGCCTGGAGGGGTGGGATAGGGAGGGTGGGAGGGAGGGAGACGCAAGAGGGAAGAGATATGGGAACATATGTATATGTATAACTGATTCACTTTGTTATAAAGCAGAAACTAACACACCATTGTAAAGCAATTATACCGCAATAAAGATGTTAAATAAAAAAAGAAAAAAAAATAATGGTTAATCCAGAGCTTTTTTTTCTTTTCAATTCTTGTTAAAATCTTCCAAAAACAATGGACTCCATAGGTTATCTAAGTTCATTAAAATCATCAACACACTAAATTTCTAAACATATTGAAATTATGTGTTTATGTAAAAACTAATAAATTGTTTTTTCAGCCAAATCATGTGTCGGACCTTGATTGAGCAATAGATGTTTCATGTAGTGCTAGAACATTAGAACATTAGTGTGTGTGCATACACATGTATATGCACACATAGATGTACGTGTACGCATAAGTGATATATACACACATACACATATATATATATCACAATTATATACAATGATAAATGCAGGAGCAAAAAATAAAGTCAGAAAATGAAATTTAAATTCTTGGTAGCAAAATCACAACAAACCTTTTACAGAGACTGTTTGGATGGAAGAAAGGGTATGGGACTTCAAATAATAACTTTTTCATGTCTTTGTGTCACAGTATTAAATGCGTGATCTTGGGCAACTCAAAAGCTCTAAATCTTGTTTTCCTCAAATATAAACTAGGAATTCTAAGATCTCTTTCATTTCTAATTTACTGGGTTATCTTGGGATAAATATGTATCCTCTCTGAGCTCCAGTTTCTTTATATGTCAGGTGAAGTAAAGATTTACATACAGTATAGGGTTTTTGTGAAGACTGAGATAAATCATATTGACATGCTTTATAAATTACAAGAGAACCACATAAACTTCCATAGCTAATAAAAATAATAGAGGTATTACCATATGAATTCTTATACTTTAAGTAAGTTCCTTTAAAATTCCATATTTAACATCATTTTATTTATATGTGGGTATACTTTTTGAAATGTGACCTCCAAATCAAAGACTTATCATCATTCCAGCCTTTAACTATCCAACCAATATGTTCTATACAAGTTATTGTACAGAAAAAGGTAACTACTAATACATGGGAAAATATACACTTTAAAGCTATTGTAATGTATATTAATACAGATTTCACATATATGTATGAGTGTATTTGTATGAATGAATTTGTCTATCCTTAGGTACTGGATTAATTTTGTCAGTCTTTAAGAAAATAAACATGTTTTCCTGTAAAAATCTGTCTAGCACTATTTGTAATAATGAAGTCTACCCATTCAGCCATTGTTCTAGAAAAATGCCCAATGGTGCCATTGACATTTAGATTGGCAATCTGGGAGTACAACTGCAGTTCTCTTGGCAGTATTGCTTTTAAATATTATCAACATGGTCTGTGGTTGAAACTTTGTGTATAATGCAAAAACCGTTCCAGTAGATATCCTTATCCATTTCCGTATGTAATTCTAATACAGTGTGTACAGTGGCTCAAGTTTTAGATTTAAATAGTGACTGGCTCTTTCAATTTTTTCAAAATTAATTAAATGCCTACCATATGCCAAACTTTTTGCTGGGACTTGAGGAAATGTGGAGAGTAAAATCAGACCCAGTCCTGTCTTTATAAAGCTTTCAGTCAGTATGGGAGGGATGGGGTTGAGTGCTAACTGCACTCAACAAATAATTTATTAAAAACACATAAAACTACAAACGTGATTTGTGCTAGGAAGAAAAGATAAGAGAGTTATTTAAGCGGTAAAAATCAATTGGATATGGTGAAAGAATTTAATTGTGAAAGGATGAAAAAGTAAGAGTATAAAATATGAGTCCTAGTTTTTTAGCAACTGGATGGCTAATGGAGTCTGAGATAGGAAATAGAGGAAGAGACCCAAGTTTGAGGCTGGAGGTAGGGAGTGGGTGATGCTCTGATTTGGACATGCTGGATTTAAGGTGCCATTGAAACACCCAAGAGAAACTGTCAAACAGGCAGTTGTCTATATGATTCTAGTGTTCAGAGGAGAGCTCAGGGAAGGTGATATAAATTTGGAAGTTACCGATATTAAAGAGATAATTGAAGCCTTGGGCATGGGTAAAAATGCTAGGAATCATATAGATGAGGAAATAAAAGAGATTAGTATAATGTTTTGAGTGGCTATAATATGGTTACAAGAATTACGTTAATGGGCGTGCATTTGCTTACAAGTACTATATCTACGTTGTCAACAACAAACCAATGAAAGTGTTAACAAAAAAGAGAGTAAAATGCATAACCTGAATATTACAGTTGGTAACATAAATGTTATCCATTTGATAATAAATATTCAAATAATGTTGTTATTAACTTATAACAAGTACGTATTCAGTGTTGCTGATTTTGACAGCAGTAAGATTAAATGTGTTGGCTTGCTAAAAACAGGCTGAACAGCATTGAAAAGTGCTGATATTGATATTTTTTTAATAATTTGGATATTAGCTACTAAACACATACACTCACATTCACACATACAAACATGTACACTTACAGTATGAAATTCAGGGATTAAGATTTTTTTAAGACTTTAAAAAGAACTGGGGTATGGCGTTTAATAATTTTTTTTTCCATTATTTGTTCTCAGACATTGCCAGCTTAATTGTGTTTTATGTATCATCTCAGTTACAAAATCCCTGAAACTTTTATCAAACGAGAAATATTTTAGGTTAGATAGAGTTCAGGAAATAACGAATTATTTTGGAATTGGCTTTTTAACTAATTTGTTTGAGGAAATTTCTATATAGGAAATATAGAAAGGTTTGTTTACCAGAAATATCCGTTAACCAGTTTGTCCTGCTCCTAAAAGAAAGAGTTAATGGAGATGAAAGGAACACCATGAGAATTAATAAATAAACATGTGCCACCATCTTACAAAACATGTGGCAAATGAGAGGGTGGATACTGTAGTTGTCGTTACCAATTATTGTCTCTATGAAACTTTTAAATCTTCATTCATCAGAAATCATGTGTGGGATGGGTCCAAGTGCAGCAGGACACCTCCTCTTTTTTACCCCAAAGAACCCTGCGCTCCTAAAGGACATGCTGGAAAGGTCACAAATCACACTGCACGCAATGCTCAGAGCACAGCCTGTACCTACAAGCCTGTTCCCTCCGTATCAGGGTACATGCAAACTTTTGTTGGAATTGCTTAGCTTTGGTGTGTCAATGGCTCTTGGGAACACCCTCAGCTTCCTGTATTTCAGACTCCATGGGGCAAGGGTCAGGGTCCTTCTACTGTAGCATGAAGTGAGTTGACACTGCCCATGTTGGCTATGGAGTGGATCCACCAGCCATGGGGGACCAACACATTGTAAGGGGCTGGATCTTGCACACACTCTCTCCCCTCTTGCTGTAAGTAAACACTATACAACTAGAGGCTTGCAGTGCTCTCACTCTGACTCTGAATATAAGACTTGCTTCGGCCATTAGAATGAGGCAGAAGTAAATGGTGTGCCAGTGTTTCTCCTTCTTCTCTTTTACTTCTGCCATCACCATGAGAAGGGCATGCTCAGAATCACATGCTCAGGTCACAGGAGAAGGATGAATCACCTACTACAGAGCTGTCCCAGCTAAGCACAACCTAGAATACAGCTCCCAGAAGACTTGCTGTTACTTGAGTGAGGTCAGCCAAGACCAGCAGAAGCACCCAGTTGATTGGGGAGAGGCACCCGCATCATCTTTGAGTAAGAGTTTAAGTGTTAACCTATAATAGGGGGGAATGGGCCACTTCCATAGGCTCAGGTCATTCAGAGGAATCTGGGGTTTCAACAGTTTTGGTTGCATCAGCCAACTTATCTCCATCCATGTTCTGGATCCCATTCTTTTCCAAACAAGTCCCTGACCTTGGCAAAAACTTTAACCTTCCATGGGGCTCAGCTACTCTTACAATTAAACCACATTTAGCCTTTTATTGTTGATTACTACTTTCAGTGTTCCGTTAATTTTTCCCCACAGAGTGACAGGGCTTAACAATGGCCACTCAGTTCCATTTTCATTGCAGTAATTGCTATTTCTCCTACACATCTGAAATATCTGACATATGGTACCAGCTAGGGATTTGCTTCAATCAGTATAGCCATTCTAGTTCAACAATGCTGGGATTTTTAACAATTGCACTGCCATCTTGTGCCCAGTGTCAGGCAGCAAATATTTTAGCTCCAAAATATCACGCCAGAGTCTGCTTTCTTGGGCCACTCCTAGCACCAGCTGGTCCAGGTTGTGTTCTCAAAGACATTGATTCTGAGACAGAGATTAATGTTGGGGATGTTTTATCAGGGTGTGCTCTTGGTTCCAAGGGCAGGGAAGGGATGGGGAAGAAGGCAGATTGGGCAGAAGGAGAAGTTGAGTTGTGTTGTAGGCTCAGTAGAGACCTCAGCCAACCTTACAGGGAGATTGACATTGGAGTGACCCTTCAGATTTGTGCCGGGTTGTCCTTTCATTGATCATTACTGAATACAGTCCATGTTGAGGGAAGTGGCTCTCTTTTGCTAGACCAATCCTGGCAGGGGTCTGAAAGAGAAGAGGTTTCTGTGGGCAGTACTTCCAGCATCTGGGGAAGTAAATCCTTCATTCCTGCAGGGGAATCTTGGCTGTGCATAGTAGAATCCACAACCACATAATTACATCAAAGTAAATTATGATTATGGCAAAATGAAGACAGTTTAGCTTCCAAATCCCCAAATTTCCCACCTGTTTATTTACTACTACTTTGAAGTCTTTCAGTTTAAGAGAACTCTTCGTGGTTATACGTTTTCCTGGGTTGGTTCCCTCTATATCCATAAGCATCAGCTGTAATTAATGGTTTTTTTTAATGTTTTTTATTCCAGTCTGAGCGCTTATATGGAAGGTACCATGATTTATTCTTAAAAAGAAAAATCACTGTGCTAACACATACCAAGGGTTCCATATTTGTGGAATGGCTGTCGACTAGGGCACCACAGTCTATATTTGTCAGGCTTTCTATCCATCAGTTTACTTTCTACAAAGAGATACTATATTAAAAGATAATGATCCTATTGTAGACAATCTACAGCTATTACTTTCCCTCTATCGCTTCATTTGCATACAAATACCTAAAGTTTTAAAATTTCTCATAATATTTTAGGGGGGAAATATCCATGGTAAATGAACCTTGTTAGGTAGCTTAAATTAGCCTTTCCAAAAGACTCCATCAAATCTGAGATTAAATTACTTTTAGATTATATTTATCCAAAAATATTTCTTGTCTTCTATTAGAGAGAATTTCCATGGGACTGAGACTCCAAATTCTTCAGTACCTCTCATATGCTCTCATGGCTCTTATTTTGAATCTGAGTATTACGTTCATTGCCTATTTCTGAACTCCATGTAAATTCAATTTTTCTAAAGTAAGATTTTATATTACTGTTAATACCTGCAGATTTTTAAACTTTTACATTAGATATGGAAATCACCCTTGGTTCTCAATAGCATTTCCAGAGAGGAGAAAATGTATTGCACTTCTCTTTCACTGCAACATCTGTGATTGTCTTTCTATAAGTTCATTTTCTTAGCAATGGGAAAACTTTTCTCCTCCTCAGTTGGATAGTAATTAGTAGCCAGTTACTAAAACATAGCAGAGAAAGTATTATTTTTCTATCTTCCAGTTCCTTAAAAAATTAATGTGCCTTTAGAAATTACTCTAGAGATGTTTATAGAGTATTGTTAGTCTGGGGAAAAATATGGCAGCTACACATGTTGGTTGCACATTAGGGACTGGGTAGTAGGTGTGCATTCTGCAGTATTATTGCACTGTGGGAAAACCATTGTCCTAAACCAAAGAATGTGCTGCCTAGAGTTCCAAATCTCTCACAAGGGTTGATTGTGTGGAAGCTGAAAAAGATAATTCAGCACAGTTTTCTGGGTAACAGGACATTTTTATAAGATTCATTGGAAGGTCCAGTCTTGAAAAAATAATGCAAAACCCCTTACATGCTAAGCTCTGCCATCATACAGCCTCCTCTGGTAAAGCACTTGGTCTATCATGAGCCCATTTTGATTCCTTTGAAAGAGAATTATTTTCCTGGAAATATTAATTTTTATAGCATAAATCTATATATGACATAGTTCTGTGATATAAATCCCAAGTGAAAAATTATTGGGGAAGTTGTTTCATAATATTAATAGATGTAGTTTAAAAAGACTCAAGGTGAAAGGGGATTACTGCTGTTATGGACTGAACTGTGTCCCCCTAAAATTAATATGTTGAAGTCCTAACGCCCAGTATCTGGAAAAGTGACTACATTTGGAGGTTGGGTCTTTGAAGTGATAATTAATGTAAAATGAGGTCATTAAGGTAGGCCCTAATCCAATATAACTGGTGTCATTATAAGAGGAAGAAATCTGGACACAGACCCATACAAAAGAAAGACCATGACAGAAAGAAGATGACCATTTGTAAGCCAAGTAGAGAGGCATCGGAAGAAACCAACTTGCCAACTTGATCTTGGACTTCAGCCTCCAGAATTGTGTGAATATAAATTTCTGGCTGTTTAAGCTATTCAGTCTGTAGTACTCAGCTATGGCAGCCCCAGCAAACTGATACCCTGTCTGCAACAATAAGAAAACTTGCTGTATTTTGGATTTGTGTGTTTATCTGCACTTTAGTTCCTAAAGCCTGCTATTTATTTAGCTCACAGATTTTGTCATAGAGTGAAACAATACTCATTACTAAATAAAACAATATTTGGACTTCTACGTATATCTGAATTTTTAAAAAGTCTTACATGTCATCTAAGGAAGGTGATGAAGTCAATAATTAAGATATTTCTGATAAAGAAGATTTTAAAACAATATGTTGCTGATTGAATGAAGGGTAAACAGAAGAACAGTTCATATTTTTCTATTGTTTTCCCTGATATGTACCTTAGCTTATTTTAATCCCAAGTTTTAACATAACTGAACAGTGGACTGGGCTACAAAGATTAAGTGGGCAGAGTCCCAAGGTAGAATTTTTATAAAGAAAGGCACTTTTATAAAAGCACAGCTGACATTAAGAAACTATATCTTAAGATACTATGTCATGATCATTCATAAATTATTTTTTCTCTATGGAAACATTTGTGTAATTTCAGCAATATGATTGTAGGTATAATGCTGTGTCTTTAAGAATATATGAAGAGCAGTGCAAAAGTGCACTAATTCAATTTAAACAATAATTTTGCTACTGTAGCCCCACAGCTTACTATTTTCTTGGCAGACTCTCACAGTATTCAATTAAATTGAGTAAAAATGTCCCCACAAAAGGTATATGTTGAAGCCCTATCCCCCAATGTGACTGTATTTAGAGGTAGGGCTGTTATAGAGGTAATTAAGGTTAAATGAGGTCCTCGGAGAGGGGCCCTAACCCAATAGGACTAGTGTCTTTACAGAAAGAGGAAGAGACATCAGCAGTGCACCTGCACAGAGGAGAGGCCATATGAGGACAGAGTGAGAGGGCAGCCATCTGTAAGTCAAGGAGAGACGGCTTAGGAGAAACCAATCCTGCTGACACCTTGGTCTTGAACATCCAACCTCTAGAACTGTGAGAGTAAATTTCTCTTGTTTAAGCCATCCACTATGTGGTACTTTGTATGGCAGCCCTAGCAAACTAATAATGTCTCAGGTATCTGTTGAGAACACACTAACAAGAGAGAATCATTATAATTTCTAAAAAGAGCGAGTTTTCAACACTGCATTTTGGTTTGGACAGGCAACGGTCTGTGCTTATGTAGGAAAATATGGGATAAGGCCTGTTTCAGATACGTACATTCTATATCACCAGGAAGCAGCTCATTTATATTCATGTTAGTTTTCTTCTTAGAATCATCAAATGTATTTGAGGAAAGGCAAATTCAGCAGAAAATTCAGAAGCCAAATCTTCTGTTTTCCTAACAGAAAAAATTAATATCCATTAATTAGGATAAGAAAAAAATCTGACAAAATGTAGTGATATCGCTTGTATGTTTATCAATTGCATATAGTAAGCAATTAAAAATGCAATTGGCATAATTCATTTAAGTAACTTCTAAAACCTTTCCAGTTCATTTGATTTCTGAGTATGGACTCCACATTAATTTGAAGAAAACTGATATTTTTCATTACATGTTTATAGACATGTTCCATGATAGTTTAATGTAGGTAATTAATTAAAGAACCACAGTACCGTTTGTATCTTTACAGAAAGAGCAAAAAGGAGAAAGAATATTTTATATTTTCTAACAATACTGTGGCTTTGGTTTAGTATTTAATTTTTCCAGGAGCATGTGTGTGTGTGTGTGTGTGCGTGCGTGTGTATTAAATATTTGGCCCAAGACAAATACTTCCTAAATCATGGAAAACATACATACTTAGAATGACAATATGTATGGAAAAAAGAAACACAAGTGTTTTGGTTTGCACCCCAGGTGGTTTAATTTTATTTCAGCAGAAATTATAGAGGAAGTTTAAGAACAGTGATAAATGTCAGCAGTATAGAATGTCACCAGTGATGTTATCTGGCATGTTGAAAAACAGAGCAATATACTTAAGTGCCGTTTGACAGGAAAACAGAGCCATGTTGTTTCATCTCTTCGTTCCATTCAGATTCAAACCAATTATGAAAAACAACGTATAGTGTAATACAAGGAATATTCCATTGTGATAGACATGAGATTTCTGAACGTTTACAAGTTCAACAAAAGGTTATCAGAATCCCCAAAGTCCTATTTCAGGGCATTGATATTTCTCGATGCCTGAGTGCAGACTGCAAGTGGCCAGAGATGTTTCACTCAGTGTCACTGTAGCACCTGTTCCTTTTAATTTGCTCTTCCACCGTGAGTTGTTCAAACTGGACCTCCACTGTGGGAAATGGAGGCTCAGCTGTAAATTCACTGCTTGAAGCATCAAAACTTGTGTTTCCATTAATACGTGCTGCTCCTATTGTTTCACCATGCCAATGTCTGATGTCCTTCTCCAATTCTCTTAGATATAAACATGGCATATTTTTAATATGATCTACAGAATCTATTAAATTACTCTTAAAAATGTTCTCATTCTTCGTGGAAAAAGCAGCAATTTTCACAGTGTTAGACAAGAAGAACTGTAGGTTTTTGTTATTTGAGTGGTTTCCTTTGATATTTAAGATATTTGTATCAGAAGAGGGCATTGACCTTTTCCCCTTTACTATGATCCTGTCATTGAGGCCTGACTTGGGGACAGACTGCATAGGACTGCCAGCAGTAGCTCTGTCAGTCTGTTTATCAAGAGCCATAGCCAGTACATTCCCCGAGTAAGTCTTTTCAGATTCAAATACACCAAGTAACTCTGAGATTCTAGAAGCATTTTCTAAGTTTTCAGTTTGATATTCATTTGCAGTGTAGTGCGCTTCACTTGACAGTGGCAATAGATTAGGAAATTCTAAAATAGATGTCTTCTGCCTGCAATTATTCAGATATGACGCTGCTACATAATTGTTATTATTATTCTTATTCAAATTCTCTTTACGACTTTCTGGCACCACCTCATCATCAGTGTTAGTAACCTGTGAAACTTCTGTACCATCAGGTTCATTAGTTTTTTCATTTTTCTCCTTCTCAGCACTCTGCACAACCACATTACTGTTGTCATGAAGATCCATTTCACTTTTCCTCTTATTCTTTGTATCTTTGGGCTCATTCAGCTTATCTTGCACATTCTTATTCCCCTCCTTCTTCTCATCTTTTCTTGCTTCATACATTTCCATTTCTTTGATTCCTGTAACATCCACTTTCTGACACATGTGGATGGGCTGCAGACATGGTTGCAGGAAAGGAATGTTATCTTGTTCTTGTCCTTTATTTTCCACAGTTTTCATGTGTTCTATCGGCGACTCACTTTTAAATTCAGCAGATGTAGAGGTTGTCATTTCCGGTGGCCATTTAGGTTTACTCATTTTGAGCTCCTCCTCAAGGGGGAAGGTTTTCTTAGGCATCTCCCTGGAAGGGGGCCAAATGATTTTTAATTTTCCCCTCTCCCCACATTTTCTCAAGTCATCCCTTTGCCCTTCACTGTTACCAGCATCTAAATGTTTATTAAGCTCTCCAAGCATGGGGGTATTTTCTGCATTGTTTTTACACATATTTGGTTCTTCATTGGGAGTAAAGTCAACTGAGCTGCTTTGATTTTTGCAATTCCATCGATCTTTATGCTGTTTGTGTCCAAAACCTTCATCATAATTTCCTTTAGATTTGAAAAGTTGTTTAAAGTG
The DNA here is from genome assembly GCF_949987515.2 of Delphinus delphis. NCBI lineage: Eukaryota > Metazoa > Chordata > Mammalia > Artiodactyla > Delphinidae > Delphinus > Delphinus delphis. The sequence continues at coordinate 64,741,351 of NC_082689.1, forward strand.
AGGTTTACAATATATTTGTCCATGAAGCGATGCATAATTTCCCAAACTGCCAAAAAGAAAAAAAAATTTTAACATTCTAAATATACACTGCAAATTCATAAGGAATTAGGGAATTGATTATTTCAAGAATGAGTCAGAGATTCAGCACAATTAACTTACTGGCAATAGGAATGTGCTTATTAATTGAACATTCCTGTTAGATAATAGTCATCACTAATGCCCTACATGATACTTGTCTCGGAGTATTTAGAATTTCATGCTGTATGTCAGGTATTGGTATAATAGGTATTCTAGTGTAATGCATATGTAGTTATAGATGGTGTAAAATGATAGGACTAAGTCTTTGCTAACTCAGTGAATTGTGTGAGGGGTTTCAGTTTTCAATAAATCCTGAATAGCATACATGCAAAAATCAACTATTTGAGCTTCCTTGTTAACTGGATTTTGAATGAATTGGAAAGCTTGCCTATGCAATTTTTTATCTTGTCTCTTTGGAGAGATTAACAAATAGAATGCCTGTTAAAATTAAAATCAAATTTAGTCAAAGGCAGCAGCAGCATTTTTTGAATATTTCTGAACCTCCACATAAAAACAGAAAGCAAAACTTAAAACCCATGGATAAAATTACAACAGAACTAAGTGACAAGGTATCCTCACCAACCTCAAAATACAAGGAGGCAAGGACAAACCAACAATAGCTACAAGACTAGCATAATAGTTACATCTGTATGGGTGACAGTAGAGGGAGAAATGAAGGTGTCTAATGGACCTGACAATATGAGACCACAAAATAGGCAATCAATATTTCCTGGAAAGTGTCACATGCCAATCAGAGAGCAGCAGCTGAAATTGGGAGGGGTTTTGCCCGTTTCAATAGCCAGTGAGTGCAAAGGCCCTGTGGTAGGAAAGACTGAAGAGGCTAGTGAAATCAAACTCAAAACTGACCCACTGAGATCCCCTCTTAGAACAAGACTCTACGCTGAGAAAAAAAATTATGGGAGTGGAATCAAAATTGAGTTGGATAATGATGACAGAAATGAAAAGAAGGTCCCAATCAACATGGGGGAGAGGATCCAAGGCAGGAAATCCAAGAAGTCAAGCCACCATACTTTTTTGAACAGTATATGAAAACCAGGAGAGGCAGTTCTGTGAAGGTGGGAAAACCATCCTGAATTTTGCTTCCTTCCAAGATTTGTATAAACTAATTCCATATAAAAATGAGCAACAGGAAAGTACCAAGGCCAAATAGTATATGAAGTTATTATAAGAAATGAAAGAATAAAGAGCGTTAAAATATCATTGCAGACAATGAAAACATGCTAGAAAAATGTGTTCTCAAAACATCAAAAATTTAACCTAATATTTCAAAATGAGCTAAAAGACATTAAGAAAATGATAAAAGACCTGAAAGAACAGCATGAATTGTAATTAGAAAAAGTCAGAAACAAGGTATCAGATACCAGGAAGAAAATAGAAGTAAAAGGAAAAAAATCAAGTATGTCAGCAATTAAAACTAAATTAAAAGACATACAAGAGCAAATCCATAGAAAGTGTCTTAAGAAAAACAGGAAAATCAAAAGCTGAAAATTTATAATCATAAATGAAAAAGGAGATAAGGATTTGAGAGATAATAGGAGCTCCTGAAGAAGAAAATAATGAAACAAGTTAAATATTAAAAAGCTATAATTTAAGGAACTTTCCCAATATAAAAAAGTATGAAACTACATATTGAAAGAGCACATAAATAACTGACACTATTGATCCAGAATGACCAATACCACGAAGTATTCTAATAAAATGACTAGGTTTAAGAAAAAATCCTTTGTGTATCTAAAAAGAAGAAAAGACCGTATTACTTATAAGGGCAAGAAAATTAGATTATTATCAGACCTTTCCAACACTTCATGCCAGAAAAAAAAAGAAATAATGCATATAAGATACTCAATGAAAGAAAATGTAAGCCAAAAATTTTACTTTCTGCAAAACTTACCTTCCATTGTAATGATCACAAATTGTTATCAATATGTAAGAACTCAAGGAATAAAGTTTCTATGAGCCTTTTCAGAGGACTCTACTTGAAAATAAGCTCGAACAACCAGAATGACTATGGAAATGTCAACATAAGGACAGTTCGCAAGCATTAAATAAATTGTTATCTATAAACTGAGATGAAATGAGGGCAAAGAGGGAGATAATATGACATGCATTGGCTACATACTATGACACCAAAGACATAGTAGGACAATTTTAAAAAATGGGGTGTGGGTGATCAGAGGGGCAAATGCAATTTTTTAATGCTTTGATAATCAAATCAGTGGTGCTGATAGTTTTGTGATTCCAAAACTTGTTGTCCAAATGAATATGGGAGAGTCTAATTCTGTTATCTCCTTTTCCTTTGAGAACTGGAAGCCCTGAAGTGGAAGAAAGGAGGTCCAGATGTAATAGAGAAGAGGCTAAGCAAAAGGAATGCAATTTTGAATTCAATTTGGAAATATCACTATGAATTCATGATATATTTTTTCTTTATACATAAATATTTACTAGCTCTTAACACTAAAAAAGCTTAGAAATAGTGATCAACCCAGTAGAAAGAGCATCAAGATTGTAGTCTTGAAATATCATTTCTCACTAAAGGAAATCAAGGCTTGGAGAAATAACTGGTTCCAGTAAATGGAACAGTAAACGCACAAGAGGAACATGGGACATCTAGTCCTATCAGATAATGAGGAAGTTATCACAGATTACTAAGGTCCTGTCAAAAGGATTCAGGATACAACTTGAAGTGGCTTCCACTGGCCAGGGATAGGATAACTGGAGTTTCAGTAATGATGATAATTGCATCTGATTGAAACCAGTCGAATATGTGTAACTCTGTGAGTTTATAAAGACATTAAAATATTTTAAAAGTGGTTATCTCTAGGTGGTAAGAAACCATTACATTAAATTGTTAAATAAATAACTGATACATTGACAAAACTGGTAAATAAAGGGAAAGAATTATGTACTTATTCTGCCTTTCCTTTATCAGTTATACCCCTGTGTAACCAAATAGCAAATGAGGGGAAGCATCTTCCATAAAAGTATTCTCATCATGAAAAAGGAAGAACAAAATTAGAGTATCAGCATTTTGCAAACATCAATTAATGGATATAGGTATTAAGCTTCAATACCTGCTATGATCACAAAATGAGAAAAGCAGACTCCCTAGGTTCTTTCAAAAGGAATCTAATCTTAGTTTAAACTAGAACCTAGATTCAGCTGACAGTCTGTTGAAAATACAAAGGATAAAGGAGCATGTGAACTGCACTGTGAGTGTGCAATCAGCAATTCCAGACTGTGGAAAACTCTACCAGTCAAATATCCTGGGTCCTTCACAAATAGATTGCAAGAAATGAAAGGAATGGATGGAACGTCTATAGATTAAAAAGACGTGAAAGACATATCAGAGTTTTAAAAACGGACAAAACTAGAGTATAGAATCTCGGAAAGCACGTTTGGATAAATAAAACTATAAAAATGCAAGGAAACAATTACTACAAAGGATACCATTTACTCACACGCAAGAGACAGGTTGTGTTTGGGTGGGGCCCAGGGAGGAAGGAGCTTCTGGAATGACTAGCAATGTCGTATTTCTTGACCTTGACAGTGGTAACAATATGTTTACTTTATAATAATTTAGTGAGCCACATACTTGCTTTGTTTGTTTGTTTTTGTATTTGTGGGTTTTTATATCATGATTTTTTAAAATAGCAGTCATTGAATAAATATTTTTGAGTCCTTATTGTATATCTAGGTGTTGGCAAGACAAACATTAATACATTTCCTACAGCCAGTGACAACTACATTAGATTGTGTTAAGAACGGGACAAGCACAGGGGATGCTGTGATCCACACAGGGGAGTTAAAGCAGGTTTCGTCAAAGACATAAAGTCTCAGTTGAGATCTGAAGAATGAGTGGTTATTAGCTGGGTGGAGAGCTGGGAGAGAGGCATGGGAAAACTCCTCCAAGGAGCAGCAATAACATTTGGACAGCTAGATGTGAGAGAGAAAAATAATGATTTTGAGGAACTGAAAGAAATTCATGAAAAGTAACGTGCAACAGGAGGAAGGGGTGTTGGGAGATGAGAAGGGACAAGATCTTGACGTGCCTTTTAATTCATATTTAGATGTTAATTTTGGGGAGAGAGGAAGTCATTATATGTTTTAAACTGAGAAGGGCTCTCAGATTTGCATTTTAGAAAGATCATTCCCCCTGCACTATGGAGCATGCCACTGGGGCAGGTTGGTGGTGGTGAGAGTAACACTTGATTTTTCTTATTTATGTGGTCTCCATGCTGGGACAAAAGGGACCCTTCTGGATTTGATTAAGAAAGTAAAATGTCAAAAGGAAAAAGGTCACAGCCATCCTGAGCAACACATAACAGAACATGATCACATTCCTGTTTGGTGTTGTTTTAACTGATGGCAACAGGATCTGGAAAAGTTGACATCTTTCTAGAGACATGATGTTATAAGTATACTGCAGACTGTTCAAATATTCGTGCCCCAGACCACAAAACATTTTACCTCAGTTTACTGTTGCAATGGTGGCAGCGGAAACAGGATTTATGAAAACTCTGCCTGTCTGCTACTAGGCACTCCATTGGATAAACCGTCTTCTGACAAAGTATACATATTTCCTTGTCTTGGAGTTGCAGTTTCTAAAAATAAAAATTTATAAAAGCTTATGTAATATTGTCTTCAGTCACATGGTTAAAACAAAACAAACAGCAACAGCATATTAACTGGCCATGCAGTGAGAGCAGAAAGCGCTAACACTACTGCCCTGGCTCCGCTGGGTGCAGGGCATCCCACCATCAGGTTTAAGGTCCTGGTACAATCAACCTTATTCTAGTGTCTCTATTATTTATACATCGTAAAAGCAGATTTTATTATTTAAGGAAATAATACATGAGTATAACGTGTTCATTAACTTTAATACATTCAAAAGAAAATATATAGGGAACTCAGCCATGAGGAGCCCTGAGAGCACTTATCATTCTAAATAGCTCGGCATTCCATATATATAAAGGTTTACACCTAACTTGGTCCAAAGTGTTTGTTTTTAAAGCATTCTGAAGAGATTTTCCCAAAACATATACATATCTTTTTCAGCTGATACTGTGTTTGTTTAGATATTTTCTTGATGGCTTAGTGTTGACTCTCTAACACCAGTTCTTTTTTTTTTTTTTTTTTTTTTTTTGCGGTACGCGGGCCTCTCACTGTTGTGGCCTCTCCCGTTGCGGAGCACAGGCTCCGGACGCGCAGGCTCAGTGGCCATGGCTCACGAGCCCAGCCACTCCGCGGCATGTGGGATCTTCCCAGACCGCGGCACGAACCCATGTCCCCTGCATCGGCAGGTGGACTCGCAACCACCGCGCCACCAGGGAAGCCCTAACACCAGTTCTTAACTTTAAGATGAGCCTCCTAACTACACTGAAATGTTCAGGGCCATATGTCCTCAATCTGAACGGCTTAAGATTTTATGCCTCTGGGGATTCTTATATCTGCCTCTTATGATTTTCCTCCCTGTACCTACAGTCACATGCTGCTGCTCGCATGTGAATGCCAGCTCCTATGAATAATAGTAGTTATATTACTAACCAGTGTTTGTATAATGGTTCAAAACTGACACAGAACTTTCACCGGAGTACTGTTTTGATCTTCACAACAATCCTGTGAGAATAAGTAAGCTTTCATAGTAGTTATATACAAGAGCATATAGGCTCAATGTTCTTTATATAAAAAATATACATACACTTTAATGCTTTGATGCTCAATTTTGGCTACTGAGAAATCCCCTTTGTTGATTTTGTTCAACCAGGAGACACACTTCTATATTTAATACCATTTTCCTTGTGTTTTTTGTTTGTAGTTATCTTAGAAACTGAGCATTTGAAATTAATTAGACAGCTTTGCTTAATTATGCCAGAAGCAAGTACATTAAGAAATCATATTAACCTGATAAACTAGACACATATGTTGCAAATACGATAGAGGCAGAATTATTAGTTTCAGCAGTTTTTATTTTTAGACTTGCTATTTCAGTCTGTCCAAAAGAATGCACTACATTAATTATGTCAAGTCTTTTTATTGTGAAGATTCATTAATTGTAAAAAGCAGGAAAATATAAAGAAATGAGCTGTTCTCTGACGTTAAAAAATTTGTACTAAGTTCATATGTTTTAAATCTCCCTCCTTCCAAATACAATCATATTTTAAAATTATTGTCCATGTTCATCTGTGAATGAGGCCAATTGAGCTATAATTTGGGGTTTAAAAAAGGCGAAAAAATCATTTATAGAAAAAAAAACACTGGCAGTAGAGAAAGCTAATTCCATCCAACTCAGTAACAATAATTTATATACAAAAGGTCTAATTCCATACCTACACTTTTGTCAGAGATCCCAATCAATAAAAATCCTTAAAACACATATGAAGAGTGTAAATTGTTTCTTGGATTATTAACAGGCTGTGTTGAATTCAAGCTCAAACACCACTTACGTCTGACAGTTAAAAATCTGTCAACAGTAGGTCAAGGAATATTATTTAATATTGTCTGTAACAAGTGGTTGAAATAATAACTTTTCATAAGACATATTCATAATGTGCTAATGGTATACAATGATTAATAAATATATAGTTCTATATAATAGTTAATACTATCACAATAACAATTATTATTATACCTGCTGCTTTATCCACAGCCTTATTTACGTTGACAAACACAGGTCTCAATAATCTATATAGTAGTATTTGTTACTCTCACAAAGTGCTGGTGAATCATATTAAATTCCTTTGTAAAGAGAAAGTAGTAAAAGCAAGCATTGTAAAGGGAAGGATATCAACAACCAGGGAAAGCTGTTAGTTTTAGGTTATGTTGTTTAGTACTTTCCAGGTACTCTTTTATCTGCAAATCGTCTTAGTTATGGAACAGGTGCCTTTAAATGGGTTAATCTTACTTCACTCTTTGCAAGCTCATTTACCACTCATAAATGCAGATTCCTCTTGGAAGGTGGTTTTCATCTCGGTTGCAGAAGCATCTGAGGTTGCATATCCCAGGTTTTTAAAAACTCTTTCACTCTCCTGCCACGTCTGTTGAAAATTCCTCCTGAGTTCTGTAGGTGAATCAGAAACATCTAAAATATGGCCAGCGATGACATCCTCATAGGTTGGTGGGGCGTGCTTGAAGTCAAAGCCGGATCTGCCAGCTTCTGAGCCTTGTGATGAAGAGACCATCATCCTCGACCCAACAGCTTGACTCTCAAATGCATCCACACCTGAGAAAAGTTCACTTAGAGATCTTGTTTCAGAGCAGATGCTGGGCGGCTTAACAGGCATCGTTTCTTGCAGCTCTCTAGGATGACTGTGAGAAAAGCCGGTAAAGCTAGCGCTTTCTAAAGATGATAATCCAAATTCCTCCTTACAAAATGTACGACTTTCTTGTTTTATATTATGGTTTGCTTCTCCATTTGCATAAACTCTTCTATTTGACTTTGCGTCAAAACCTAGGCCATCCTCAAATCCCCTGAACCATCTGTTTATTTCATTTTCATGGTCATTCATGACATTTTCAGCCACTTGAGCAGTCCGGTTGGCGGCTTCATACCTCTGCACGTGCTCTGATAGGTGAGGTTTTTCGACTTGGCGGATGATTTCGACTGCGTCAAAACTCACAGTATCTGGCACTCTGCGCTTAGTGGAATTTACTCCATCTTTGTGAACGTAAGTCGCCCTTTTCCCTACTTTCCTTTCTTCCTCTTGAGCTTCCATGGATTCTCTGAAGGAACCACTATCAGCGTGATTTACACTTATAGGTATTGTGATTGTAGGTGGAGAGTCCCTACCACGAGCCTCTATCTTAATTTGACGACGAAGTGTTGCAGGAGATGTGATGATCTCAGTCCTCTTCTCTACAATGGGAACCGGGGTTATGGATGAACCTGGGACGGTCCCCCTGGATAACTTCGCAGTGGTGTCTTTGAGTCTGACAAGCTGTTCAGAGTGACTCTTGGGTGGAGACGGGGAGGTATTTGCTCTGAGAATTCTAGGTGGTTGTGACACAAGTCTTGGTGATGGTTCAGCAAAACTGTCCTTTTCAGGGGACTGGGAAAGCTTCTCCTTAGCAGAGGTTTCTGTTGGCCGTGCAGTAGACTCGATTGTTATGAAAGTTGGTGATGGCGGGCGTGTTTTTAAAGAGGGAGGAGAAGTCTTGGCATCAACTAGTTTAATTTCCTGATGGGTTTTCACATGATGCTGAGCAGTTGCTTCTTGATGAGTTGCTACTTGGTGGTGCTCTGTTTTTTCTACAATTGTATTTTCTTTCTGCTCAGTGTTTTTATTATAGCTGACATCAGCATTAGACACTTTAGATAATGTTTCATTAACACTAGTAGCTTTATTTCTCTGCTTTCCTGCTTTAGAGGATATCATGGCTGTTTGAATTATCTTTTCACAGGACACAAGCCTATCCTCTGCCTGAGTTTTAATGTGCATTATTTCTTCTTTGATTTTTTCTATGTTATTCTCCATAGCAATGCGAAGTCCATATTCTCTTTTTTCTTCACTTAATAGCCATACTGGAATAATATTTAAGAGCATCTGAAATGTTTTAATGCCATTTTTATCTGGCTCTGCTTCAAACTCTTTTACCCTAGACAAAATCTGTTGTAGTTCTTCACGTTTTCTCAAGAATTCCAATATATTTACCGCACATTTTCCATCTTCCTGCTGGGATTCTCTCACTGAGGAAAATAAAGATTTGTCCCGTGTCATCTCTTGCTTTGAATCTTTAGTGTTAGAAAAGACTTGTTTCTGTTGTATGCCCTTGACGCCAAGACATTTTTCTTCTTGCAGATTATTACATGGCTGGGGCAACTTTTTCTGTTCACCTTGACTTTCAGAAGTCTGTATATATGTTTGGTGAAAATTCTGAGTCTGTGAATCAAGATGTGCACCAGTAACCTTTTGTTTGACTACCTTCTGGGCTGATTTATTCAAATGTTCTTGTTTTCTTTCAACTACTAGTTTTTCTTTCTTTGGACCAATCATTGGTGGTCCCTGAATTGTTTCTTCACTTCCTGGAAGTTTCCCACTCTCAGATTCTCTAAATTCTTTTTGCTTCTCATGAAATATATTGAGCTTACTTTCATGGCTTTTCTCTGTGGATTCTGTAGGCAGTTTTACTGTTACTGTCTTCTCCTTCGTCGGTAACTGATAATATTTTTCAGCCACCAATTGCTTATTGCTACATTCAGTCCTTGCTTCTGTTTTCTCGGTTTCCTGGTACTGTTGTTTGGTAACGGTTTGAACATCAACTTCAGCTTGCTTTTCACGGCTTTCAGAGCTGTGGCTTGTTTCATTTAACTTACGGTCTAGAGTTGGAAGCTTGATGGTTTTAACTTTGAAACTGGGGGAAACTGGTTTGCTTTGGGGCAAGTGCAACTGCTCCAGATACTTCTTCTGTTGTGTTTGCTGTGTCCTACATTCTTGGTGACTCTGTTTAATTTCACGAGCTGATTTAGATTGGATCATGTCCCTTGAGCTCTGCAAAACTTCCTTTTTCACGGTATCTTTGTCTTCTGAGGCTGTTGGAACACGCTGGAGCCTCTTGGCAGTGAATGTCACTGCTGGTGTTGTGGAAAGCTGGTTATCGGTACACACTCCTAGTACTTGAGAAAGACTTTGAGAGACTGGGTTGGTTTGAGCCACAGTGACCCCTGAATCCATTCCAGCTAGGGGGACCTCCTCCTTTGTTTTTTGTAACAGCACTTCCTTTTTCAACTCTGATACGTTTTGATTTTGGCTTTCTGTTTTGACTAGGTTGTAGCAAGAACTCTCCTGTTTTTTCTGTTTTTCAAGTTCTTCTCTTTGTTGTCTGTATTTTTCTTCAGCTATCATTAAAGGCGTCTTAAATTTTCTCATATAAGGTTTTGGACTTTGCTGTCCTGAACCTGCTGGAAATGAATGGGATTTTACAAGAGGTGCTATCAGTTTTTCCTTGGGTGGTGAAGTTTCTGGAACTGCCTGTGAGAGAGACCTTGTAGAGTCCATAGATAATTGTTTTCTTTTATCAAGACTTTTTCTAGATACGTTCTGCTTTGTCTCTATGTGTTCACTGCTACTTGCCATTATTACTCTTTTCTGATCCTTTGAGGGAGTAATTTTACATTCCATATCTGGTGGTGAATTTTCCAATTCAACTTTTGGGGAACTATGATTCTTCTTATCTGCTATCTGCTTGGGAAATTTGGGTTTGGGGAGTGTGGGAGGTGGCAAACGTCCTCCAGATTTTCCTGTTATGATTTTAGCCTGAGAGCTTGAGGCTTCTTCTTGGGAATATTGTATGAATGCTCCACTGTGCTTTTCTTGAACAGAAGAGGAGAGGAGATGTGCTGGTTTTAGAGATGGAGCTGGCGGAGGGGGAGGTGGTGGAAACATTGCTAGACATTCTCTTTCAAACTTCTCATCTTCTGGTGGTGGAGGAAGAGGGAGGCCTGGGAAATTCTCAAATTCAGCCTTTATTTTCTCTGTGGACAGTGAGGGAAGAAACACATTTTTTTCAGGCAACATCATGAAAGGAGGTGGAGGAGGAAGAGGAAATTCAATTTCAGCTGATGAATTGGAAGGTAGAGGAGAAGGTGGAGATGGAGGTGGAAGAGGGAACTCACTTTCTTTTGCATTATTTTCAGGGTTACAGTTGATTGGATTAAAGGACATTTCCATTGCCATTTTTAAGTCTTTGGAAGTATTTGTCTTCGTTAGAAAGTCCTGGCTTTTCAGATGAATATCAGTCTGCTTTTTGTCAGTTGCCTTAAATTTATTGTGGCTTTTTTGGGCGACTTTCACTTCTGTTACATTTGACATGTCTTGATCCACAGGCAAAGTCTGCCACACTGGTTGAGGGGTCATGTTCTTTTTCTTTATATCTTTATTAGAATATTGCATTTCTTGCTTTAACAGAGTCTGCTTCTGAAAGTCCTCTGAAACTTCACATGTTTCTCCAGCCATCTTGTTGACTGGACCCTGGGTTAAACTGGGCTTAGAGCTTTGTGTATCTGTTGATGTTTTAGTGTTTTTGGTATGTTTAGGACTCTTGTCAGGTAAAGCCTCAATCTTCTGGTGGTCATTCCTCACTTCACAAGTTTCAGTCTGTTGCTTTCCAATTGTTTTATCAATAGATTGGGTAAAGACAGCATCCTTCTTCTGTTCTCTCACTGTCTCTGATTCCTTGGTTTTTAGATGTTCCCTAACTGACACAGTTGAAGTCAGTTGTCCACTCACATGTTCATCTCTAAGATGTTGCTCTGTTGTGTTATCAGTCCAGATACCCATTCTGTCTCCTGATCCCAACACATTTTTAATAGCTTTGTGCTGTGAATTAGATAACCTTCTAAGGTTTTTCTCAAGAGCATCATTGTTTTGTTCACGATCTATGACAATCTTTACGGTGCCCTTGGGGGCTTTTGGAAGATGAACCTCAGTTCTTTCTTCTCTTAAATCCCCATGACAAGATTTGCCTCTAGTTTGATTAAGAATGTCTGCTCCCCCCTGCCACCTGGCTGCTGGCTCAAATGGTCCTGGTCTTGGCTGAAGAACGCTTGTTTTGTCCCTCTGGACAGCCACCTGATGACTCTCGATTTTCTGCTCTTCCTCAGATCCTACCATCACAGATTGCACATCTTCTTTGATTACACTTTTTTTATTTACCTCTTTGAAAGCTCTTTGTGCTTCTTTTAGGTTCCTTAATGATGCTTCAAGGTCATCTCGGATAAGCTCCTTTTTCAGGATTTCCATCCTTGTGTTTGCAGTCTTTTCAAGGCATTCAGTAGCTTTCTCTATATCCCCAGGGACGACATCAGGCTGTTTAGATTCTTTCCATTTTTGGTTTGATTCCTTCAGTGACTTGAGTGTGGCCAGCATGTCACCTTTTATAATTTCTTCTGTTTTAGCCACTGTTTTCTGACTTATGGCCTGGCTCAGGGAATTTAGGGTTGACTTCAAATCACCTTTTATGATTTCTTCTTTGGGTGACTTACAAGATGTACTCTGAGGCTCTGTCAGAAAAACCTTAACTGTATTATGCACATCTCCTGGGATGATGTCAGTTTCATTAACAGTACGTTCAACCTGAGATTGCCTTTTCTTTAATAACAGTTTTGTACCTTCTACATCGCCACCAATTACATCTTCCTCTTTTTCTTGTTTCCTAGCTGTTAGTGTTTCATCTGACCATGTCTGGAGCTGTCTGAGATAATCCAAAGCTCCAGTTTCTATGCATGTTGTAAAAAACTGAACATTTCCCCTCTCAGAGGCATCGATTTTAACCCTTTCAGATATTTTATTGTTTGATATGGAAGATAGCAAATTATGAATGGTACGTTTTACATCACCCCCTATTACTTCTTCACGCTTAATTGTGTCACCAGCATTTTCATGAAGAAGACAATAGATAGTCATGTGAACATCACCTCTTTCATCTTCCTGAATCAAAATGCCTTTCTTTACAGATCCTTCCTCGGAGAACAGGTTTTTTATTGCTTGTTGGACATCACCACTCACTATCTCTTCTTTTTCAGCATGAAATTCTGTTGATCTGTTTAATAATTGAGTTTTGGTCAAATTAACGTTTCCCTTCTCTTCTTCACTAACCAAAATCTCTCTTTTCTTACAGTCTCGTTTGGAAAGTAGCTTCACCATTATACTTCTGAGGTCAACCCTGACGATTTCTTCTTTCTGTATCTCAGGAGAGGCTTGGTTCAGGAGCTTGTATTTTGCCATTCGAACATCCCCAACTTCATCAGCTTCAATGATGATTCCAGGAGCCTCAATAACTTTTTGAGAGTAGAGTTCTTCTAAGGTTTCTTTAATGCTCTTGCCAATAACTTCCACCTTTTCTACCCTACTTTCAGTAAATTCATGAAGGGGTGTAGTTTCAAAGAGCCATGTAGTTGTCTTGACATCAGAAGGAGGGATTTCTTCCTTGGTGATTTTTGTGATGCTTTCATCTGCTTCCTTAATAGAATCTAAAGTTTGGTTTTCAAAAAGCCATACTGCCTGCTTCACATCACCTTTCTGCATATCTTCCTGGGTGACTGTTTTGATATTTTCATATCCTGACCCTTCTCCTCTCAGCTCATCTAGAGTGTGGGTCTCAAATAGCCAAGTAGATGTTTTAACATTGCCCTTTTGTATTTCATTGACACTTACTGTTCTTATATAAGTCTTCTTATCCAAGTTTTCAGACTCAAAGAATTGTTTACTTGTCTTTACATCCCCACCTTGAATATAGTCTACAGTGGGCACAATACCATGTGGCTCTTTTGCAATCTGATCCAGTGGCTGGGTTTCAAATCTGTATCTGACAGAACTAACATCTCCCTTCTGAATGTCTTCTTGTGTGACAGATTTAATAACATACACAGTCTCTGATTCATTAATGGAGTCTAATGGTTTCGTTTCAAAAAGCCACCTTGTCCCTCGTACATCTCCATGAATTACCTCTTCCTTTTTAACTGTTGTCACTTCATGATAACACCCTTCTCCATCTCGAATTGCATAGAGTGGATGGGTTTCAAAGAGCATTCTGTAGCTTTTTACGTCACCCTTTATTGCTTCTTCAGTAATTGTTTTCTTGGTGCTAATATAGTCAGATTCTTCTTTAATCTCGTCTAAAGAAAAGGTCTCAAAAATAAAGCACCCCTTTCTTACATCTCCACCTTGTACGTCTGTCACTGTCTTAACTAATTTATCACCTTCTTGGCTTTCTTTTATCATATCAATTGGTTGGTTTTCAAAAAGCCACCTGCAGTTTAAAACATTGCCTTTCTGAATATCTTCAGTCTTTAGGGTTTTGATCTTTTTCAAAACTTCCTCTGAACTGGAACTTATAGAATCTAAGGACTGACTTTCAAATTTATGCCGCAGGCTGGAGACATCCCCAGCTTGGATATCCATTTCCACGGCCTTGATTTCCTTTCCTTCTTCTCCTTTTATGCTGTCCAAATTTTCTGTCTCAAAAAGAAAGCATGCTGTACGAACATCCCCACCATGGATTTCCTCCTGTTTTACAGTTTGCAATTTGACTGTTGCTTCGGAGTCATCTTTTATGGAATCAAGTGACTGAGTTTCAAAGAGCCAAGTACAGGCTTTGACATCTCCCTTATGAATTTCTTCACTGCCAGTCACTAATGAAACTTTTTCATAAAGAGACTCCATTGGCTGGGTTTCAAAAAGCCATCTACAGGTTTTGACATCCCCTTTAATAATATCTGTAGCTTGTTCAGTTTTACTTTCTACTTCTTCCATATTACTAAAATATTTAATTGCATCAAGAGGTTGGGTTTCAAACAGCCACTTAGCAGATTTCACGTTTCCAGTCTGTATTTCTTGAGCAGATATTCCTCTAATTATCTGAAATTTATGAATGCTTTCATCACACTGGTCAATGGGCCTTGTTTCAAAAAGCCACCTACAGCTTCTTACATCCCCTCTTAGGATTTCTTCTTGCTGGACTGTCTTTACTTGATGATATTTTCCAAGGTGATCTTGAATGGCATACAATGGTGTTGTTTCAAAGAGTGATTTATTTAACTCCACAGCACCTCTTGTGACTCCTTCCACCTCTATTTTATCCGATGCATCAAATTTAATTAAGTTGTTTGATTCAAAGATACGTGTGTAATTCCTTACATCTCCTCTGTCAACCTCTTCAAGTTTCACTGTTCGTATGTACTCTTTTTTATCTTCTCTAATCTCTTCCAGAGGTTGGGTTTCAAAAATCCATTTCTGGTGCCTAACATCCCCCTTTTCTTCTTCAGAAGTAGTAATTTTTTGAAGTTTTCCAACATCAGGGCTATCTTTTAAAGCCTTTATTGGAAGTGTTTCAAATAAATGCTTAGTAGTTTGTACATCACCCCCTATTATCTCTTCAGACCTTAGAGGGTCTGCATCAGGAACTTCTTTTAGAATATCTAATGGCTGTGTTTCAAACATCCAACACTTTCTAGAGACATCTGTACCTATTACTGTTTCCTTTTCAATGATGACCTCTTCTGACTCTTCTTTGATTTTCTCCAAAGGTTGGGTTTCAAATAACCACTTTGCCCTACTCACCCCACCTTTGACATTTTCTTCCATGGATATTCCTCTGATGACTTTAATTTCTGTTATATCCTTGTTAATTGTGTCTAAGGGCTGTGTTTCAAACATCCAACGTGCTCTTCTCACATCCCCCTTTTCAACATCTTCTCTGTGAACGGTTTTAATTTCTAGCATTTGACCTGAACCATCTCTAATAACATATAATGGTTGAGTTTCAAAACATTTTATACTTCTCTTAACATTTCCCTTAATTTCTTTGAGCTCAGACCTGAGTTGCAGTAGGTGCACCTCATCTACTGAGTGAAGGTGTCTAAGTTGATCCAGATGTTGAGTTTCAAACATGTATCTCACAGTCTTGACATCCCCCCCGGTTATGTCCTTTATGGCAGTTACTACTGATTCTTCTTGACTTTGATGCATTTTATGCATTGAGTCTAATGGCTTTGTTTCAAACATCCACCGCGCTGTGCAGACATCTCCTCTGGCTAGCTCAGGAATTTTCTCAGCATATTCTTCAGTGACAGAAGAATGATCCCCCAGAGTATCGATGGGTTGGGTTTCAAACATCCATGTTGTATATCTCACATCACCACCAGCAATGATTTCTCGATCAGTGATGCCCTTGGAGATGTTATCTTCATCTGGAGAGCCATTGTTAATGGAATCTAATGGCTGATTCTCAAAGATCCATCTCATGGACTGCACTTCCCCCTTCAGAATTTCATCCCACTCCAAGTGTTCTCTTTCCGAGTTCAGACATTTTTGAGAACTGTCATTCGTATTTTCAAAAACATACCGGGCTTGCTGCACATCTGCTGAAACTGAGCTCCCCAGGTTCACTTGACGAGAAACAATCTCAGAAACCTCACTGATATAATCTTTTTCTAAGTTTTTTCTTAACTCAGGATGGATGTGTTTATATAAACGGTTTAATTCATACAAATTTCTTTGCTTGGAATATAATTCTTTGGGGACTGGTGGTATTCTAGGAGGGCTGGGGAGTTCAGGGGACTGGGAAAATGCTGTCACATCTATTGGAGTTTGAAGTATGTCAGGTGGGGGAGGAGGAAATTCATCTGCCTTTTCCGAAGAAGTGGCATTAACTTGTGCCAGAGTCGAGGAAGTGGCACTGTGGTCACTGTATCTTGTGGTTGATGTTTCCTTCCTCTGGCTGGTTGAAGTGGAAGAAGTGGAAGAGGTACCCACAATTGATGATGGCTTTAAAGTCTCTTCATGTTCATTTTCAATCTTTAAGGGAGAGAAAATCAAATCTTATAAAGATGAGTGTAGTGGTAGAGACTTTTTAGGCACTGCCATTCACCTGTCCACCTGCTATGACATCTGCACTGGGAACAACAGGTGGTATACTCCATTTAGAGACCTACTTAGGAGCAACAGTCAGTATTTGTTACTATCTGCCCTATAATCTATTTGCACTTTTTAGAGTTATATTCCCTATTCAATACATCAACGACTCAGTATTTTAACATTTACACGTAATCTTGATTATTTTTCCTCCTTTACGTAATGTGCTATGCAGAGTAATCTAGAGGGAAACAATAAAAGTCTTAAAGGACTTTTGAGGGTTGTTTTGTTTTCCTTGGAATTTTAAACAGAACAGAGTAAGTAGCTGACATTTTAAAATTGGCTGTATTACTTTAATGTTAGTTATTAAACTTTAGTGCATACATAATTTTTTCTTCCCTAATTTCCTCTAGTGAGAAAAGTTTTCTTTCTACTGCTTTTCTCATATAGAATAATATTCTTCTTACGGAACAGAATAAGCGCCGGCTCTGAATATTTTTTGTTGTTGTTGAAAAACCACCTCAAAAATTCAATAATTTGAAAATGTTATGTATTTACATCTGGTTTTACACTTAATATGTCTCTGTGCAGAGAAATTATCTTACCTTAATCTGCTTGGTTGGAGTCGTCTCTTTGTCAGAATAAAGGACCTTTTCCTGGGCAGACTTTTCAAATTGTTCTTTTAAAAACTTAGTTGAAACCTTT
This sequence comes from Delphinus delphis, assembly GCF_949987515.2. Taxonomy (NCBI): domain Eukaryota; kingdom Metazoa; phylum Chordata; class Mammalia; order Artiodactyla; family Delphinidae; genus Delphinus; species Delphinus delphis. The sequence continues at coordinate 64,758,501 of NC_082689.1, forward strand.
GGAATCTCTTCATCCTCAGGTGTATCTATGACTACAAACAGAAAACAACACCAGGGATATTATGTAACTAATAAACATGATGTTTGAGAAGACATTATAATGCTATGGAAAACTTCTCATAATGTAAGTTAAGTAAAAATATTCAGGATATAAATGTATACATATGGCAGTATTTCATTATGTAAGTTAGTATATGTCAAGAAATATAGGAGGAAAAATGGTGGTGATTATCTCTGGATGGAAAGTCATAAGTAATGAAAGTGCTGTTTATTTTAATTGTATGTAGTTTCCAAATTTTCTACAAGCATGTTTTGCTGTTATGCTCAAAAATAATAATAAAAGTTATAAAACAAGAAAAGAACAGTAGAAGAACAGAAAAGGAAGATCTACTTCTTTAAGCAAAACTAAAATAAAACCAAACTCAGATATAGTCAAATAACATTTGGGTCACAGTTGGCTTAAATCTACCCTTTTAGCACTTTGGGACAGCAAAACTTCTCATTCCACTTTTATAGGCAAGACACCCTGTACCCATCTTATGCAAACTTGCGCAGGTTTGTCTGTAGTCTAATCTCATATCTGTGGGTTGGAGAATTAGACTTAAACGTGCTTAAATTTGTTATTAAAAGTAATACAATCTAGATAACTTTTCTGTTCCCAGGGAGCTTGATAACATCAAGTTTCATTCTGGATCCCTGAGCAAAATGCAATTCAGAGGTGGCTGGCTTATCACCTTCTAGGCGTTTTGGATGAATACATCATAGGGTTGAAGGGCAATGAACTATTTTAGAAGCTTATTGCATCTCGTACCACAGGCAGAACCCAATTATATATAGAAATACTATTCTGTCCCCTTTGGGATCATAAGTCATAGTTACTAACTTTATTTAGTGGGAAGGTTTGTGCTTTGGAAGTCCTCCATTCAAACACAGAAACATCAATAGGAAAAAGATATATTGGGGTGAAATAATACCAGATTCTTACCTGTTTCTTGAACATATTGATGGAGTGGAGAAGCTTGATTTATTTCCACAGTGTGTTTTTCAAGATGAGAGACCTGTGTTTAAAGATAATTTTAAATAAATAATTGTTTTTAAGAAGTCAATTATTTCAGTATTGCACACATATTCTTCATTGCACCATGATTTTCTTCCAAGACTTCAGTGCACATTGATTACACTTTGGTCATTTATTTTAATGCATGGGTTCATGCTATAACAGAACAAATATGAATTGACACCTAAAGTGCAGTTATATTTTTAGGGTGCTCATTTTATTTTTCAAAGAATATCAACCCCAAAGTACGGAAAGAGACACTGATGTGTATTGATATTAAATATATAAAAGGACAATAAAATCAACTGTTTATAACAAGGTCAGAATTTCTACACAGTTCTGCAAACTGTGTGGAAAGTATTATCTTTCTAAATAGTTACCATTTCTGTTCCAAGAACATCAATTTTGTGTGCTTTGGAAGTTTCTTGTTCATTTCTTTCCATTTCCTGGCTGTGTCCTGCAATGTCGACCTGGCTGCTACGGATTACCTCCTGAAAATGAATGGATGAATGAATGAATGGACAATGCTTTAAGAAAATTCTGAAAATTTTAACTTTTATTTTATTAATGCAATTTCAGTGACAGACGCTTCTGAAAAAAAACCTGTTTCCTCAGTATATTAGTTTACTTGGCTGTTGTAGCAATTACCACAAAGTTAATATCTTACACTTCTGTAGGTCAGAAGCCCTGAATGGGTCTTACTGGGTGTTGGCAGATGTAAGAAGGCATGCATTTCTTTCTGCAGGCTCTAGGAGAGAATCCATTCTCTTGCCTCTTGCAGTTCTAGAGACTGCCCACTTTCATTGGCTTATGGCCCCCCTCCTCTATCAAGTTGAACTTTTTCTCACTCTGCGACCTCTCTGATTTTCTCTTGGGATCCCCTCTTTCACTTTTAAGGACCACTGTGATTACACTGGACTAATCCAGAGTATTCAGGATTATCTCCCTGTCAAAAGGTCAGTTACTTAGCAGCTCTAATTTCATCTGCAACCTTAATTCTTCTTTGCCATGTAACTTAACATATTCACGAATCCTGAGGATTAAGACATAGATATCTTCAGGAGCCATTATTCTGCCTACTACCCTTAGAAAGCAACAAATGTTAATGAGGCAACTCATACCCAATATGACAAAGATGAATCTCAAAAAGAAAATGAAAACCCTTGATGAAAAAGAAATATATTTTGTTGTTTATAAGCCAGAGTTTCATTCTACAGAAAGACATTCCCATCTTCAAGGTGGCCTTCTGGTTTGATGACACATCCAGAGTTCAATCGAAGACTATAACCATTAAATATAACCAATATAAATAGGCCATATTATGCTAGTGTGTCTCTGTCTTCACACATGGCGCTACTTTTGATTTTGGTTAAGTTAGCACAGTGATCCTGGCTGAATTGGAGGGTTGAAACTCCTATTAATTTTGGTGATCCAGCCCTGCTGTTACTACAGAATGTGATCTGACACAAGTATATGATTGATTGATTGACTGATATGGTGAAGCAGCTGGCATACTGCTAAAAATCTTAACATCAAAAAATAAGGTCATAGACAGATGACTCTCCAAGAACACACCTATTTGATTGCCTTTGAGGTTGGGATTTCACTTTACCCTTGATATCTACATGACTAACAAATACTGTTTTTGAGATGGGATTTAAAAATTTTTGTCTTAGTAGAGAATAGTCAAGTGATCAAAGGGGCATTATTACTATTAATCAAATAGGAGCACTAACTTTTTAAAAAAAAAAAAACATGGAGTTAAATAGTTCTAAGGGATCAAATTCTAAACTTTAAACCAAGAATAAGTTTAAAGTTAACTCATGAGATCTTGACTTGTGATTTTTTTTTCTTGCTAGTGGACTTCTAGTGTCTGGCTTACCCCCAGGGGTATCTGGTATACAGGGTTAAAGTTCCGATTAACCAGATGGCAGTCAGACATTTGCTTAGAGATATACAGTATTATCTGATCTTATTACACTATCTAGGAAGGAGAGTTATGACAAAAACTTGATACCCTCCCAAAAGTCCTTCAGAGAATTGAAGCCAAAATGTAGGTTTGCACTTTAAAATGTAGATTACATTTCATTGGGTGTGTTAATTAACTAGATGGGAGGAATCCTTTCACAGTGTGTATGTATATCAAATTATCACTATGTACACTTTAAATTATCTTATAATTTTTTCAATTATACCTCAATAAAGCTGAAAAAATATAAATTATATCTCATTAAATTAAAGGCCAGTGTAATCTTTTCCTAAGCAGAATGGGTTTCTAGCCCTAGTTAATGATCCACATATATCAATAGATATTTATTAACATGCTTGACACATAGTTTATGCTAAGGAAAAGTTTACTTAACGAATGAATGAATAAAACAGCAAATTTCCATTAATAAATGAATTTCATTCAACCTTCTATTTGCCTGAGAATGACCTAGAACCTGGGGTTAGAACAATGAACAAAATGTGTACTTTACTTTTTCAAGAGGGAGTGTAGGAAATAAACAATTCATATTCTTTCCTTTAAGTTCAAAAAATCATAATTCTATATAATAAAAAGTTTTGCATAATCAAGTTTTATTTAAGGGTATTAATAACATTAGGCTGGAGGGAACAATAACTGTCATTGAAGACCACAGATAGAAAAAAATGCATGGGCACAAATAACAACTCTTTGTATAATAACTGTTTACAACTATGGCAAGTCTTTCCATCTATAGGAATATAATGGGGATATTCTATGGCTTTCTTATGACACACTGAGAAATAGGAAGTACTGATTAAACAGAAAGTGAAAGAGCAAAGGACATGGGAACTGACCAGTACCAAGATCCTTATTGAAAGGCACAATGATCATTACTATAGAATCACGTCTCTGCCTAGAGGCCCAGATGACAAGCTGTGGCCCAGAGACAAGCTTATTTGACCCACTCAATGTTTTTTAAAGTTTTGAAGTAATTAAAACCTACAAAAAAATCAAGATTTCTGCTTATGTTTGAAAATTTTGAAGATCTGGCAATATGCCATATTCCAACATGGCAGTGGCTTGCTGGAACAAAGTAGTGGCCACCTGTCTTAGTTGGGGCATATACTTTTCAGTTGGTCACTGTTCCCATCACTCACTAATGGAGTATTTAACACCAAGCTGACATTTAAAAAAAAAAACCTGCCTATCATCTTTAAATATATTTTCTTGTAGGAGATGACACAACATAAACAGTGGAAGGATACATAAATTTAGTTTAAAGGTATAAGTTTCTACTTCAGCATTATGTGCTATTACTAAATACTACTGTAATTGCTACACTAGTTTGGTATGTCAGTGTCAATGCATCAATTTTACTGCCCCCTGTTTTCTGCAGTTTACATGACGTCTGTCTTAAAATATTCCAAGATTTTGTTTCCATCATTTACTGTGTTTCATATTATGCAACTAGTAGAGTTGGATTTTAAATCTGACTTTCATTCTTCCCGATTGCTGGTGTCTATAGAGTGAAGGGTTAGATAAAAGGATGGATCATCATAATGCTCGGGAAGAAATCAAATTACACAAATAAAATGTAAAAAAGAATTCCGGCCAGAATACCATATGCAAACTCACATAAAATAGTTCATGAAATTGGTACTTAAAAATTAAATTCAAATATAGATCGGGCTGCAAGAAGAAAAATGCAGTTTTGTTCACAGGTGGATTAACCAAAGTCAGGAATGGGGATAGTACTCACTCCCTCCTTTATATAAGATATGCTATAATCTTAGGTAAGTTACTAAATCACACTTAAACTCTTTTTTTAAATATCATTCATCCATGAAAAGAAACACAGATGATATACGTGGTCTAATTTTGGAATCTAAAGGAGAAAATGTGGCATGATCACAAAATGTTATAATATTTGCATAGCTCACGCCAATCTGATATCAGCTCATAGATTAGTCAAGTATATTACAAAAGTCTCTCATGGATGTACACTTCTAAGGAGATTTCTCCAGCACAGGAAAGAGTTCACACTCTGCCTACCCAACTTGCCACTGTTATTATCGTTACAGGAAAAGACATTGTACATTTCCACTGATAAAAATGCAAACTCATGCTAGCATAATGAGTAAGGAAAGAAAAGGACAGACTTTTTATGGTGACTCACTATTATTGTGACTCTTAGAAGTATACCCAGTAGAAAAAAGTGTGATGAAAGACTGGCAGAAAAGTAGATGATTACTGCCTCACTAGAATGGAAAAAACAGCTCATGCTCAATACCAGTAATTCAGCAATTTTACCCATCACTAACCTCATTCTTAATAAAACTAGGAAGGGTTATGATGTATTAATGTTATATGCATCGTTGTCAAACTGACAGAAACAATACCAAAAATGTGCTATTTATGTTAGCAAAGATGTCAGTTGATTCAAGGTTTGAAAGAATAATCAGTTCTTTCTTTTAAGTGATGAGCATAAAAATTTGTGGTTGATATATTGTGTTTGTCTAGATTTTGATATGTTTGAATTCAAACATGTTTTCTTTTTGCCCTGAATTTTCTCTTTACGTTTTAAAAATTTACTTTAAAACTTTACAGTATAAAATTTGACGTCCCTAGCATTGGAGCATTGGTTACGGCTTTTCCTCATTCACTATACACTTCCGAGTCTTGGCTCAAAATTATTTTCTATTTGAAACCTTTCCTGACTTTTCTATACAGAGTTCCCTATTACTGCTTCTTTTATTGTATTCCTGTATGGTCAGTACACACCTCTATTATCTACCTATCGATTTCACATTCATTATTTGATAATACGACCCTTTCCTTTAACTGAATTCATGCATCCTCAAATCCCAATGTTTAGCTTCCTGGTAGAGAGTAGATGCCCCCCAGAATATCAAGGAGTGAATAGTAATACTATGAGCAAATAGTCAATAGTAATATCATGAGCAAATAGCCACTTTTTTCTCAGGAGTGTGAAAATTTTATGATTTTATAAAAATCTAATTTAAAAATTAAAATTCTATTTTTTCCCCACATAATCCTATGATTTTATTTTTTTGTATTTTGGCTGACAATCTTTGACACTGAACATTTTATGATTGGTAGGTGGAGTTACTGAAGCTGATGCATATAACAATAACATGTCCATCACTGACAAAGTATATGAAGAAGAGTTCTCTTGATAACATTGCAAGTGATCAGAACATTTATGGAAGAATATGGGCAGTGCTGTGATGCTGTGAAGAGCAGCTGACATCATTAGAGGGAGGAGAAGCCTGTACAAAGAAACCAAAAAATACACAAAGGTAACAAACACATACAAAAAGGTAAAGAACATTGAAAAATAGGAAAATTTATTTTCAGGTGGCCTTTTTATAAAAAGATCTTCATGGTGCTAAAAAAAACTAAACTAGTCTGTATGTTCTTTTTTTAGTGAATTGTTATTATTCACTGAGTTTGTGAATCTGATGTATTGCCAAGAAATAGCAGTAGACATGTGTTGAGCAAAATTACTATGACGTCAAAAAATTAAGTTGAGGTATTTATGATGACAGGAAAAGACAATACTTTATCCTTATTTTTAATATCAAGGGAAAAGAAGAATCAAGGCAAATGTAAGTCGTGATTCTTCATATAACTCAATATATTTGGAAGTGAAGACTACAATTTTACTTGGTTCAGTAGTAATGCTCCCTGAAGCTATGAGTGTGTCCTAGTTAGACTGTTGGACCTAAGAGACTGATGATGCAAAACGTTCAGAAAAAAAATTAAGATAGTAACTTTTTCCTTTGAAATCACTGCATCCCTAAATGTGAGTGATCGTATATAGCTTAACTTATACCTTTATTTATTCAGCCAATAGCTACTGAGCACCAACTATCTCTATAGCATTTTGCTAGGCGTTGTCAGTACTGTTTTAGTAAAAGTTTTATCTACCAACCTATCTACATATCAATCATCTGTCTATTCATCTATCTCTATATCTGTGCAATATATAAAAATACGTACAGGATTTCCCTGGTGGTCCAGCGGTTAAGACTCTGCGCTCCCAGTGCCTGGGTTAGATCCCTGGAACTAGATCCCGCATGCTGCAACTGAGAGCCTGCATTCCACAGCTGAAAAGATCCTACACGCCACAGCAAAGACCCGGTGCAGCTAAATTAATTAATTAATTAATTTAAAAAACTGTACATACGTATCTAACGGAATAAAAATGGCTCACTTAGCTTGAAATTCTCTTGAGACAAGATCTGTAATATATACACATGCATGAATTATGCAGGCTTGTTGTATAAATCTCTGAGAGAAGCACTATCATTCAATTATTTTCAGCTCTTTCTGGGCTCAAAACAATTATGCTTTGGTCATATTTAGCTATAAAGAGCAAAACTTATAATTTTTTAATAAAAATAATTAATTTGAAAGTAGGAATATTTGACTTCAAAGAGGGAGGTTTATGAATAAGTAATGCCAGCTTTCACTACTAAAACTTTGTCCTCTACTTTCCCCAAAGTGTTATTTATAGAGCCATATCCCAGCGTCCAAAAATGCTGAAGATTCATTAAGAGAACATGTAAAAGATGTACTCTCAACTGGGCCATCAAACATATTAGTAATATAAACAACAATACTTATGTGACAAACTAAAAAGAACAGGATACATAAAAACATTCAATTTTCAGTAAAGGACACCTTCTAGAAGTTTTATGTAGATGTATGTTTTTTATACACACACATACACGCACACACACACACATACATGTATACAGGATTTCAATCTAACATAGACGTAAGGCATCTTAAAACAAAAAAGGCACTTGGATATAAATAAACATAAAAGTACAATAAAAGAGGCTAAAACTTAGTCTCAAGGAGCAGTGAAATTACCAAAAAAAGCTTGCAAAAAGAATGAAAACATTTTAAAGAAAAAGAAAACCAGGGGTAACATATATCTTACATTAATTAATGCAAACCAAAAGAGAGAAAGAGAAGAATTCTACCTTTTTATTATTACCCCTCTTCACCAATATCCAATTGATTTATAAGCTCTTCCAATTCTATCTTTAATTATCTTTTGAGTCAATGCCCTCTTTACTCTAGAACTTCTGATCCGTTTAAGTCCTCATGTATTTAATCTGCTATTTCAGTAGTCTCCTAACTTATCTTCTTCAGTCTAACCTCGACACCATTTATATCCATCCTATACAACTAGAAAAAATGTTTCTTAAATGCATATCTATTCATCTTACTCCCCTGTTTGTTTCTTCAATGGTTTTTTATTGCCTTAGAATAAAGTAAAAAATCTTTATTATAGCATATAAGTTTTTCTCTTATCCAGTCTTTGGCTACATCTCAAGCTTCACGACTCAATTGTGCCTCATTATCTTCACAAATATACTATTTTACCTTTTGCATAAGTTGTTCCTTTCACTTAGAATGTAATTCTGTATTTATAAAAAATGATTTTAAGTCTCAGCTGAAGCATCCTCCACCCTCAGATTCCCCTCCTTGACCATCCTTCATCCAGAGTAAAGTTTATCACAACCTCCTTGTGTCCCAACGAACCTCATTTATATTTTCCATGATAGAATCTACCATATTGCACTTGTAATTATTTGTTATATGTGTTTCTCTCTGATAGAGTGAGCGTCTTGAGGGCAAAATAATATCATACTCATCATTGAATCTTTTGTGCTTGACATATGGTGAGTGGTTAATGACTATTAGCTGAATAAAAAAAAAAATAAGGCACAGATTCTGGAGTCAGCCTTCCTGAGTTAGGATCACATTTGCTCACTTTCTTGGGCAAGTTACTTAGATCTTTCATGAGTTCATTTCTTGTCAAAAAAAAGTAGGGGGCGGGAAGCTAAAAATAATGCCTATCTCAGAAGGTTATTGTGAGGAGAAAGTCAGTTAACATATGTGAAAACCTGGCTCATAAGTGCTACATTAGTATTTGCTATCTTTGCTTAACATATTCATTGCACACTTACTCTGCATCAGCTATTTTCCTAGTAACTTGGGATACATAGTAAACAAGGCCAAAAAAAAAAAAGATTGAAGGAATGTAGATCGTCTGTGGTTATGTCAATACATTTTGCCATGAATTTTTTCATTGTAGAGTTAAGCCCAGAAACGAAAGAAAAAACAAATTTCAATATGTACATTTTTTTCAACCAGAGAAGTAGTGGATTTGGGGGATTTTTCAAAGAGAAGCGAAAAGGTGCCTATGCATATTATAACTCTTCTAAGTCATTCTGGCCCCTAGGACATGGACATTTCTATAGAGGCATGGCCAGAGAGTGGCTTTCTGATCACCTATCCAGATCTTCTTTGGTTCATTGTTCATGAACTGGTACCCAGTGGAGAGTCAGTTCACAGTGATTTAATCTACTATTATACAATTCTTCTCACACTTAACTCTTTCCTAAAAGGTCCTGTTGTGTGCCTCTCATCTAGACGATAAAATAAGAATGTTAAGATTTGTAATTTATATATAGTTTTATCAGTCACAGCTCCCAGTGTCAAGCATCAGAGTCTAACTGATTTAAATAGGACAGGTACTTTGTTAAAGAGACATTTCATAGCAGAAGTGTATTCCACAGAGTCTCCAGGAATAAGACTCCAGAAATATACTTATTCTCACAGAATAAGACTTGGAGGTTTTGTAGCCAGGAACACTGCCGAAAAATGCTGCAGAACCTTCTGGAGAAGGCACCCTTGCTGCTGACATTGGACACACTCATTGCCAAAGCCATTGATATTATATAACAGATATTGCTTCTAGAATGGTTCTTTCTTGAAAATTGATGTAGCTAATCTCCGCCACCAGCCATCACCAAAACTGATTCTTCATAGTCCCTGCTTCTCATGCCATTTCATTACTTCTTAATGCAAAGACTGAGTTGGAGGTGTCTGATTGGTGCAGTCTAGTTCACAAGCTTGGGTCCTAGATACCAGCAGGGCCAGGAGAGTGAGTGTATGATATTTGCAGCTTCTTCTAGTGGAGGCTGGTTTTGCCTAATGGGGTGGTGGAGTCCCCAAGTACAGGAGGTTCAGATGTCCAAAAGAATGAAAAGTGCACATTACCTTTCCTAAGAAAGTATTATTTGCCAACACAGAGGTCTTATTTACCAAACAGAAACCAGTTAAAAACACAAGAAAAGGAATGCCACTCATTTTTGACAACAGATAACATAGTAGAAAACTATGTTTTCTAGAAATGCCCTATGATGAAATTGATTTGGGCTTATTTCTTGGCAATATATGCTCCATGTGACATTACAACTTCCTTTAGGAAGACTGAGACAGTACAGTTTGCCTGCTAATAGGGTCATGAAGAGTTCCTGTTATACAAACCTGCCTCCTTCATTCACTGTCCCTCTGAGCCTTTATGGTCATCAGTCTTGGTCACTGGGAGGAATACATTTTAAATCCTTATATAAAATCCAAGAGGAAGGAAAAAGCACCATAAAACAGATTTGGCTCTGATGTAAGCATTCCAAGATAATCCATGCAAACAAAGCATTTCAGGATAATTATTAATTATGACTACAAATTAATTACTCTGATCATTTGGGTTTTCTTCATAATGAGGAAAAATCAGGAAAAATAAAAGGGTAATTAGTTGCAATCACTGGTGAATGTATCTACTAGTAAAACGGGGAATGGAAAGAGATTGAAGTAGAGACAGGAATGTTGGGTTATGGGCTGGAGTTTGTCATCAATTCAAGTGAGAAATCAGGTAAGTAAATCACAGCTAATTTCAGTCTCACTTAGAATCCTCATTTGTAATCTGCTGGGGTAGAGAGTAGGGAAGCATTGAAGGAGATAGAAGGAGCTACCACTGATTGAGTGCTGTTATGTATCAGGAAATATACAATGCCCTTCACACTTTATAACATCTAATTTCTTAAGAATTTTACCATTTTTAAATTCTACATGTTGATTACCCATGGACTTAACCAGTAAAAGGAGTTGAAGGGAAAATGCTGTGCAAGATTTGAAAATTCCAAACATATACCATGAATACAGAGATGAACAAGAATTCAGTCAACCAGTTGTTTTGAGTCAATGCTTTTAACACCTTAAAGCAATAAGTGATGTGCTCAACATGCACTTGTGATGTACCTAAAGTGCATTTAAAGTAGGGACAAGAAAGGAGAGTTATTCTCAACTAGCTAAGTATGCTGAAGAACTGCACTGAAATGCCTTCAAAGAATCTAAAAATTAATAATCATGTGCTGTAATTTTTATTGTATATTAATTTTTTTGAAAAAAATCACTGAGTCTTTTATCCTAATATGCTTTTCACCAGTATATCAGGTAACCACACAATTTGCTTTATTTCTTTTAGGGTTGTTGATTCAGTGAACCATCTTTTTTATCAGTGTAATATCGGTCATCAAGTGCAAAGGTTTCAAGAAATATAAAAATCAATGTCAGAGGTTAGAAGGGTCTCAAAATGGAAACAAGGTTCTTACAAAAAAGGATAAAGAACGATTTGCTTTAAGTAGATGCTTAAATAGTTTCATTTTGCCTAAAAATATACATCTCCAGCTTATAAAAATTGAGCCATTTAACTCCTATAGATTTGTAGAAACAAATCAGATGAAATGAAATTTAAGGACATACCCTTTGATCTGTACTGGATTTTCTCCCAGTTACACTTATCAGTTCCAGGGCGCCCACCCACTTGCTGAAGACTCATGACTGAAGATCAAGTTGGTTCTATAAGGATGCATCAGAGCGGATGAGATTCAAACAGGCTTTGCTAAGGAGTGATAGTCTTTAAAGCTTATTTCAAGTATAGTGGTCTATGAAACAGTCAAAGATAAATACTTGATCATGTATCTCAAAATTATAAGAAGAGAAATAATACTGAGCATAGGTGCCAAACACAGAGCCTATGATCATTATATTTAAGTAATTTAACCTGTATTTTGTGTGACATGATATTGTCTGTCTCACCACTATTTTTACAGGAGGAAATCAACATATTTCCATCTGATTCTGATACAGAAAAAGAAGCTCTGTATGTAAGTATCTATAATTCTCTCATCAGTATTTTTTTTCACACTCCCTCCTCCCCACAAATTATTGCTTTTCTTTCTCTATTTTTGGTACCCAGACTTGATGGTACACTTTCTCATTATCATAATCCCCTCTGTAGTAACGAAAGGCCTGGAAAAAATAAAGACAGGGAAGAAAAGGAACTGAGGAAAAAAAGGAAAACTTTTTTTTGATCCTCTAAAAGAAAAACAAAACACAGAAAATATGATTGGGGGGAATTTGTTGATATTTTTAGAATAATGATACAAAATGCTTCTGATAAAAGGCTCACAAACTGAACCCCAGTCTAAAGTACTGACTTCATCGAAGCACCCTAAACCTCCCCAAACAGTATCCCCATACACTGTGCAATATGATGAATTGCAGGATCCAAGGGAGGAATTTCAAATGCCATAGCAGGATGATGTCTCTAGAAGACCCTGGTATTTACCCAAGGATAAGGAAGATGAATTGAGCACTTGGCTCCCCCTATTGGGGTCCATGTAGTGGCTGGTATATGATGTGCCCTGTCCTCCTGATGGGGTTAGAAATGAAGTAGTCTTCTAAAAAGCTGTTTCTTGGACCATGCTGGGTAGATCACTCAGGATAGATAGGGATAAAGAACAAGGACAAGAAAAGGCTGTTAGAAGGAGATGTAATCTTACTCTGGCTTCTGTGATGTTGAGATTTGCAAAGAAGCTGGAAAAAACGAAGAATTTCTTAAACATATCTCTGTAAGGGCATGGTGCTAAGGACAGAATCTCTTAATGCCTCTTCCTTTTCTCGGGCCTTGTGTTCTTCCAGTTTTTTTTAGCATGATAATTCATCTGTAATTATGCAAACTAATAAATAAACGAACATCCAAAAGAATAGACAAGCTTGACTCGATCCAGTCATTTTCAGAGATCCATGAAGACAGGTTTATTCTGAGAAATATGAGACCCAGAAGCAGCAGAAAGAGCTAATAATATCCTCTTATGTCAAGTGCTTACAGAAAACACCCGTTTTATAAAAGTAATCATGTGGAAAAAACATTTTGCAGATTTTACTAAGTTCTGCAAACAAAATGACTGAGTAATCTTAAGGGTTTCTTTTGTTGTTTTAATTTTCCTTGCTCCTCACAAACTAGCAAAATCTCAGAACTTAAAATTCTATGTCTTGCCATTCTATTATAAAATTTAAAAAGAAAGTAAATTTAATTAGTATATTATAAGATATTGTCTATATACTTGAGAATTCTATTAAGCGTAATTATACAAAGAGCACAGTTACAATTCTAAACTAATAGGAGACCAGATTGAAGAAGGGGCTATACAAATGTATTTTTTTTCTATTCCAACTTTCCCTAAATATCCACTCCCTCCCATAAAAGAAGACATAAAATTTGATTATGTCAAAACATCTGTGCTTTATATCTTTATCAACATCAAAAACTTTTTCAGATCACCTGCTGAACCTCTAAGAACATGAAACTCTGTGCTCTCACTTTGTGTCTTTGAGGAAAGGGTCTAGGTGACACTCTCTCAGTAACCATAGGCCCTGTGATAAGAACAATACCACTCCTTTTCTCCTAAAGCAATCCCAATTCCTTTCACTTTAAAGGAGTGAAGGGTATATCTGTAAGTATACTTTTCTTCTGTAAATGAAACTGAAAATGGATTCTATAAGAACAAATAGGTTTCAGAAACAGAAAACTCACCATTAAAAGTACCATTAAGAGAAAGAGAAACTTTGATAGTAATACTCCAATAATTGGGTAAATGTTACTACTACAACTTTTATTTTGGAGAATAAGATGAATCATAGAAAAGCAACCAATTCAAGGTTTTTTGAAAGCATTGAATCTTGCAACTCAGTTTTACTTATGAGTATTTGTACCATTCACTGAGGCCCTGACTGCCTGAGAAACTGTACTGGGGGCCCCCCTTCCTCTGGTAATGTTTCTAAACCCCTCCAAGCCACCAGGCAGATTAGTTTGTTTGCTCATTTTCAGCACAGTAAAGGAACCCAGGCAGAATGCACACATTGGATGGACTACACTGTTTCATCAAGAAGATAGAGTTTCCACACAAGACCCAGGCAAATGCTTTGCGGGTATCTTCACAGTGCGGGGTTGGAATGTGTTTCCCTTTATAATGATGCACTGGAATGGCCTGCAGTGCTGTCCCAGGGGAGGGAGGTGTGAATCCCTCTGTGCACTAGCATCTACCAACAGATTCTGCAAAAGAAGCTGAAGTTGGAAGTTGCAAAGGAACCATGACTGAGACTTTATGGTCACACCTCAGTAGACAGTTAGCAATTACCATCAACTTCATTTGGGGACAGCAGAAGTTGAGAGTTATAGTGTGTGGCTCTAAAGTAATGTGATTAATGCCAGTAGATCACATAAGATAGTCTTATAGTGCTTTATAGGCACACCTTGTATCCCAGGGGGAGTCCACATATTAGTTTAGCTGTGAAAGGAGCCAAATGTCTATGACCATGTTACTATATGATTTAATAAGGTTTATCACTTTATAATCATCTTATGTCTTTCAGAAATTAATATTATTTTTATAGAAATATCAAAGGTACAAACTCAAGAGACATTAGGTAACCAGACATTAGGTAACCAGACATTAGGTAACCAGATAATCCTATGAAATTAAAGTTTTTTAATGAAAGATGGCAATATTAATGAGTTAAATCTCAGTTTTAATTAATTATTGGCATATCAGTGTAGCTTAAGCTAATAAATTCATTATTTTTAGTTTATTTTTATTCTAATTGGTTTATTTTAAATGCTTTGACATGTATTTCTTTAGTTCACTTATATCACTCCATTATCTAGCTTTTAAAAAATATTTGAATCTATCTTTGTATATATGCAAAAAAAATCCTCACAATTTTAATACAGTCTGCCATTAACATGGGAGTTAACTGGGCTTGGAGGTACCAGTAAATTGGTCGTTTGGCTGACTGGCATTTATTATATTCACCATGATTCTTTTAAGCCCTTGATTTCTCTGTTCTCAGCAGCCCCTGTTCTATTCTTTGCAGTAGGCATCTCAAGAGAAATCTCAATAGAAATAGAAGGGCCTTGGTATCAGAGTGAAGAATGAGGTGGGCAGTGGAGAAGCCTCAGATGAGAAACTAAGAGGGGAGTGGTCATCTCTGGGATAACAAATCCTGGCTCAACCCTGAACTGCCATGCTCATTGCTGCACATTAGAATCCCCTGGAGGGCTATAAAATTCCCTGATCCCTGACCCCATGCCAGGACAATTAAACCAGAATTACCTGGGCTGCCCTAGGAGTTCCAGTGCATGACCAGAGTTGAGGACCACCTTACTGAGAGCCTAGGAGACTTAGATGACAAGAGCTCCCACTGAGATTTCATGTCAATTCTAAATCCTTATCCAGTCAGAGAAAAGGTAGGAGGAGACATGTCAGGAGCTCTGAAGAGGTCTTGCTTCGGGTCCAGAGTGATGTAGAAACCAGCAGACAGAGGACTTATTGAAACCCACTCCTACTACATTCCTGTACCCCAACCCAGGGAGGCCTGGGGTAGAAGCACGTAATCGGTGCTCCATAAGTACTGGAAGCCCCATTTCTAGACAAACCAGCACATATGGGCTTTTTGGAAGCAGGAGAAGAATTAGTGGTTTGTTGGGGCTGGTAGAAAAAGCCTTTCATCCTGAGAAATACACATTTTCACAGAGTTTAGTTTGTGTTTTTGCTTTCCTCATAGTTGGGAAAAGCAGTACTAAATGCAGTTAATTGGCTTCGCATCTTGAGCAAGGACATTTTTTTTTTTACCAAATATAATTCTTTTCCATTCACCTTCTGTCGGAAAAAATGTGGGATTCCACCAAGACCTACAAAGCTATAGGAAGGTGGACACGGGTAGGAAGGGAGGAGACAGATGGAGACTGGGTAGCAGGAGGTCACCAGTTGCAAAGCATGTACAGGGATGTTAATTATAAACTAATCTTTAATTACCTAATGAGCTTCTGGGAAACGATTCTGTCTCCCCAGGCTAAAAAACTGAAAACACAGTTAAGGTGTGAGGCACAGAACAATGCCATCCTTCTTTGTCCTCTTACCTATACGTAAAATGTTTATGAACCGCATTCTACTTTGAGAATAATTACCACTGGATTATACTTTAGTGGCAACACTACTAATGATAATAGCTGGTGTTTACTGAACATTTAATATCTGCTAGGCATTCTAGTAAGAATTTTACATGAACGGTCTCATTTTAGTCTTAACACACCTGTTACTTCATCCTCATTTCACAGAATAGGTTACGTGGTTAACTCAGGGAATTCTAACCTGGGCTGTATGACTCTGGAGCCAACAGGCCTAACCATGAGTGTAAACTTCCTCATTTTGAGTGGGGTTACTTTAGTTATAATAGTCACTTTAAAACCGTGCGCACAACTAAAAAACTTTTCAAGACACACTTTTGGTCACAACCTTGTGTGCTGATAGAGATCTAGGTTAGATTGGGGTTGTTAATAACAATCTAGGCCCTTGAAAAATCGCGCATGGGGCAGAAAACTAAAGGTAGGTTTAAAACATTTACGTGAGAAATGCTTTGCAATGTGGACATTTAGCTGATAAAAATATGTTTAGTTTGCTAGAAAATAATTACGGGTCACCTTTAAAGAGTCTAAAACACACAGATGTCAGATTATATCTGTCACAACCTGTCAAAAATATTTTCTATCAGCCTAAAATTGTCCAGAGGTTGTTCCAAATCTACATAATCCTACAGAGTGCTAATGTTTACATGAGGATTTTTGCAACAGCAGATGTATGTGGAAAGATACATACTGTCTTGCAGCTCCCTACTGGTCCCCATCAGACTTGGCGGCAGGGAGTGAAGGTCAGGAATACTTTAGACTCTTGACATAGATTCAGTGCAGCCATTTTCACATGAAAGCAATTACCTAAGCACTGTATTGCACTAATTACTTACCAGACTTTTGGAGCCCCATCTGCTCTTCCCTACTTAAGCCACTTAAAATGAAGACAAAACAAAACAAACAAAAAAAACAACTCCAGAAAAGAAGATGCTTGTAGGACTTCACAATTAATACGCAAGGAGCTACTCAGTACTTGTAAATAAAAGAGAAAGAAAGCGAAGAGGAAATAAGCATGAGAGAATGAAAATCAAACCCTGAATGTGAGACTATGGCACAAAGAAGGAACGTCTTAAGACTGCTAATGGGTCCAAGGTTTGTTTTTTGGAGGAATGGAAATGTTCTAAAATTAGATTGTGGTGACACTGTACAACTTTGTGAATATATTAAACAGACATTGAATTGTACACTTAAAATGGGTGAGTTCTATGGTATGCAAATTATCTCAATAAAGCTGTTAAAAAAGAAGAAAGAGAGGAAGGAAATCTTTAAAAAAAACAACAACCCAGAAACCATGGAAAGGGTGAGTGAAAATCAACTCCGAAAAGAGACAATGGCCATTTCATACCAACAACATCTGCTCCAGCATACTTCAAGACACACTTTTAAGGATGAGGGGATGGGTTATTTTTTTTTTTTTTTCCCAAATGGAGCCTGCTGTACTGAGTGGATTAAAAATATCTCTCTTAAATGGTCCTTTCCATTCTAGCATTAAGAACCTACTGATTTTCACTGGCATAGAATTCTGAGAAATCAATCCTAAGACAAAGTCAGAAACAATGCTAATGTGATATTTCTAACCTAAATATCAACAGGACACATGCCAAATGGCTCATAATCCCTTAAGGAGGGTTGGATTTCATTCATATCTACAGGAATCAGTAATGGCTGTTTTGAAAAACAGAATCTAAATGGGTGATATTAAAAATGGGTAGTAGTAACTACCAGAGCCACCGAGTAAAGTTTTCTCCAACACATTCTTCTAAGAAGCTGAACCCTCACCCCAAACATCCTTCACCCAGGGGCCCTGACTGTTGAGAGTAGCTCCTTTTTCTAATTTACATAAGGATACTCCACAGGCTAGCAGTGATGCTGGTAACTGTTAAACAGGCAGAACCACAAAGCTTAAGTTTAGAACACATAAATAGGACATCATTCCAAGTTTAAAATGTCTGGCATAAACGAATGTTCCTATATCTTGTACCTCCTTTTTTCCCCCCTATTTCAGAACCTCTTTTTCAATAGGTATGAAATAATCAATAAAAAAACAGAGGGACCTTTAACCTCAGAGATAGCTTAATTTTCAAAACTTGTTTAGTCCCATTGCTGATCTCCCAGACAAACTGTTTCCAAATAGCTAATTACCCTGAAATAGCTCACTTCAATACATTAGGAAGGAAAGAGGCAGACTGGACTGAATTATTACACCTTATGAAATTATTACTAATTGTGATATTAAATATTGTCAGAAATCCAAAACAAATGTTCTTTCTTTTAACTCTAATTAAACTTAATTTCCAAGCTAATATTAATTTTTATATGTCAGCAAAATAAATATTTTTCTGACCAGTGGCAGACTTAGCAGAGAGCTAAATCTCAAGTACTTTCAATAAAGACTGAAAACACCCTCAGAGCCGACAATAACTTGGGTAAGACAGAGTTAACTGTCTGTCTACCAGTAAATGTTTTGTTCTCAATCCCTGCTGATAAAAGAAGTGATTTTTAGAATGCATTCAGATAGCTTTAAAAGTTTAAGTGAATATCTAAGACATGATTTTTCTATGTTTTCCTCTCTATAACCAAATCTGATATGCATCTCAAATTTCCATTAAGGAGTATAAGTTAGTCATTTGATTTTCAAAGATACAGATGACTTTTTTCTTTCATTTTCCTACAGACTTCTGCATACAGTTCAATAAATGGTATTTACTAGTTTATCCTTCCATATATTCCCTTTATATTTTATTTATATTGCATTGCACTGTGACTTAGATTTAGTTATTCCTCATGGAATTATGGGGTATTATTAGTGTATCTAAACGTAGATAATGAAACTGAAGTTCAGAGAGGTCCCTACAGGCCCAGAGTCATGCAGATATTCAGATTTTTAGCACATGTTTTTTTATTACTCTCACACACTTTAGTATGTCATGGTCACAGAGAAGGAACTACAGCTTATAATAATAAACTATATTTGCAAGGAGCTTATAGTGGAGATAGATATATATATATATATATTTGCTGGTTTGGTTGTTTTTGTTTTTACCCAGCATTCATTTATTCTTTGTTCATAAGGGTATGCTGAGATCTTCCATGTAGCTAAACAGGTACAGAGGCCTCAGCCAATCAGCATCCTCTAGCTACAGCAATTTAGTTCTAGGGGGAGCATGTGTATTCCACTTAGAACCAATTAGATCCTGTAAGGTTTCTTTCCCTGGGGCTTCTGGGAAAAGGATTCTCACTCTTTCTCTGCATCGTTTTTACTCCTTTCTGGGGAAAACCTGGGAGAGAATGGGGCCAGCTCAGAGGAAGTGAGGCTGAGAGGTAAAAAAGAAGAAATATGATCAAGGAGATACTCAGTTTTTTAAACAAACACTTGTGAAGTGCTTATGAAGGGCCAGGCACAGTCTTAAGCACTTTACAAAAACAGCTTAATTAATCCTCTTAACAAACCTATGAGGTGGGTACTATTATAATCTTGACTTTATAATTGAGGAAATTGAGATACAGAGAAGTTAAGAAACTTGCCTAATGTCATTCAGCTAATAAATGAAAGAGGGCTTCCCTGGTGGCACAGTGGTTAAGAATCTGCCTACCAATGCAGGGGACACGGGTTTGAGCCCTGGTCTGGGAAGATCCCTCATGCTGGGGAGCAGCTAAGCCCGTGCGCCACAACTGCTGAGCCTGTGCTCTAGAGCCCGCGAGCCACAAATACTGAGCTCTTGTGCCACAACTACTGAAGCCCGCGTGCCTAGAGCCCGTGCTCTGCAACAAGAGAATGAGAAGCCCGCACACTGCAATGAAGAGTAGCCCCTGCTTGCTGCAACTAGAGAAAGCCCGCCGCAGCAACGAAGACCCAATGCAACCAAAAATAAATACATAAAATAAATTAAATAAATAAATGAAGGAGCAGGGATTTGGACCCAGGTGATCATGCTCCATCCCAGTGCTCTTAGCTACTACGCTAGAGACATACTGTGAGTCTTTAATTACATCAATGGTAAGGTAATATATGCTTCACAATGGGTTCTCAAAGAAAAGAAGGAAAGAGGGAAGGAAGGAAGAAGGGAAGGGAAGGGAAGGGACATCCCTGATTTTTTGCATTTGACAATTCCCTTGGTATAAATATTCTCAACATGGCTGATTTCAAGCTATGAACACAATATTATCTGGTTTGCAAAATTCCTGAAAATTTAATAATCAAAGAGTTGGTACAAGCCAGTTGCTCTAGTACACCCCTGGAACTTACATCAAGCCTTCCTTCCACAAGACTGCACTTTTATGAATCTGTAATGTTCCTTTTGGTTTAAGACTCTTGTGGTTGAGTTTTTGGTCTTTTGCAATATAAGCATCCTAACTGATACCAAGTTTCACAGATGATGAAATGTTTTCATGGAAACTGCTCTTTGTCATCTTTGACTGCCACAATCACCTCATGAGATAGACAAAACACTCATCAGTTTCTCCATCATAACTCAACAGAAACTGAGACTTTGAGGGGCTTATGAATTTGGACTATGTAGTACTGGCTACATAATTTGCCACACCCAGTGCAAAATGAAAATGTACGGTCCATTATTCAAAAATCTTAAGAATTTCAAGATGACAGCAGAGCATGAAACTAAGTGCAAGGCCCCTCTAAGTATGGAGCCCTGTTTAACTGCCCACAATGAAGATGGCCCTGGGTCTATGGGACTCAGCTGATAAATGTCAGAGGTGGTGTGTGAACTCAGATCTACAAGTCCCATAGCCCTTACACTCTATCACACCGCTTTCCTGCAAAATAAAGGATATGGAAATACTTTACCTATCTTCTACGTAGGATTTATTTAAATTATTAATGATGACTATATAGCATGTGGTTGATCAGTTTCAAGTAAACACATATACTTGATTCACTTAGAATCCTATGTTGCAAGAGCTATACATTAGGTCACAAGTATATCCAATCTTAATTTATTTATATTACATTTCCTTTAGGCAAAATTAAAAGAAATCTTACTGTAAACTTATTGTGAGCAACTTACATTGCACATTTTTTTTCTTGTTTACTTTTCAGACAAAGCCAGAAAAAGAAAACAAATAATATTCCACATACCAGACTTTTAATCAATCTATCTGATATACTGCCCCTGACGCAACCTTACAAACCCAACTGCCTTAATAGCCACAACTCAGGCAACTCTAAATACCCTAGGGAGTTTTCTGAACAAACAAGCAAACAAACAAAACCAAGAAACAAAAACAACCCCCACGTTTATCTCTGACTACAACATTTCAGAAATACCCCAGTTACTTTCTTCCTCCTGGAAAACCTGGGCCTAAGTCCAGCTGTTTACAGTGCAATTACTATTTTCCAAAGTGCCAGGCTTACTCTAATGAGTTTTATTACTTAGATTTTCACATCCAAAAATCATCACCCATGACAATATTCGGTAATATATGACAATGGAGTAACGAAATGGGAAAGAATCTTTTATATAAGATAGCATTTAGAAGTTGTATTATGCAGTTTTATATAACATCTGGTTTCCACTACTCAATTTTTGGTGATTTTTAAAGAAAGCAGAAAACTCATCACAATATGCAGCTGAATAATGCTTCATATTTAATCTATGCAAACAAATAACAGATAGTTTATCATGAATTATGACCTAAAGGCAGAGGCTCAATGTAAATATTGTGCTCAACATTTCTATTTACCTGTTGACTAACCTAGGCTATTTAATTTTCATTTTTGTTTGAGACATTAGAAGCCAAGAGAAAAAATATTCCAGTATGATTCCCTAGAAACATGGCAAAATGCTCCAAGTAAATAAATCAATACATTGATATGAATTAACCGTGATTTTTCTAAAACATTTTAAAATTACAATTCTTGTTAATGAGTAATGAAAATAAATATACCACCAAAGAGGGCAGGGATGTGTGTTTTATATTAGCACTGAAATGAAAGCATTTCAACCAGACACGATTTATCCTTTACCAATAGTAGTACTACCTGCTCAGATCTGTCCTGGTGCTGGTATTGGTACTGAGTAAAGGTATTACAGGAAGAAGCAATTTTGTCCTTCTCAAATTGTTTCTTCACTCTGGCCAAACCGCCAGGCACTGTGCACATTTCTGATTCTTCCAGCATCTAAGACAAGAAAAAGGAAATTTCAGCTTGACATCTTCTCAGGATGGGATTCTCAAGCTATTTTTTAAAAAAATGGTTGATAATTATTGAGTGGTATATTAAAAAGATATTAACATACACAATTATTTCAGGAGGATCTTATTACAGAAAACCTTAATAAAAATAAGTTCTCCATGTTGTTTTTTCCTGTATCAGTCTTTTGATATAAAGTCAGAAGGATCTTTAAAATATTGAGTTAATTTTCCTTATCTCAGATAGATTTTTATGTCTGGAGATTAGGTCTGTTAGAATGGATTTCTCTCATAATACACAGACTAGCAGAAATTAGAATAATTGATTCAATTTTAATCCACAATAAAGTTGTCATTAAAATTCCAAATGTCTATATAGGTAATATATTAATAAGGATATTAAAAAACATTTGACTTATTCCAAAATGTATTTAAATCATTAAGGATGAACAAAATAGCTTTGAAGCTATTTTGGGGAGCATATTTTTATTAATATACATTAATATTAGTAAAAATAACAACTACTTAATACGTAGTGCTGAGTGATTTTCTGTGTATTTACAGATATTTTGTCACTTGATGCTTCTCCATGTTCTGTGAGATACGGTCATTTATGGTGGGGATGTCTAAGTTTAGAAGGATTCAGGTCTATCATTGGCATTTTACAGATGAGAAAGCCTATTCCAGTAGGTGTCATTTAGAACAACCTGAAAAACTGAGGAGTCTTGTCAGATATTATGCCCCTGTGGGAAGTGCAGTAATTCGAAGGCTTTGGTTTTGATGATTCAGCACATTCTCCAGCCTAGTGGGCAGTCAAGCCCAGATGGGATGACAACTGTCAAGCAAACAGGCCCCAGGCCAGCCCACTTTCCTCTAAGATACATCCAGGTCCACCTGAAACTGGGAGGAGACTCAGTGACACTTCTTGCACAGGAGATCTCCTGAGGTCTGGCCTAGTCCTGACATAACCCTGGAAGCCTTGAGACCTGAGAGTAACGGAATGCCTGTGAGCTGAGGTTCCCATACCTTGGACTGTGGACTCTTGGGATCCTGAAATCTTCACCCAAATATGTAGTTCCTCAAACAAATACTAAAAATACAGCTACTAAATTGGGGTTTTCCATACTCCAAAATACTGGAGGTGAAATTAATATTCAGGATTATCCGAATTACTAGCAAATACTCAAGTGATTGCTTTATCAAGTTCATAACCTTTCCCTAGTTACAGGGACTGCCAAATATTTAATATGCACATTGACTCTATGGAAAGAAGGGATACATTCTATCAAATTCTGCAACAAACTTCACATGTAAATCCTGGTCAATTACTGTCACTTGATACATGTTAAAGTCATTAGAAATTATGGCATCTCTTTTGAAATTTAAGATAAAGAAAGGGAAGGGTGAATTAAGGCTACAATATTTCTTTTACCCCTCTGCCATTTAATTTACATAAATGGCCTTCTTCAATTGATCATATGTAGATAATATATAAATATTAAATTACAGAAATTAAGGCAAATTTTGTTAAGAAGAAACTTACTTTTTCCAACTATAAACAGTGTCCAAATGATGTGCAAATTAATCTGGTAAGCCTCATTAATTATGCTAACGAGTGGATACTTTACTAGTGTGTGCGTTTACACAAAAATATCAGTTCCTATACTGATCAGGTTGCCTCTTATCTACTAAATGAATTAAAAAACAGATATATCCATTCATTTACTTTAGCACTGTGCTTTGGAATCAGATCATGTTACACAGGCAAAAAATGCATACAGTTGATTATTTTTACTAGTAGTACAACCATGACCCCAGCCTTCCTGATGCTTCTCTCCAGCCTAAGGGAGAAAGTCCTTTGAGCTATAGTTTATTTAGTGGTGGCGATGAGGTCTTCTTGTTCAGCTCAGCTTGGAAAGTTTACATATGTAAGATGGCAGGACTTACTCAAGGAGAAGCCTATGGCCATGAGCTGGAGTGATGTTTCTTTGCTCAGACTGAGTTCACTTTGCCTTGTTTACCACCATGTGCTAACACCCCAACTAATCTATGTAATTGTAAATGACCACATAACTTAGATTGCTTTGTGTCGAACCTTTTAAAAAATGTTTATCCTTATTCTATGTTTCTTATTCTTGGACACAGAAACAAGATTTGGAATTTAATGGATATGCCGATAATTATTCTATTAACGAGTTAATTTAAATACTTAATACAGAACCTACCTAATGTTATTTTAATAATAAGTTAACTTAAATACATAACACTGAAACCTAGGTAAGTATATTCCATACAGAATCAGCAATTTCTTTTACAAAGAACTGTTCTTGGTTTGTAGGGCATAATAGAAATAACAATCTGGGGAGTTGGACAGACAGTAATTCTAATCCCAGTTGTGACACTTAAAACCTTGGGCTAGAGTTCCTGAACCTCAGTTTTCTTTCCTATAAACTGGGAATAGCAATATATTTCTCACAGATTTCCTGCAAGTGTTAAAAAAGATAAAGGAAATAAAACTGCACAGTACAGAACCTGTTATTTTGTTGCCTAACAAATGTTACTTCTCCTTTCTCCTCTAGGGGGCTTCTGAGGACCGATGCCTTTTCACAGGCAGGCCTTTTCCTTTAGGTTCAACAAAATGCCATCTGCCTGAGTCTAGGACAAAGAGAAACTGATCTAGGACAAACAGTAACTACTTCAATGTGACTGAAATATAATGGATTCAGTTTGGGGCCAAATCAGTGACTTCCAAATTTTGCACATAAAATATTTGGTTTATTTGTATAGACAGAAATTTGGTTATAAGCAATTTCCATGATTTTTTGATTGAACAAACATTTGATGCAACTGACCAAATAAGGCAGTTATTTTGCTTTACTTTAGATATTTATCAGGATTTCTCTGAGACAATATGTGTGATCATTTTTCTCAAAATATTTATTAGCTTAGGGCCAAACCAAACAGTAGGGTACATTTTTTGGACCAAAGATGCTTTCTTATATAAGAGGAGGCAGTTGAATATAGTTGAAAGAGTACTAGAGTCAAGAGACTGGAATCTAGTCTGGCTTTGTCCCTGTCTAATTGCATATCTACCATAAATCACTGCCCCTCAATTTGTTTTGTCTGTAAATGCGCAGGAAAGAGAAGGATTATTAAATTCCTTATATGTAGAATTTCTTCAGAATAGCATTAAAATTTAAAATTTTTATATTAAATAGTGAGATAATTTAGTTTCCTTATGTGCCCAATTTAAATATTCTCCTTTTAGTACACAATAAATACGAATCATGCCTTATACAAATTTGTTTTATGGTATATTCTCCTAGTGTTTAGCAAGATAAAAGTCTTCCTAGATAAAAGATTGCTTACTAAACAACCAGTCTTTAACTAGGTATTTTCAAAGTCAGCTTGTTTCACCAAGAATCATGTTTCCGATTTAGAATACTAATTGGTAGTAAAGTTCCTTAATGATCCAGCAGGGGGTGCTATGTAAGAAGACTGGCAGGAGGCGCTGGAGGGATACTATTTGTTTTGGAAGTGATGAAGTTAACTTATGTCATTTCTGTACATTCATTCAAAATCTATGGTGCGCCTGAAATGTATTTCAATAACTATGTAAAAACTCAAATGTCATCTAGAATTGCAACATTGTTAATGAGTTTGGCACAGTCATTCTTGTCTCTGAATGATTTGTAAAGAAAAATGTTCAGGGTAGCTATTTTAGAATACCAGGCTTCTTGGCTATTCTCTCTCTCTCTTTCTCTTTTGGTTAAACGAACAACTTTGCTAATTTGGAGATTATAATTATAAAAGAATATCCTTATATTCCATTAAGCTATAAAGCTGCTACTGATAAAATGACTTATCAAATCCTGTGGATTGAAGGACACAGAATATGGAACCCAACAAATTCTTTTGAATATGACTTTATTATGCATTCGCTCTAAAAACTGGTGGTCTGACTGAATCCTGCTGTTTCCCGTAATCATAACTGGTTTAGCAGACTCTCTACATTGCTAATCTCCCTCATTTCTATGTTGATTAAGCCACTTCTAATGGATTTAGGGCATACAGAGAAACGAGAACAGCAAAAGAAATTATACTGCCAGTGAATTTAAATGAACTATACATGAGACCAAGGAGGGCAGCATGCAGATCCACATTATTAAGATCTGAAATTAATTCCCAACCTTCCCAAGGAGAATAGCTATAGGTTAAATGATAATTATGGCAGTGGTGACACATTTATACAGTGCCTTATGGCTTACACGTAAATGATCTCTTTTACTCTTCACGGAGACGCTCTGCAGTAGATGGTTTTTTTCCCATTTTTCAGTTAAGGAAACTGAAGTTCAGAGAAGGGTTAAGATAGTAGCTCAAGTTCACACAACTAATAAGTGGCAGAGCTGAAGCTTAATTTCAGATACTCTGGATTTGATACACACTATTTCTGTGTTTTTTCTACTTTATCCCATTGTCCAGTAGTATTCTTATATTGCAATGTAAAGGAGGCATATGAAAGGCAGACAAGCAGCCTGCCTAATGCAGAAGCACTAGAAGCAGCTTACGTTGGTGGAGAAGCTGCGGCAGTCACCCTTGGAAACAGCTGCCTGGTACCTCGCCATCCGCTCCTTCAAGGACACCACCTCCTGGAGGTCTGACACACCCTCTCTCTGCGCAGCACTGTCTTCTGCAAATCCACTCGCTGGCTTACTAGGGCCAGCAGTCACTGAAAACAAATGTAGCATCGTTTCAGGTTTTGAAAAGAAAATAGCATCATCTTAGGAACAGTGAAGGCACTTAAAACATCTGGTCTCGGAAAACAGACTGTAACATTCCATGGTATTTTCCAAGTTTCATGGTCACCCTCTTTTTTTCAAGCTTTCAAGCAAAGCTACAAAATGCCTACACAGAAGCATATGCTTATGCAAACAGCAAATTAAAATATTGTCCCCACTCCTACTCCTGCAATTATTCTGATGAACAATAGGTATTTATTAAGAGATACATAGTGTTAGTGAACATTTCCTGAAGCATTGTGTTGGAGTTATGCTAAATGCTATAAAAGCATCATCTCATTTACTTCTCTAACATCCTCATGAGGTAGGTTCTATTATTTTCTAAAATTTTTAGATAAAGAAAATGGAGAGTCAGAGTAGTTAAAAAACTTTCCCATGATCACACAATTAGTAAGTGTCAGATTTGGTGGTTTGACTAAATCTTTGGCAAGTCTAAAAATTGCTCTTTGCTTCTCTCCCTACCCTTCAACCCTCAAGGAGATAAATCTAAAATATGTGAATGCTATGAGAATTATAGACTGTGGATTTTTTTCCTTTTATTCCATAGAGGCATGTGTAACATAAGAAAGAAATAATAGTCCCATTAAAAAAAAGCTTTGTCAGTTGTTCCAGAGCATCTTATATTTTCCCATGTAAGCCATCTACCTGACAAAAATACAGAGTATTAGGAATTACATACTTGCAAACAGAGCAAAAGACTGATTGCATGATCACAGAATAACAGTTGTTAGAAACAGAAATGTCTTAGAGCTGATACAGTCTCACCTAGTCTAACCAACTCCTTTTAGGCATAAGGAAACATGTCTAAATATTTCCTTATGTGAAAGAAACCTAAGGATTCTCCCTGGTTAATGTGATGGTTATTTAGATATAGGTGCCAGAGTTGGTTCCAAAACTAGTTTTTCTTATTTTATCCAGTGTTCTTTGCTGTTATGACTCTGCTTGTTGGTTTACTATTCACTCTTAAAGAATTGTAATTACAAAATCATTTCAAGGGCTCCTTCTGGAACCAACCAGTATATGGTGTGTCTGTGTATATCTGTGTATGTGTGAGTTCTGATATGTTTATCACTCATTCATACACCCCCTGCCTTTCACCTTAGGGCTGGTAGTCTTTTGTACTCACAGGGTTAGCGGTCTTTGGTATATTTTGTTATTTGAATCGGTTTGATTTAATTACAATGAACCAAGTCCCAGACAACCCCAGGTAACAGACCACCACCAAGCTGTTCCTTCCCTGCCCTGTTCTCCCTACCTTCTTACCCAGTCCCCACATTGAACCATCTTATTACATTGTTTGTTCTTTCTATTAGCTTCTCCAAGATTTCTGTACACAACAGCAGTTGAGAACAACTACTGCGACCCAGGAAAAATTAAAAATCATTTGTTTTTTGACTCCCTGAGTATTTGCTTTTTCTTAAGGACTTCTTATTCAGTTAAAATTTTCATTTATTTTAATAAAATTTGTAAATATATTTTTAAAATTTTAATATTTATTTTTTATATTTTATTTCACACAGTATTAAAGGAAAAAAATATAAAGGAATAAGACATTGTATCATATGAATACTGTGATTGTAGAAACTGATATGTTCACAATAAATGTCAGTTAGTTTTTAAAATTCAACTGTCTTCCAAAACCTCATATCTACCTACACAAAGGTACACTCCTCCAGTTGATCCTGATAAAAAGAGATTCCCACCAACTACTGAAAGTCTTTCACATGCTGAAGAAAATATATCTTTATTTTCCTCTCTGGATTATCTATTTGCACAGATGAATTCCGTTTATGTTCAGCTGTACTCTTCTTACTTTGTTGTAAATGGTCACTATATAAATTTTATTGAACATGAACCACTGAAGTTTTTCCACATTAAGGTATAAACTTCATTTTGCACATTATTAATTAAAGATGTTATTATTTTATTAATCTTAACAGAAAGTCAGCAGTTTATTTTTGCAAAAATTTACAGCGAGTATTTACTTTCGAAATATTTCCAAATGATTTTTATCATTTTCATCCTACTGGGAAATGCCTAAGATTAATGGTCAGGAAATCTGTTGCCTGAGTATTAAGAGATTTGGATTCCATTGCCTTGTAGCCTTTTATTCTGATCACAGAAAAAACATTACATTTTAATCTCTCTCTCTCTTTGTCTCTCTTTTTCTCACTCTCTCTCCTTCTCTCTTTCCCATCAGTAACTTTGCCTACGCAGGTAGGGTCGTGGAATAGAAAACCAACCTTCAGCTAACAAACTGTGTCCATGTTGGTTCTTAACCTCCTAAGTCAGTGTCTTTCAATTTCCTCATCTGAAAAGCAAGGTGATGTTTCCTGACTAGTATACTATAAGGCAGTGCACCTATCTGTTCCTATCTTGATGCTGATGACACCTGATGTAAATTTGTAGGGTTGATAAGACAGTCCCTTACTTAGGGACTTAGGGATGTGTGGGGAAGAAGATAGGAACATTGGTCGCCTGACCTCACAATGTGCTATTTCAGAAGACTTGGATGCAACTGAGATTGCAAACAGTGTTTAATGTTTAGGGTAACTTTAAAGAGAAAGGTAACACAGAAGAACAAGTTGGGTGTAAGACAGAATCAAGGATACATTGTACAACATGGGGAATATAGCCAATATTTTGTAATAACTGGAAATGGAAAGTAACATTTAAAATTTATATAAAAAATTTTAAAAAGCAAATAATTGACTGAAAATAATGATGCTACTGTCATCAATAAATAAGTCTATAGAATAAAGTAAAAAGTACTTTGACCTCTTTATTTCACTAAGAGAACACTTGCTAATATCTGAGTTGTGAAGCTGATACTTGCTCTGTCTGACTTACAGTACAGGTGTAAGCAGAGGTGTGTCTGATTTCCTAACCATGGTGAAATCAGAAGAAAGGAAAGTTATCAAAGGTGAGAAGAGAACTAAGGGTATTGAAGGTTTCTTAGAAGAATTAAAATACACATTGAAGGCAGCTAATAGAGTAATACATGCTGCAGAAGAGAAAAACCAATAACATACTAACAACAATGTGAAAGAAGATGACAAAGATAGAGAACAGACAGCAAAATTCAAGCTAGAAGATAACAGCATTTCCGTGGGAGGGAGGGAGAGTGGGCAGAACAAATGAAATACAATAGAAGAAATTTTTGCTGAAGATAAAATTTGGGCATAGATTTAAAGTATTTACCATAATATAGGAATAAAATTAATTTTAAAACACCAATATATCAGCAGATCCTAGTAAAACATTTCAGAATCAAAGAAAAAGAAAAGTTCTACAATTACCCAGACACATGAAGAGTTTCTGTGATGAAGAAACAAAATTCAGAAATCCTGAGGTATCTTCTTTATAACATTGAACACGAAAAGCAGTTAGAGAACTGATTACTTGTTACTGAAATTTTAGTTTTGAGGACTACTCTATGTGAATTCAAGCTGTTACTCATGTGAGAAGTCAACAAAAAGCCAAACACAGACCATTTAACAAAAGTCAGCCAAAAAAGAAAACAAAGATCCTTAACAAAGAAAACCAAATATAATAGTGTAAAACCAAATGTAAATAAACACGGGTCAAACTTCACCCTAAAAGACAAAGACAAATAAATCCAACCATATGCCACCTGCAAGACACAAAATTTAAAAAGAAAATATTGGTCAAGAAATTGTGAGGCAAAAATAAATGAAGAGAAGTTATCATGACTATATTCCTTTCATGCAAAGTAGCATTAAAGACAAAATATGTTAAATGAAATAGAGAGCTATTCTGTAGATAGAAGATGCTGCCCCACTATGAAGCTGTAACAACGATGTGACTCTACATGCTGACTAGCATAGTACAGAAACATATAAAGAGCATCTGTAACAAGAAGAAGAATTTTATGGGACTGTAATCGCTGTGGATGACTCTAACTTTCTTCCATCTTTGTCATATGAAACTTCAAAAATAAATTATTTGAATTATATAATTAATAAGGTTTATTTTAATATACTTATTCATTATTATTAAATAAATATTGATTATCTACAATAAGCATAAGACACATTCACTATGCTCCAGAGATTTCAGTCTAGTTGGCAAGAGAAACAGGCAATTATAGCCCAAGGAGTTTATGGTTTTGCACCAGGTGAGTTGGGAGCCTACGGGGGAGAACCTAATCCACCTGGGTGTGTCAGTGAGCTAGGTGTCTGGAAGGCATCCTGAGAAGTGGAACATTTGCACTGAAACATGAAGGAGTTGGCCATGTGACTATGTGGAAGAGGGAACAATGCAGAAGTGGGAGGAAACAGCAGAATTACCAACAAATCATGTTGGGAAAAGTAGGTAATGATTTTGAGGAAAACATTCAGAGTTCCTCACCACACTGCATATTACACATGGAGTATTAGATAAGGACTTAAATGCTTTTTAAAATGATGAACAATTCTTAGAGAGATATAAGTAATTCATAAAATGATTTTAGTTGGACTTTCAAAGCATGAAAATTCAAAGTGAAAAAATCTTTCAAAAAATTTATACGGCCAAAGGAAAATGGAAAAGGGACAATTATAATAAAGAGGTTGAAGTGTTAATTTTCTGTAAAGAATATTGGTTGAAAAAAAAACTAACGTTATTGAAAAGACAGATAAAGGACTTAAAAGAATGATTCACAAGTAAAAAAATAATAGCAAATATGTATAAAGTGCATTCTATGTGTCAGACTAGTTAGTCTTTTTAATGGTCTCAACCACCCTATGAGGTAGAGACTATATTTATTTTTAATCTCCATTTTACAGATAAGGAAACAGAGACATAGAAAAGATTGTAAAACTTGCTCAAGATCATGTGGCTGGTGAGTTTCAGAGCTGGAAGGGGAGCTAGACAGTCTGGCTCCAGGTTCTGTGACTTAAGTACAATTCTATGCTACATCTCAAGAAGTACAAGAGTCCAGAAACCAAAAGACAAACCCAAACAATCACTTGCTCAAGGAAACAGATGAAGGGAAATTCAAACAACAAAAAGATGCCTTTTTTGTTGTTAACTGACTCATTGCCTGTGCAATAACATATATACAATAAACAAATAGTCCTGGATAATCCGATGTATAAGTATTACTCAAAAGAAATTGTAAGGTTCAATAGTAATTTGAACTCTCGAGCAGAAAAATGAGAATTTAATGATTTTTTTCTTGGAAATTTTCTAAAATCAATTTGAGAACCCTTTATTTAGTCCAAACTAAAAGCCAGGCAGAGAATGCGCTGGGGTGTCACATGGAAGCCCACAAAGCTGAGGCAAATATAGATGCCAGCTTCAAGGAGGCAAGCGTACTTTTGGTGACATATCAATAGCCTTGCTATTATAATCTGGATGCATTATAAAGAAGTCAACTGCTTTGAACTCAGAAAATTGATTGAGAACTAAATTGGGAGAATGACGAGCTAAATTCTATCAAATCTAAATATATGATCTATACCCCAGCTCGGATTTGTGTACAGCATATCATACCGATGGACATACCATAGACTCAGAGCCATTAGCATGAATAAATTTTCTATAATTTATAATATTTGCATATCCCTCAGCTAATAATAAAATTCATGTCTTTTAAACATTCAGAATGCTGCTGCCAAGTCAAATTTGTAATCAATTTGAGTTTTATATATTTTACCCTCATTTGAATATTATGAAGCCAAGAAACGGAGAATAAAATGAAAGAGCAAGTGTATAGCACAATATTCCATTAATTTACTGTTTTTAAAAAACATGGAGAGGAAGGGCAAAGAGTAAAGTGTATATGCCATGATGGCACGAAAGCTATACTGTGCCGTCCCTCCAGCATACGAACCCAGTGAATCAGATTCCACCTTTTAAACTAACTTCCCTATGGTCCCACTCCCCCAAAATGCATTGTGTTGTGTGTACTATTGTCACCTTCCCCAAAATCCATCCATTCATCTGATTAGCATGATTTATACATTAACAAAAACAGATCATCTCTCAGGGTAATAAAAAGGATTAGTTCTTGCCTCCTTACTACATCTTCCATAACCACTATTCTCCTAATTCACCGGGTACTGGAAGAGATCCTATACATCTAGTTGCCTGACAGAGGAAAACGACAAGATTTAGCAATGTGGTAAACCAAATATTGGTCCTCCAAAGATGTGCACACCCTTATTCCCAGAATTTGTGAATACGCTACATTACATGGCAAAAGGGACTTTGCAGATGTGGTTAAGTTAAGGATTTTGAGATGGGGAGTTTATCCTGGATTGTCCAGGTGGGTTCAATGTAGTCACAAGGGTTCTTATAAGTAAAAGAGGGGCAGGAGAGTCAGAATCAGAAAGGAGAGGTAATGACAGAAGGAGAGAGAGAGGGAAGAAGAAGAAGAAGAAAAAGAAGAAGGAGAAGGAGAAGGGGGGGAGGGAGAAGAAGAGGGAGAGGAAGAAAAAGAAAGAGAGAGAGAGAGAGAGAGAGAGAGAGAGAGAGAGAGAGAGATGCATTGCAGAATCTAAACTACTGGCTTTGAAAGTGGAGGAAAGGTCCCATGAGTCTAGGAATGTAGGTGGATTCTAAAAGCTGGAAAAGGCAAGGAAGGAAACAGGCAACCTCCCTCATAGAGCTTTTAGGAGGAGTGGGGCCCCAGCCAACACCTTGATTTTGACCCAGCAAAACTCATTTTGGATTTTGGATCTCCAGAGCTATAATATAATGGATTTGTGCTATTATAAGCCCAATTGTTTGTGCTTACAATTGTTTGCAGTAATTTGTTACAACAGCAACAGGAAACTAATACAAACATCCACTGTACATACACATACACCTGACCAAGTCAGAAATCACTACACAGTAAATTCTTCTTAAGGCATATTTCAGTTCTAGCTCCCCCTAATCTCACAGATTCATATACACAAACTACCCTGTGATGGAAACATCTTTGAATTTCTTTACACCCCAAAGAATAAACGTCCACCTACTTATAGATAAGACTCAGCATAAATGTCCATTTAGATAGTAACCTCTTTGAGTAACAGAACTGCCATTTCTAACTGTAGTAAGTTTTTCTTATATAGACTTGTCTTCTGTTTTCTGCAGCCCCTATCATCTCACAAGAAGTGCTTCTGTTACGAGAGCAGTTATAAATGTACAGAAGTTCGACAGAGATTAAATAATCATTAGTAGGTTAATATTGCTGGTTTGGGCATATTTGAAAATTCAATCATATTGCTATTAGATTAATTAATTGCTTAGTTTAGTTAAGGAATTGGCCAGTTAAAAAATCAATAATTGAATAAAATGACTTAAATTCCTTTGAAATAGTCAAATAAATTAAAACTATTAAATGCTTATAGATGATGCATATTTTTACAATATGTCTCTTGTTAGACACTTCCCTAGCACAATCAGACTTATGTTGCATTATAACAATGATAACCATCTGTTAATGAGTATCAATTACGCATTAATCATTTGACATGTATTCTTACACATCTACATTTTACATCTAATTCTTATAACAACTATATCTGATGGGTGGTATTATTTCCAGTTTACTGCGGTGAAAGCAACATTTAAAAAGGTAAAAATCATATAGTAAGTGGCTCAGCTTGGAATTAAGTTCAGGTATTTCTTTTTTTTTTGCAGTACGCGGGCCTCTCACTGTTGTGGCCTCTCCCGTTGCGGAGCACAGGCTCCGGACGCCATGGCCCACGGGCCCAGCCGCTCTGCGGCATGTGGGATCCTCCCGGACAGGGGCACCCGCGTCCCCTGCATTGGTAGGCGGACTCTCAACCACTGTGCCACCAGGGAAGCCCCAAGTTCAGGTATTTCTGAGTACAAGGCTATTTAACTCTACACAGTCTCTTATGTAAGTATTTTTCATTAAAATATAACATTATAAAGTAAATTTTAAATTAAGGGTATGAATTCTCCTTTCTGTTTCCTAAATATCTACACACAAATCCTTTATTTCAGTGTATATAGGGATAAATCAAAGGGAAACCAATAAGTTGAATTTCTATGTCTCTAAGTGAATCCTTTTTTGTCCTTATAAGCTTGAGTTTAGAATTAAAAATCAAAGCAGGGTAGTATGTGTATATTTCCTAAATATCTACACACAAATCCTTTATTTCAGTGTATATAGGGATAAATCAAAGGGAAACCAATAAGTTGAATTTCTATGTCTCTAAGTGAATCCTTTTTTGTCCTTATAAGCTTGAGTTTAGAATTAAAAATCAAAGCAAATTTTTCAGTTATATTTCTTTGGTCACTATAGAGATCAAACTTGAGATGGGGTTAGGTATTGATCCAAGCCAGCAGGGAGAGAGATAAACTTTACTACAAGGGAAGGAAAATGTGAAGCAAGGTCCACTGCTCTCATTTCTATTGATTTGTTTTGCCTCAAGGCATGGGAGGTGGTGGCATGCTTCCATCAAAGTTTCCTCTTGTTTAAATCTGCATCCCAGGTATACAATAAGAGTATCTGATAAATTCTCCTCTTAAGGCTTTAGGCATACATTCAGTAAACATCTACTACTCATCTGCTGTTGACCAAGCACAGTGCTCAGGGCAGGGCACAAATTACTCACCATTGTATTTAGTCCTGCTCTACCTGAAAAGAGAGGGAAAAAAAAAAACACCAGAGAGATCCTCAAGAAATACAGTATTCTAAGCGTTAATCTGGCCTTATCTCTAAAAACAGAAATACAACAGGTTGCACCATTTCGACATGCTGATTTAGGAATAAAAAATTTCCCAGATGGCTGGCCCTGCTAAGGAAGTTACCTTTTCTGAAGACATACCAAATGGAGTCCTCCTTAGGTGGGGAATCCTGAGGAACTTGGTAGCACACACTCCACAGCCCCATCCCCAAAATCACATTTATTTATACTGAGATGAAACTGAATTAAAATAGATCAAGACCAATCAGATTTGATGGGGTTGAAAAGTCCCTCACATGTATCCTCACAGTGGCTCAATTTCTCTTCAGATTTTTCCCCACTTAATCTAGGCAGTGAGTAGCTCCCTCTGCTGTGCTTTCCCAACATTTAAAAATTACACTTCTGTCTGTATTACTTGTTACTTTTTAGTGTGTCATTGAATCTCTCTGTCTTCCCTTCTTCTCTCACCTTCCACCCACATGCGTGCTCCTCCAGCACAGGGTTAAGTTCATTTAGGAAACCTGTTTTACGCTGGGTTCTGTCTTGGTTTCATCCCGCAGCAGGCAGACCCACAGGGAGATTGACCATCTACTCTGGACCCAGAAAGCCCAATATTTATTCTATCTCTGACACTTACTTTTGACTTTAAGCAAATTTCTTAACCTCTCGAAGTCTCCTTCTTCTTAGCTATAACATGAGAATGATACCAGAATCTGATTGCCTGTGAGGACTGAAGGAGATCTTATTAAAGTAAGGGGTTTTACATAGTATCTTGCACATAGTAAATAATATACGCTCAGTAACTTCCAGTCACCTTAGGTGTTATTATATATCCTAGATATTATTTTCCAGATAATCTGACATGATACAAGTCTGAGATAATAAAAGTTATGAAATTTTCCCAAATCTCAAAGCTAGTAAGTAGAAAGGATAGGACTTGACTCTGGTCCATATGAATCTAAAGGCTGTAATGATATTCCATTCCTCTTTATAAGCCAAGTATCTACCATGTTGCTTGAAACAAGGAGAACGCAATAGATTGTGAAAGAATACATAATTACAGTAAGAGATTAGGGCAAGGAAGTTGGCACAGTCCTGCTCATATGGCCATAGGAATGGAGAAAATATATGTAAAAGAGAAGAATGTCAATGTATATAATATCAAAGTGTTAGTCTATCTGTGTTTTTGGCACTAGCCAATGAGCTACTAATTTTTCACCAGCAAAGAAGAGGGCAGTCCCCTGAAAATGTAAAGTTCATGAAAATCACCCTAGTATGGCCCACTATAGGGACAGATCTGCTCCTTTTCTCCCTGCGATGGTTCCTCATGTTTTCCCCTGCTCTCTGTTTTTTAGGTAAAATCATGACACCATGACTCAAAGTTATTCACATTTTTCATTTTCCTATAGGGTCTCTGAACAGTGGGCTTGGCACAATGAACCCTGGTCTGGACCGGTCAGGCAGGGATGACTGGGCCGCTCCCTAAGTCTCTGCTGCCCTTGTCACCACCCACCAAAGGCAAAGAAGAGAAGGATCCTGGATCCCTCACTTATGATCCATTCCACGGTTGCTCTACTAAGTACCTCTGCATTGCTAGGCACCTCTGTACCCCTACTAAGAACCTTATTTAGGTGTTTGATAACAGCTAAAGGAAGAGGTGTTTTAATATTTGGTTAGTTTGAATATAGGTATTCTTTCTATTTAATCTGTGTATTCCTTCTGTTTAAATTGATTTCCATCCCTTTTTTCCTAAAGTCTCTGTTCTAGAAAATCTTCAAAGTTGGTATCATTCTACATTATTCACCTCTCCCTAAGTTGTTACCTCTTTGATATAACTTCTTTTTCTCACTCATTATTTCCTAATATACTCTTTTTTTATTCCTACTGATTACCAGTTTAGAATTTGTCTTTCCCTAAAATAATCGACTTTTGCTTCTCATAGGCTTTTAAAAAAATCCATACGAAGTTAGTTCATGTGTACTGAACTGTTTCGTTTAGTTCCAAGTATGCTGTCGTCACTCAACAGATCAAAAATAAGCAACAGTAATAAAATGCAGATGAACATTTAATAATTTGCAGCTTTGAAAAACATCTTCCCAGCATGCCTACCTTTAAATTGTTTGAGCGTGGGCAGGGTAGGAAAGTTACTTAGTTACTATTACCTTAAATAAGTTCTATGCTAGCTGCAGTCTGGAAAAGCCAGACGTTTCCAGATCCATTTTTAGGAATTCCTCAATTCTTCATCCTCTTTCCGACTTTCACCTCTCCATTAAGGTTAGCATCTGAGATTTATTCTGACAAAGGATATTAAAAGAAAGCAAATCACTAAACTCTGACTCTCAATGACTTAGACAATTAATGCTGTGGCAGCTTCTCTCTTACTAATCATTCTTTTCCTTTGAATAATAAAATGCATTTAATTCAGTCCACCTTTTGTCTTAGAGAAATTCGGTCTTCAAATTTACACAAACTCTTTTCAATGACCTTAAGTAAGTCTTTGTTTACAATGCTTTCTCTGCCTAAGTCCACAAATAACAGCATACTTTGCTATGGTTTTCTTTTGAACTTAATGGCTGATAGACTTGATCAAAGAAAGGAAAGCACACGAATTCCATATACTTTCTTTACTGAACATTATTTGGAAAAGCTGAGCAGTCAAGGAGAAAAGTGAAAATGCTTAAATAATGCAACATTTTGCTTGCGAATAAAAGACGCCTTTGGAAGTAAATTCACTCTTTCAGAGCAGTGATGTACTTAGAAAAATTCTACCTAAAGAAATAAACACTGGGCAAACGATGTGATCTTCAATCATTTAAATGTTTCCTGGGTAGGAAGATAAAACTGTGAGTGTTAAGCAAAAATATTAAGAATCTGTTTTTCTTACCAAAGCTCTGGTTCTTCTAACATGCTCTAAAATGAAAGGTAATCAACACTTGTCAAATGTTTGTACTGTCACAACTCCTTTCTGATTATTGTCCCCCGTAATTGCAGGGAACACTAGATAGTGTTGTATACATTTTGAATTTAAGTCTTTTAAATTTTGTACAAGGATGTTTATAAATTAAAGCTATAATGATTTTAATATATCAAAACTTTGAATCAGCCAGGTGCTGGGTTACTCTCCCTGTCACCATTAACATGACCTAAATATCCTCTGCATAGCAACACAGACTGTAATTTCAAAAGAAAGAGATGATGTCAGTTTCCTAATGATATGCTGGTCCTAAGAACTGTCCAAAGAGTGGAAGTAATTTAATAGTCTTCCCTGCTTAAGATACACATGGGATACATAGTTAGTCTCATCATCCCTTAATTTATTTATAGTTACTTGTCTTAAAAAATTTGGCATTGGCATTTGTTTCTTTTCCCTTAGATTCAAAACCTAATCCTGTAAGTGCCCCGTAAGTGGAGGAACTGAGTTTATGCTGCTTATTTCACTCCTGTTTTTAGAGGGTGTAGTGTAAAAATCAGTCTTTAAATGTTATTCAGATTGAAACTTGCTCTTTTCCATGCACATTAAGACAGTAACATCTGTGAACAACAGAGAATTTAATTAAAACTTGCAAACAAAATTTTCCTAGACCAATGGTATTTAAACTCAAGTGTAGTGGAAGGTGAGAAGAGGAAAGTTGTGGGGAGTGAAATGTAAGAAGCAATTAAAACTATATATTGGGCTTCTTTGTAAAATTCCATATGAAGCTAGGCTTTCACAGCTTTAAAATAGAATCACTTTCCAAGACTACTCCCTTTAGGTACCAAAAGCCTTAGGCAGATGGACAAATCACTTCATTTTAGTGTGACCTCCTACTGTTTTAGGACAACTTACCTAAAAGGGAAATCAGACTCTAAAGTTAAGCATCTCCTTGTTTGTTTTTAAAGATTATTTTAAAAATTTAGACACCTAACTACAACTACAGGTTATCAACCACTAGCCAGGAACTCAGCATAGTCTCCATCTCTTGAATCTTCTAGTAGCCTGCATAACCGTGTCCACCATGATTTCAGTCGAAGAATCTCTTAGTTTCATCAGTTTACAAAATGGCAACACCCACATTGTGAATATGCAAGGCTGGCCATCACACAGTGGCCAGAAATGCTCCTTGTGGGCCCTTATGTGGAGGTAGAAGAAATATAATGCACCTCTAAGCATGACATGCTTGTGTTTTCCCTAACAATGAGTGCCAGAGACTTTCCTAACATTTTTGCAGAACTGGTTATTCAATTTTTATTATTACCTAAAATTCCTAGATTGCCAAGAAGCAAACCAACAGTAGAAATGAATATGGCCAACTTCACAGGTATTTAACATATAACCTCATGACTTGTACACAGTGTATGCCCAATAAGCATTTATTGAATGAAACTGCCTTGCAAAAATACTGCAAAATTCAACGCCCATCTTTTCATGGTTTCTGTTGACAGATTTTAATTTCTCTCTCGTACTTCTTTTTAAAGAGTAGAAAACAAGTTCCAAATTCTGTAACAGAAGTTATTTAAGCAGAGCAGCAATGTGAAATTTGGGATTAGAGCTTCCCGGAGGGAGCAAAAATAAACTTCTTGCCTGTGAACCTGTGAGTCTGCCACAATGAAATCCAGCTCATCCCCCAAAATGCT
Organism: Delphinus delphis; assembly: GCF_949987515.2. Classification (NCBI taxonomy): domain Eukaryota; kingdom Metazoa; phylum Chordata; class Mammalia; order Artiodactyla; family Delphinidae; genus Delphinus; species Delphinus delphis. The sequence continues at coordinate 64,798,935 of NC_082689.1, forward strand.
CAGCGGGACACCACATGAGCAGGTGAAAATTAGAACTGCACAAAAATGTGTGTTTGGAAAGTGAAACTAGTCAACTTTGGGCTTTTTGCCCAGTTTAATTTCTGCCAGAAATTCTCCTGTTATTACATATTTGCAGAAAGAAATTAGAAAAGTGTTATAGCTAAAAAATTTCAGATACATTCATATCTCTATCACAGTTTGGCCCAGAAAAAATAACTAGCTTCCCCAGGCCAGTGGGCAAGTACAGGACTACGGCTAGAACATGGAAACACTAATACACACACACACACACACACACACACACTCACACACACACACTTTTCTTTGGAGGACCATTTAATCACAAGTAGTATCCTATTTGTTTTATGAGATCTAGGAGGAAGACCTCAGTAAGTTTTCAGAGTGTCCCAGTGCAGCTCTGAGTTGAAAGTCTGCCAAGGAAAGCAGATGTGACAGAAAGCCCCAGGTCCCATTCACTAGCAGTGCGGGGCCTGAGGAAAATGTCATAAAACTCATGGAGCCTAACACTTGCCATTATAAGAAATATCTCAGAAGGAGGAATTAAAAATGCTGAGGCTTTGCAGCATTCTCTGCATTGTTCTTTATAAACTCTCAAAACCGAGTGTGGAGTTGGTGAGTAGCTTAGACCAGGAAAAAGTAACACTCATCTATCTATGTCTCCTGAAACACACACACACACACACACACACACACACACACACACAATTCTTGACACCCAACCATGTATGTTTTTCAGGGCTCCATCCCCAGTCTTCTGTTTCTGCCTTATCACACACACTCCATCAGTTCTCAGCTTCATCCATATTACATCAATGTATATGTCTAGTAACTAAGTCTTAACCTTAACCTTGACAAACCTTTTAAAATTCAACGTGGCTTTTTAAAAAAACATATTACCCACAAATTTATTTCCATTTTCAACTTTTCCAGTGGTATATTAGAATAGAGAACATCTGGGATTGTCAGGAATAATGGTGAATGTGATATGCAGTCAATTAAAAGTGAACAAAATGATTGTTGGGTATTAGCATATATGCAAAACAACAGACCTTTAAATATACATATTTAAATATATATATAAAAATATATACACCTAGGCAGCCTGGGAATGGGAGCAAATATATCAGATTATGAGGAAAATGTTGAACTGGCTTTTTTTTTTTATGGTTAGCATTTTTATTTTATTTTTTAATTTATTTTAATTTTTTATTATTATTATTTTTTTGCAGTATGGGGGCCTCTCACTGCTGTGGCCTCTCCCGTTGCGGAGCACAGGCTCCGGACGCACAGGCTCAGCGGCCATGGCTCAAGGGCCAAGCCGCTCCACGGCATGTGGGATCTTCCCGGACTGGGGCACAAACCCGTGTCCCCTGAATCGGCAGGCAGACTCTCAACCACTGTGCCACCAGGGAAGCCCTGAACTGGCTTTTGATGAGGTAGATTTAGCTCAAGAATGTGGGGACAAATGAGATGGGAGGTCAGTGAAAGCTCTTCTCTTGCAGCTGACAATGGGGCCCAGGCGGAGTGGGCATTGGATGTCTCATGGTTCCTTTAAGCTTTAGACCCATCCCTGAAGCCTGGAGTCAGGAGCCCTTAACACCAGGCCACCAACACTTCTGAACTGTTCTTGGCCTTGGTTGAAATGGGTGCCCTAGTCCATCCTAGGCTCCATCCTGTCGTGTTCCTAGCTCTCCTTACTTCTGACCTTGTGATTTATTTTCCCGCTTAGCTTCATCCGTCAAACCTGATGCATTGTACCATTTCACTGGCTCATAAGCTTTTGCTTTCTCTTCCATTATTGGATTCTTCTTTGCCTTTTCTGCTTTAGATTCTCCTGATAAACAGTCTGGCACCCACAGCCCCATCTTTCAGTGCCTCCCTCCCCAGCAAGAGTCCTCCTTCCATCTTTACTCAGACACTGTGAGTGGATCCAAAATACAGAGAGATGAGGCAAAAGAGGCAGAGAGCTGAGGGGCAGGATGTGTTGAGGATGGGAAGACTATGCTGTGGGTCAAGACCAGTTGTAGTTGAAAAGAAAGAAAACTGTGATCTAAAAGAGTATTCTGAGAGTCCAAGAACTAACTCAAAGTAATGACAAGGTCCATTGTATGGCTCTGAGCAGCTCCATCAGAAAGGAGACAGAGTCATTATGGTTGAAGTGGTTGAAGAGTTCAGTTTCTTGAAGTAATGTGATGCTGACATCAGTAAGGATAACCGAAAAGTTCTTAGTTTCAAGTGTTGGAAAGATTATAATAGAAAAAGGGTATTTAATAGCTTTCTACAACTCCAGAGAGGACAGAAATTTAATTTGAGCTCAAGAGTGAACCTCTGAAAGGGAAGGATGCCTTTAACAAGAGAACAACCTATTAAATCAGGTAGATAATTTTCTCTCAAACGGTTCTCATTTAGTGTGCTGTTATTTTGAATGTTCAGCATCTAGGATAACTTGGTACTTTATATTCTTATCTTGCTCTCTGGGGAAGATGTAAAGGTTATTATATTAGTCTCATATATTGAACAATAATAATAATGATAATACAGCAAAAGCTTATGTAGAACTTACTATGTACCAGGCTCTATTGTTTTTGTCATTTTACAAATATGAATTTATTTAATCCTCAAAACAACCCTGTGAGATAGATTGTATTATTATCTTGATTTTCAGATGAGGAAATAGGCACAGAGATGGATTAAATAATTTGCCCAGATTCAACCAGCTGGTTAAGTGTCAGAGCTAGAATTCAAACCCAGGTAGTCTGGCTGCAAAGTCTGTGTTCAACTAATAAGGGTTTACCTGACAGCATTTTCTGGTTTCCTAGTAAAGTGTTATGTGGGTTTCCTTTGGAATTTCTTCTGGCCCTGGGAGATGATGTTTCTGTGATTCTGATAAACTGAGGACGCTTCATACGTCTTAAGGATAGTGATAGCTCTAGAGTTAAGTAATATATTCCAGAGGTCTTTACTAGAAATGAAATAAAAAAGAAGGAAGGAGAAAGGAAGAGAGAGAGAGAACATAGCACATCATTTGTGAAATCTTTCTAATTTCAAAAAGTATTCAAAAAACTTTCTAATTTCAAAATGTAAAGATGATATCAATAATGAAATTTTATATGTCACCTCCTGGAACTCCTTTTATATAGCTATCTATGGGAGAATAATACTGTAGAAAATGTTCATTATTGTCATCGTTATTATAAAGATGTAGCTTCGCACTTTCTCAATACAAATGTTTACAAAACTCTGTCAGGCTCTTAACGCAATGTTACACAAAAGGTAAAAAGAGGTGTCATTATGGATGATATTATGGTTATCGAATGTTGTTTGAAGACTCATCTTTCTTTGAACATCTAAATGGACTTTTAAAATATGAAAGAAATGGAGAACAATATGGAGGCATAGGTAACACTGTGCTTTATAGAAAATAACATACACATAACACAGACACATATATACACACATATATGTATATATGAGCATAATGGAGCACAAATTGAAAGAGATGGTAATAGTATAACATAATGACATAGTCGAGAAGCTGGGGCCAGTGGGGCTGAAATGGTGAATTAAATGAAAAGCAGTGAAAATTGAAGTTTGCAGTAATTTGTTGCTTCTATTTAAAGGGTGGACTGTTAGAAACTATAAATCGTAGTTTTGAGCTGACAATTGCAATAGCTGGACTAGAACTTTGTAGGGAAAAAAATATTGTGACTTTAATATAAACATATGCCTTCCTTTCAAATTTCATTTCTCTGATATTTTACAGAGTTAAACTTGAGGTTATTGTTCAGCTCTGGATGAATGAATGGATGATGAATCCTGAAATTATTCCCATTCCAGAATGAGTCAGTGACTGAAGCACACATGCACTAATACAGTTACGTTCCTAAAAATAAATGTTTTTGAGTCCTCGGGGACCCAGAGGGCTAGCATAGTTTCTACTGAAGAAGTCAGGGCTGTAACGAGGTTCTATTCCCACTCTGAGCATCCTTGAATGGCCCAGAGGACAGAAAGAGCTGACCAAGCGTCTGACTGCTGCCCGTCGCTCTTTCTTTGGCACCTCTAGCTCTGGCCCCTGTGTACCAACTGGAAACTGGGCTGGGCTTCACCTTAGTAGCCAAATAGCAGACTTTTACCCTATATACTACTCAGGAGAATCGGTCAAAATCCAACAGAAGCAGAGACAGTGAATTTTAAACAAAGCTTGTAGCTGGAATTGACCACCCTTAAATAATGTGACCAAACTCACTTTATTCTATCTCTTTCCCAGAATATTCCAACTTGACAATAGGACCCTTGTGTCAACAAGAAAAACTTCTAACTTATAAGACAGATAAATTAAAAGGTGATCCTTGGCTTTAAAAAAAGATTTTTCACTGTTTCCCTGGAGCACTTATTTACTATAGTTACTTATGAAGTCTAATTACTTGACAAAAAGGCTTAGTGGTTAGATAAGATAAAACTGAATTCTTATTATGATGGTACTGACTAAAAATAAAATAATCAACAACAACAGAGATAGTGATAAAGCACCCTTCAATTTTAAAGCAATTCAATGGGGAACTATGACTGTACGCATCAAAATTTAATATACATAGTTTAAACAAACCTAGCCACTTTATAATGTGAGTTCTGCCTACATCTTATTTCAATGCAATTAACTTCCTGTGAATTAAAAAATAAAATAAAATTATTATTTGAACATTATTTTCTATTCAGTTCATATTTATGAAACAACATGAAAACCATTGACATGTTTTGAAATCATTTATAATGCTGGACTTTGCTTTTAAAATTAATGGTGAGGGCTTCCTTGGTGGTGCAAGGGTTAAGAATCCGCCTGCCAATGCAGGGGACACGGTTCGAGCCCTGGTCCGGGAAGATCCCACATGCCGTGGAGCAACTAGGCCCATACGTCACAACTATTGAGCCTGCGCTCAGAGCCCACGAGCCACAACTACTGAGCCCGCGTGCCTAGAGCTCATGCTCTGCGACAAGAGAAGCCACCGCAACGAAGAGTAGCCCCCGCTCGCCACAACTAGGGAAAGCCCGTGCGCAGCAACGAAGACCCAACGCAGACAAAAATAAATAAATAAGAATAATAAATAAATAAGTTTATTTAGAAAAATTAATGGTGGTACATTTTTTTCTTTTTAGCTTTTCTATGTTGACAACTACCAAGTTAATGCATTTAGAAACACACATGCTGATATATTCAGATTTGGGGGGAATGTGTTATTGGATCTTTGACCAACAAAAATTTCCTAAAATAAATTCTTTCAGTATTATATTTATTTTAAGTCGTATGTGTGCCTGGAGCAATTTGGCAATTATTTACTTTTGAACAGTCAGACATACCTAAAGCATTCACCTCGCCGGGCAACAGGATATATCCCGCATACAATTAGAAAAAGGTAGAAGACTAAAACCTACTTGAAGGTCTGCCAAAAAGAGCAGTGAAAAATGATGTCTCCAATGACAAGGTGATGGTGGGGGTCTGCGCTGGGGGTGGGGGCAGAAACAGCTCATCTAGCACAGAAGATGAGCAAACTTAAACGCTTAGTCAAGTTAAAAAATAAACCAATCACCATTTTTTTGAGTTTTAAATGAATATCTGGATCAGTTCTCCTTTTCCATAATTTATCCTAAATTAAAGAGAAACAGGAAATGCAAAATAAAAAGCAACAAAAACCTGGAAGAAAAAAGGCTTTATGAAGGTTTACCTCTAAATGTGTTCCAAGTCATGGGGGTGGAGTAAGGTTGGGGTGATACGGCACAAAGCTTTGCAGAATGACATATAGCACTGAAATATAAGTCAAGAGAGTTGGTTTCTAGTTCTCTCTGTCTAAATCTTGTAAGTTACTAGTTAATGTTCTGTGGCTCAGTTTTCTTATCTAGAACTTAAAGGTGTTAAATCAAATAGACACTGAGGTTCTTTGTGTTATCTATGTGATAAATTCCTTTTATCCTTTGTGATATTTTAAGAAGTACAGCCACTCTACCAGGAATTTGGATTACCTATTGCACTGCTCACTGCCAGATTATTTTTATGCCATCATGTATGCCCACAAAGTCCCAAGAGTCATTAAATATAGCAATACTCTCATTTCTTGTCTCCAAACTGATACAAATAACTCATTGAATTTGCTGATTCTCAATTCTTAAGGAAAAAAAAAACCTTTATTCTTTACACTGGCTGATTATCGTTGTTCTTTGTGCTTTTCCTGATTATATTGTACAAATGGAGAAGTACTCAGGTTAGTTAAATTTGCAAAAGAAGGATTCCAATGATTAGGAAAATAAATTGGATGAAACGTTTACTCTGGAGTTTATAGGTAGCGTTTCATAGACGGAGAAGGAACATTGTGGATATATGTGATATAATACAATAAGTATTTGGGATTTGTCCCTGGTTCCTGGCACAGAGCTCCTAAAACCCTTCAAAACTCCTGAGTGATGTTGTCTTTGGTATGCTAGCGAATGAGCTAATTCCTGGCCTTATGTGGGGTCGGGGGAGAAATAGAGATAGCTTCAGGATGGGGCCTGGTTGCCAGAAAAAACACCCAAGCGATTAGAGTCTGAATATTCAGCCCCACTTCCCACCTTGGAAATGGGGAGAGGGGTTAGAGATTGAACCTACTTAACGATGGCCAATGATTCAGCCGATCATCCCACATCATGAAATCTCAACAAAAATTCTAAACAACAGGATTTAGTGAGCTTCCGATTGGTGAACATGTTGACGAGTGGTGAGCCCAGAGAGTGCATGGAAGCTCTGTGCCCCCCTTGCCCATTACTCTATGAATCTCTTCCATTTGGCTGTTCCTGAGTTAGTGTCTGAAGTGCGGGCAATCGGTGGGTTCTGCTCTAACTCTGGAAGTTAATGTGAGAATGGAACTGAATTGTTGTACACCCCGCTGGTGTCAGAGAATTGGAGAATTGGTTGGTGTCAGAAAATACCATGCATTTGGTGTCAGGGAAAAAACAACAACAATACAACATATCATGCAGTCACATAAAAACCATGTACTTATATTGAATCAATCAGTGTTCTAAAAAAAGTTATTCCTGAATCAGAAAAGTCTGATGTTACCCACATTCTGCAAAGGATGAACCTATAATTTGAATGAGCAAGTGTTTGTCTCAGTAGCAGGGAAAAAAAAATTACAATTTAATTAAATTTCAAAGTGTAACTTGAACGCTTTTAAAAGAGGGGGTGGGAAGCAAATAAAAAGGACAACATAATGTCATTTAAGTTCTATCCCTCACATATTGTTCAATCAGAAATCTGGGAATTACACTGCCAAGTACTGATTAAGTTTCTGGCCTGGTCTGTAAATTACTGAATCTAGAGGTGACTCCAAGCTAACAAACAAGCGTTACAAAATGGTCTCTTACTGCCCAGACTTATGTGTATGCATGAGAGAGAGAGAAGAGAGGAAGTATCAGTTTCCAGTTCTAAGGTTATCATGGGGGCCCAACCCCAAATTGTCTCATCATAAGTCATATTTTACCAAAAGAATAAAATGAATACTGATATGCAGAAGTTTTTCAATTGTGGTAAATGTAAGTGAGAGGCAAAATACTGGAAGTGACTGAATAGTAGACAGCTACCAATGGTAAACAATAGTAAACTATCTATGAACTTTGTGGAGTTTTTTACCCAAAAGTAAACTTGAGGAAAGACAACCAACCCTCTCTTCCTTTGTAATCACTGAAGACTTGAGGCCCACCTGACATTTTCTGAAGTAAAGCTCTCTGTGTTCATTAGAATATCTACTTTTATTTTTCAGGTGGTTGAGGGAAGTTGTATCTAAAAGATGCACAACACTGCATGCAGAAATATTTACTGCAAACTCCAGACTACATTTTCCCCAAACAGCTGGCACTTTGCCACATTGTAGGCATCTGAAATGCTGAATGACTTTAAAAAATGGATCTAGCTGTTCATTTACATGTTAACAGTAAAAAAGGTAAAAGATTCAAAGATTAGGCAGAGAGGTAGAGAAATATTTAAGCACAGAATTCAACACTCTCCCATTTTTTTATCCAATATTTTTGCCACTCAATGGTAATAGCTTCTAAAACTCAAAACTGGTGCTCATATTAAAATTCAGGGCTCTGAATGTAGCTGAGGTAAATATTTTACTCGTCCTTTGGCACCCTGCACATAAAATTTTTAAATAATTCAAACAAACTCCAGCTCCTCAGTGACCAAATAGAGTTCTGGTAAAAATAAAACATCTTTCAGTTCAGCACCAGCTGGCTAAATTTAAACCCTGTATTATGTAATCTTAAAGTGTCCTTGCTTTTAGTTGGTGTCGTAAGAGATTCTGTTATAATGCCTCTTCCAAATCACTTCAGTCTCTAACATCTAGACATTTAAGGCACAACAGGACCAAATTAAGGTGTTCATAGGCAACTGAAGATAGAATAAATTCATTTGAAACAGTATACAGGCCATGTTATTTTAAAAGTAAAATCTCAGGCTTCTCTCTTTAAGTTTGTAGTTACTATAATTAGGCCCGGCAGATCCAACCGGCAGTGCTTTTCTTAATTCTGCAAAACATGTAAGAACCTGATTCTTTAATCCTTATTCCAGTAATACTCCCAGAGGAGATGAGACTGGCTGGGGCAAGAAGCACAAAATCAAACTAAGGCTGGAGAAAGAATACATTTTATACATTTCTCTGAGCAAGCTGCAACAGTTGAGCATATTTTCAACTTTTTCTTTCCCTCAGCAAATTTTAAGAAGTATAGTTAAAAAAAAAAAAAGGAAATATAGATTAGAGTTTCAAACATATTCATTGTGTACATTATCAATTTATGCTCATAAAAGATAAACTAATTTTGTCAGTTTTCCCTTTTAGCTATAAATTGAAGTATAATTTTCATTGATGTCTGTTTATCAAGTTTGGTTCATATCTCTTCAATACTAAAAATAAAAAATGCTAACAATTCTACAAAATCCAATTGAATATTTGCTGTGATGACAGTTACAATTTGACCTGTGGTCTTCATTGATCTTAAGCAATCAGCAAGAACATATCACAACTCTGGAAGTAGAGTATCAATGACTATATAACACATACCTTTTGTAATATTTAGACTTAACCCCAAGTTCGTGGAAATGTCATATATCTTTACAGTTCTTCACAGACTAGTTTCCTCCTTGGTACAGCAAATTTCCCAGTCCCCTGAAAGCAGTCGGTGGAGTGGAGGCCAGCTCCACTGAAGGGTCTATCAAGAGAGTAGATGGGACGGCTGAATTTATTTCAGCCCTGCATCTAAAGGATGCAACTTAGCACCTATTTTTAGGAACTGAGCTCTGTATAGGTGGGGCCTGAGTCAACTACTCTTTTCAGAAGTGTTCTCTGAGGGCACTCTGCCTCGTAGTGCCCTCAATAATGTATGCATAGTATTAGCACATGTGCAGTCAATCAAACTCCCTTCCACAGCTATGACCATCGAGCCAACTCTGACCTTCTGAACAAAGCCTAAAATATAACCAGCACTGATGAGGAAAAAGAGGAATGAAAGCTCTTTAATTACTTGCATTTGTTTTAATAATTTCAATCTTTAAGAGTCAAGAATCTGAAAATAAAGCACAGAGAGAATGTTCCAATTTATTCTGGTGGAATTTGGGTTCTCAGGAAGTGGAAACGCTGTTTTTATTTAGAGAATGTTCTTAGGCATGGAAAATATTAGTTTGCTTTTTGAGACTTCACATATAAAGCAAAACACTATTGTGATGTTTATATAAGTAAAGAAAGTGCTCTTTTGGACAAAAAGTGAAGGAGGAAGGAGTGATAAGGCATTCTAGAGAGAATAAAGGGCATACCTACTGTGTGATTCCTGCCCATTAATATTAGCTTAAAATCACTTGGCAGGAGGAACAGCAGGCAAGGGACAGGAGTCACCTCACATGCTCCTGAAAGAATCATATTAAGTGTCCTTTGCTGCCACCCTGCTTATTCAGCACACCCTGCAGACCTGACCCGGAAGGAAGTAGGAGAGCTCGCCATTTAGCTCCATAATGCCAACATCTAATACATTCTAAGTAAATATAAAACAACCAGCTTCCCCTATCTTTCCTCTCTTCTATTATTTTCCTCACATGGGCTTAAGTATGTATACTAATGCCCTCACAGCAAGCCCAAATAAAGAAAGAGAAAATTGCCCTTTGACTTAAAGAGAGCACCTGACTTACATACTGTTTATTTCATACAAATGCTTACAAGTAAGCTATTTACCACATTATTTACTAATAAAGACCAGTATATACATTACATTTTTTTCCATATACAATATTGATTTCTATTAAAAGTAGGTCAAGGAGTGATGTTCCAGCTGATTAAGAAAAAGCTCCTAAAATGGTGTTCTTGTACACTTCACAAGATTTTTCAGGGCCAGCAGCCAATGTAATCTAATTAGTTTAGAGTTGTGCTGTCCAGTGTGGTAGCTACTAGACACATGTGACCATTTAAATTTTACTTGATTAAATTAAATAAAATTAAGAGTTCATTTCCTCAATTGTACAAGGCACATTTCAAGTACTCAATTTCTATATGTGCCTGGTGGCTATGTATTAGACAGTGCAGATAGAACATTTCCATTATTGCAGAAAATTCTATAGGATGGTGTTGTTTTAGATCACAGGATTTTAACACAGCTTTGACACTAACTAAACCCTATGACCTGGCAAATTTCATATGTTGTCTATGCTTCATTTTACTTCTCTATAACTAAACGGGACTAAGTTTACCTACTTTAAATGGTGGTTGTGAGGATTAAATGTCATAATATATAGGTAATACTCATGAAAGTCTAAATCTAGGACAAAATATTTATTTTAAAATAATAATAATTATTATTATGACTTTATCCTGCTATATGGATAAGAAAATGACATTAGACTGATCTAAGATCACAATAGTTCGATTTAAGTCATGAGGAGATCGACCCACAATGTAAATATAGTTAAATTTAATCTGGTATTTGCATATAGGTGCTAATGATGCTTATCATGGTTTTAGTCTTTCAAAATATTGATAATTACTCAAGAATATGACTTGTAGCTTTCTTATTTTCTCTTCTTACTTAAAACTGCCTGCCTTCTCCTTCCATTGTAGTGATAGGTTTCTTCACTTGTTTCTCTAAGTTTCATTCAAGATAACCTTTCTCCAAACTTTCTGTTTTCTGCCCTTTCAGGAAAGAAATATATTTGATTTAAATACATACATAAATAAAATTATTTTTTCATATTTTCTAATGTTTATAATCATCCCAAAACTCAATGATTATGCATTGTTGTTGTTGGTTATTTTTTGCATTATGCGGGCCTCTCACTGTTGTGGCCTCTCCCGTTGCAGAGCACAGGCTCTGGACGCACAGGCTCAGCGGCCATGGCTCACGGGCCCAGCCGCTCCACGGCATGTGGGATCTTCCTGGACTGGGGCACGAACCCATGTCCCCTGCATCGGCAGGCGGACTCTCAACCACTGCACCACCAGGGAAGCCCTATGCATTGTTAAAAGAAAAAAAAAATGGATAGGAAAAGAATCCTTGTTGAAACATTATAAAATAGGTGGTATGGATTAAGAGCAATAAATGTTAGATCTAAGGTAGTATGCATAAATTAACTAACGTAAGATCAAGCAAAGTTTTTCAGTTATAGAATTAGCTAGCTATCATACAATTCGGTTTATTCATTTTAGTCATGAAGACAATGAAAATGTCAGCACCTAGATTCTTACCATTTGTTATTTCAGTTGTTTCAGACACTGATTTTCATTCTTCATTTTGTAACAATCTAACTAATTGCTATGAAATTACTCTGAAAGAAAGATGGATGGAGGAGTGGATAGATGGATGGATGAATGGGTAGATGGATGACAGCTAGCTAAATAGGTAGAAAGATCCAGAAGTTTATTCCTTGTATCAAAAATCTTAGAAAGTTTAAGTGGAAAATTTTGTTCCCTATCCAATCCATAAACATACTTTACCTTCACAGAGCCTAGATACCTCTACCTATTAAAGCCTGTATTGTACTCAGTTGGAACCTACATAAGACTGTTGCTTTTAGTGAGATGGAGTCATTAGCATCAGGCCAATGCTCCCACTGAGAAAAATTAGAAAAGCTGAATCAGTTACAAAAGTAATATATGTAAGGTATCAAGGATCAGCCAAACAATAAGCACCAGAGGGAGCACAATTCAGGAAATGCAAGACTAAGAGCTAAGAATCTGAAGCTGTCCCTGGAGGTTATTTTTCATTTCCGGATGCAGATAGAGGCTGAGAATCCAGGCTCAACTCAGGAAGAGAACTGCTGCTGGGGGACAAAAGAACAGCAAAACTTTTGGCAGTTACATGGGACTGGAGTAACAAAATTGGAGAGTAGCAGGACCTCAAATTCGTTTTTCTCCCCAAGATATTTGCTAAGTTTCAAAATTTCACAGCAAAGCAGGCTACAGTCATAAGCCCAAACACAGAGAATTAAAGTGGAATAGCCCGCATTTTCATAATACTTAGGAGACAAAGGTCTACTGGGAGGACAGGTGACAGCTGAAAGTCCTCAAAGGAAAGGAAAACTGACTCTAAAATAATCTGAGATAACTTTGTTCCTAGTGGTGCTTGATAGTGTGGGCTGAGCTGGAGGCTGAGTGAGGATCCTGTTTCAGCCCCTAGAAGGTGGGAGAGAGGTGAAACAGCAAAGTTGGGGACCTGATCAGGCTTGGAGTGATAAAAGTGGTGACTTGAGTAGACTCAGCCATAGCCAGTCTCCCCCTCAAGACATTTGCCAAATTCGGAAGCTTCATGGGGTGTGAGGCTACATATCCAAGCTGAAGACCTCTGAAAAGTAGAGCAGAGATAGAATCTGACAGATTCTCAAAGAAAACTTAAAGTGGTCAGCCCCACTACCCCCTCTACTCTATCTGCCTAGCAGAGGACAGGCTGAACCTCTCTGATGAAAGTATATCATCTGGAGCTTTTCCACCTTTGCTTTTTGAAAACACAATGCTTGACTTTCAATTAAAACAAAATACCTGGCACGCAAAGAGACAGAACACTGTTGCTAGTTACAAGTAAAAAAAAAAAAAGGGAGAAAAAGCAGATGGTATAGATGTTTGAATTAGCAGATAAGGACTTTAAAATAATCATGATTTATATATTTAAGAAAATACAAGAAATAACATAGAAAGTATATAAAAGATGGAGAATTTCACAATAAAATTAAACTTACAAAATAATAATGAAATGGACATTCCAGTATTGAAAAATACAATATCAGACATTAAGAACTCAAGGGATAGTTTAATAGCAAATGGGAGACACCAAAAGACAAGATTAGTAATCTGGAAGACAGGTGAATAAAAAATAGAAAGCTTTGGTTTGGATATTTTATATTGAATATCAAAAAGTGCTCACAGGGTTTTCTGCAGCAATATGACATTGTTGAATCATATAACTATCGTCCATTAAAATCTGTCTTTTTTGCATATATTACTGACAAGCCACATCACATTCTCCTATAATTGTTTAGTTTATGCCTAAGCGAATGGCAATGATTCCATTCCATTATTCCAGCTCGTTTCTGCCATCAAGCATAGTTGTTCTCTTCACAAGGCAATATATGTGTTATCTAAGTTAATGATAAAGGATATTTAACAGAATGGAGCCACTAACATATATAAAGTCATACTCCTGCTAAAGATCTCCCTCTGAAGGGAAACTGATATATGAGTTTAGATCCATTTATGTATCTACATTTGTAGATATTCTTGATGACTTGAAATAAAATGTATCTGATTAGGGGATTTCAAAATTCTCTGTGCTTCTTTACTAGGTCATCAGTAATCTTGAATTTATTCCCTTTTCTACCTTTGCTGGTACCATTTGTAGGGTGAAGCCTATTCTCCTTAACAAAAAAGATACCATCTAGGAATTCATTTGGTTCACTTTCTTTTCTTGTTCATTAATATTAAAAATTTCCATGAAAAGCAGTGAATCTCTCTTCTTCCTTTAATTTTCCCTTAATAATAAATCTATACTTTATAAGAGAATTGTGCCAGGGTGATTTACATTTATTTTCTTTTATTCTTACAACAACCCCAAGATTTTGGTATCATCACCATTTCATAGAAGGAAACTGAGGGTGAGTAAAGTTAAGTAACTTCTTCAAAGACAAAAGTTAATCAGCATCATTGGGAATTAGACTCAATTCTGTTGATTTCATATGTTTGGATTATTTGGGATATATTATTTATCCTGACCTTAATCTAAAAATTCTATCCAATCGCTATTACATATCCTGAATGATATGCTTTGAGAGGGGTCACCTCTTTCACCTATTGATAAATACTGTGGCTAAGGCACAGTGTAGGCCTTCAAATTACGTAGGCTCTGGCAAGGCCTTTTGTACATGGCAGCAAGCAAAGTGAACGATCAATCAGTGGACACTCCAAAGACAAAAAGAGTGGATGAGCGAGAACTTTAAAGCTGGGACAATTGTACTTCAGTTACCTGCTATATAGTCCCTGGACCAATGGGGCCAATCTAAGATTTCTAGAATTAAAGAACAAAAAGTCTAAAATTTTTAGAATTAAAGAACTTGAATTATTATATAGTCTCAAATTCTACATTATTATCTAGCATACATGAAGTACTAATCCACCAATTAGAGTTTAACAATCTGCTTTGAACATTGTTGATGGCATGACCCATTCAGTTGTCATGCAAGCAGGATTAGGGTATTAGTAACTAAATTATGGCTGAATTTAATTAACTGTAATTTTCACTTGCTCAATTCCATTAAAATTACATCACAAGGGGGCTTCCCTGGTGGCACAGGGAAGAGAGTCCGCCTGCCGATGCAGGGGACACGGGTTCGTGCCCCGGTCCGGGAAGATCCCACATGCCGCGGAGCGGCTGGGCCCGTGAGCCATGGCCGCTGAGCCTGCGCGTCCGGAGCCTGTGCTCCACAATGGGAGAGGCCACAACAGTGAGAGGCCCACATACCGCAAAAAAAAAAAAAAAAAAAAAAATTACATCACAAGGGGCTTCCCTGGTGGTGCAGTGGTTTAGGAGTCTGCCTGCCAATGCAGGGGACATGGGTTTGAGCCCTGGTCTAGGAAGATCCTACGTGCCGCAGAGCAACTAAGCCCATGTGCCACAACTACTGAGCCTGCGCTATAGAGGCCACGTGCCACAATTACTGAGCCCATGTGCCACAACTACTGAAGCCCGTGAGCCTAGAGCCAGTGCTCCGCAAGAAGAGAAGCCACCACAATGAGAAGCCCGTGCACCACAACAAAGAGTAGCCCCCACTTGTGCAACCAGAGAAGGCCCACATGCAGCAACAAAGACCCAACACAGCCAAAAATAATAAATAAATAAAATTTAAAAAATTACATCACAATATTAAGGAAGCATGAGTAAGTCTTTCAGGCATATATGACTCACATTTTAATTGTATCTCATAGTCTTATGTACGATGATGCAAACCAGGATGCTTTAGAGAGTGAAAGGAACACTATAAATAATTATGCTAACACAACAGCACAATCTGAAACAGTCCAGGGCAAACAGGGATGTGGAATCACCTAATAGGCCAAATGTGGACCTTCTTGACTCACCATCAGGGTCTGCATACAGGGGGATGTCTAGTGACCTGGCTCCCAATATAAAAAAGAAAAAGAAAAACGTTCATTACTAGGTACTTCAGTATGTGAATCATCCCTACTCTTTAAATATAATTTGTATAAAACATGCTCCTTATAACAAAGACAGGGATGAATTAAAGAACTCTAGGGAATCTATGAGATTTGAACCAGAAAAGGGTAAGTTAAAATTAGGGTGCTACCTGGTTAAAAAATGACAGAGGACTAGACATTCCTAATAGGATTTTTATTAACTGTCAAGTAAAATGGTAAAAAAGAAAAAATAAAAAGCAGCACAAAATAGCATGAATTGCTAATACAGTAATGAAAGAGAGAGAGTATTAATGTGATTTTATGTTTGTGTAAGAGAGAAGATGAAGGAGATTAAAAAAATAAGAGAAGGGCTTCCCTGGTGGCGCAGTGGTTGAGAGTCCGCCTGCCGATGCAGGGGACACGGGTTCGTGCCCCAGTCCGGGAAGATCCCACATGCCGCAGAGCAGCTGGGCCCGTGAGCCATGGCCGCTGAGCCTGCGCGTCCGGAGCCTGTGCTCCGCAACGGGAGAGGCCACAACAGTGAGAGGCCCGCGTACCACAAAAAAAAAAAATTAAAAAAAAAAAAAGTAAGAGAAAAGGAGGAAGAAGAGAAAATACTCTGACATTTGTACAGAATTTCCAATAATGGTTATGATTGAGAGCGACAAACATGAATCACAATTTTGGATGACACATTGCATAGTGAACTCTCTGAATCAGAAGTGGACAGAATTTTCTCAAGTAAGAGGGAAAGACTGACTCAGTCCACAGCCTCATGTTGCTCTGACCAAAACTAGGAGGTCTTCCCTCAGTACCATGTGAAATACTTCTGGGCCAACCTGAGCTATAGCCCTGACTCATCTCCACTCCTACCCCTCTCTGTATATATGTCAATACATGCACTACATCTCTCAGAATGGAGAAATGGGGTGGATTTTAGGCTCCTAAAGAAGCACTTTAGAGAGTAGATGATGGAACTTTGTACAATTTTTCATGCTTTGCACCATGCAAAAGCAAATTTACACACTGTATCTGATAACCTAAGTTAATTTTGTAAGGTATGGGGTAAAAGTTTCAACCTCTATTCAGCAAATTTGGATAGGACCCAAAATTAAAGATTTTAGATGTGGTTCAGAGACAAAAAGGAAAAATTATGGGAGAAATTATAAGAGCCAAGTGTTCTGTGATGGCAGAAAAGGAAAAAATTCACCTACGGTATCTGAAGGAAATGGCAAGCCTGAATCAATCTCAGCACAGTGCAAGTAAAGTAAATAAGTCAAGATGTCATAAGGAGGCACTGCTAGAAGAAGGCAAAGGGCACTGACTTGATGAGGCCAGTTGATAACACAGTTTTTTAAAATTAGTTGATTTTTGAAATAGCTGAAAAATTTACACTTATATTCTTGATGTTCTCCAAAATATTCCGGAGGAGAAGCCTCTACAAAACCATAATAGGTGCTATTAAGGAGAGAATGGGATGGAATGAAAAGAATGGAAAAAGTGAAGACTAAAACTGTTTGTAAGAAAATGCAAAATTCAATAGAAAATTAAAGTAGCATTTGAGATAGTAAAGAGCACATATGAAAAAAATTAATTGAATCAATGAAGTGGGGAAAGATTTGAGAAATTTTTCTGTAATGCAGGAGCAAAATCAAAGAGATGAAAATGATGGCCTAGATAATCATGGATACGAATGGTAGAGATATGATCAAAGAAACAACTGTTTCAGGGGAAGAAAGAGAAAAATAGCAAGTACATAAATAATTAAATTTAAAAGAAAAGAAAAAGTTTTCAAGCTGAAGATCTGAGAGGAAAAAAACCAAAGGCTCATCAAGATACCTGGATATGCCCTTATAAATTTTTGAATTTTAAAGATAAAAAATAATGAATAAGGAAAAAGACAAGCTGTTCTCAGAGTTCTTCACTGAGACATTATGTATTATGATAGAGTGGAATGTTGTATATGAGGTGTTTTGCTTTGTTTGTTTTTATGATGGACATAGATTTGAATGAAGAATTCTCATTATAGACAAGTGCCTGTTATTCACGTATGAGGCACATAGAGATATATTTTTCAATATATAAAAAACTTCTCAAAGAAAATGGTTACTATATCCTCAGTAGGGAAGCAACTAAAATATATCTGCAAGCCTACAAAAGGTGATTCAACATCAAGAATAAAAGAATGAGAAATTTATTGTATAAAAGACTTATTATTTGAATTAAAAGTAAACAAATATTGTAAATGCAGTTACAAAATTGAATGTAAACTCCCCCAAAATCTTTGAAAAATGTATATGGAAAATAATATATTTTTAGTATTCATGACAGCTTATCTTAATAATGTAATAATTCAGAGCTCTAATCATAGATTAAAATAAATTATGTCACATTAAATGTCAAGAGTAGAGAAAAGCAGGGGAAATAAAATCGAGTGTTTTTTTTGGAGTTTGATGAATTTATTCAATCACTCACACATGCATTCATTCATTGAGTAGGTCAGTCATCAAATATTTATAGAGCAGGTGTGTATCAAGTGCTGTCTAGATATAGTGTTTATAGGATGAACAAAAATCCATGGGCCCTAGTAAATACACAAATATATATACTGCATAAAGAGGGATACGTTTATGAAAAAGAAGAAATCAGTGGTATGAAAAAGAAAACACTTTAATTTGAGTGGTCAAGGTACACACCTTAAGGTGGTGACCAAATTTCAAATTTCATCAGAAAAATGTACACAAAAATTTAATAAAAGAGGTAAAAAACATGATAAATCAATATGGCACACTAGCCCCAAAACAAATTTCAATTTACAAAGCTACATTAATTCAAATACAGTGAATTTGTTGTTGAAATCAATATTCCTTTTAGTGGAATAAAAATAACTATTCTGAATCAAGCATAACAAAATGGAATTAATTCTCCAGAATAAACTCAACTAAATAATTGGAAAAAAAATATTTCAAAGTCTCACCTTATACTTTACTTCAAAATATATTCTAAGCTAATAAAATACTTAAGCCTAAATGCAATAAATAACCATAATAAATAGAGGCATGTATTTTTTTCAAAGTCATATATGGTCAACATTTCACATAGCACAAGAGAGTAGGCATAAAATAAAACCTTTCTCCTAGCCTAGATACCCAGACCTTTTGCATATGGACAACAGATTGTTGTTAAGTTTTTCATTATCCTGAAATGTTCTCTGTACATAACAGGACACGTATGTGAGTGATAATATATGCATAAAATATGTCTCTCTGTGTGTGTGTGTGTGTGTGTGTGTGTGTGTGTGTGTATATATATATATATATCTCCATACTTTCCTTTTTTATATGAATAGGAGAATTATATACCCAATGGTCTGCATTTGCTTTATTTTTTCGTGAGCAATGATGCAAATCCATTTCCATCTCCAAAGTAGATAATGTCATTCACCATAATTGTAGATTAAAAAAACTTTTAAGTAATTTATCATTCCAGTAACTGAAGAACCATACTTGACAACATTCAATATCCTTTCATGATTAAAAACTTTCAACAAATTAAGAACAAAAAGAAATGTTTTTAAACTTCAAAAACAGCATGTATATAAAATGCTATAGCCAACATCACACTTAATGATAAAAAGTGAATGCTTTGTTTTTATTAAAAATTAGATGAAGATGTCTACTCTCATCCCTTCCACTTGGCATCATGCTGGAATGTCTTGCCAGTGTAATAGGACAAGAAAAAGAAATATGCGACAAAATGATTAGAAAGGAAGAAGTACAACTATCATTATTCAAATAGCATTACTATATATTTAAAAACCTTCAGAAATTACTATAACTAATAAAAACACAATCAAATACCACCACACATCTTGTAGAATATAGAATACCACTACACAGCTAGTAGAATGCTAATTCCTAAAAATGTATATTTATATATGCTTATTTACATGTAATCCATTGAGGAAAAAACTAGGAGGAAATACACCTGTTTCTCGCTGGGTAGGAATATCAGTAATTTTTATTTTTATTTTATTTTATATTTATTTTATTTTATTTTAAACTTTCTCTATCTTGTAATGGGAAATCCATATTATATTTACAACAAGAACAAAACAATAAACCCCATTAAATTTTTTTAAAAATAAGAAACGTGCTGTCATTTGCCATTGGACAATATACATTTACAAGTGGAAGAACTTTTGTAGCCAGATTTTTTAAATCTAATTTTTTAATATCTTATTTTTCTGTTGCCTATATATGTTAGAAACAACTAGATTGCTTAGAGAATTATTTATTAATAATCACCTCTCCCCAAGACCTGCACATGCCATTCTACTGTTTTCTAGCATTGCACAGGTTGGAGAAAAATTCAGTGCAGCTTGACAATGTTGCTTTGTATATGATGGATTTTCTTCCCGGGATGCTTATAGATTTTTATTCTTTATCCTACATATTTAAGATTTTTTAATGGAAGAAGTAACTCAATAATATATGATAATAACAACAGTAGTCTACAAATGAGCATTATGTATGTGCCAGCTACATTCCAAACACATTGCAAACATCATCCAACATAATCTTCATAAGAAATATATGAAGTAAGTTCTGTGTTTTGTTTGTTTTTTAAATGAAGAAACAGAAACACAGAGAGGTTAAATATTTTTCCCAACATATTTTCCCCAAAGTCTAACAGTGAGAAATTGGACCAGGCTGGTGCCAAATTCAATGCTTTCGATTACCAGGTTGTAAGTTTTACTCCTTATAATAATGGGCAAAATATTTAATCTCATAGTTCTTTATCTTTTAAAACAAATACAGGAAAGATATTTTTAAATGACTTCATCCATGACATAAGAATAAAATATGTCTCCCCTTAGTGAATTGTGACAAATAAATGATATGATATAACTCATCTAAATGTTCTTGATATACCAACGTGTCACTTATCATTTTATTCCTCTAAGCTCCAAATCTACCCTCTGTGGCTCTGTTTGTGATACTGGAACGTTTCTCCCTTGCCAGTTCGCAAGATGGTAAGCTTCATCAGTAGAGAACCCTGGAGGGATCTGGAAGAGAAACAGTTCTTGGTTTCTGCGCATCCTCTCTCCTGGCAGGCTCCTGTAATGCTCTGTGGCCAGCAGCATATGGCATCTCTCCATGGTACCTCCCTCAGCAACCCAGAAGGTGATTTCCCACTTTCCCAGTGCAGAGCCTCGATGAACTTTTCTGCCATCCAGTGGGCCACAGTAGTGCCCTGAGGTCTGGATCCCAGCTTCATTAGGGCAGAGGCCCCTTTCCATATTTGTTTCTTTCTTGGGTGCTCTGTGTTATCCCTAGAGGTCGTGGCTGCTCTCTATATCTGCTATTTCTGTATTCCTTAGAGTTTTCTTTAATCCTTTATATTGAACACCTTTTGCTCCCATTTCCTGCTATAGCTGACGATTCCTTATTTTAAACTTTCCCTGTTGAAATTACTGTGGGCTTCTTGTCTCCTGATTGAAATCTTATTGAAAGAACCATTAAGTGAAATAAAATATAAATGGCTATTTTTGTGATTGAATATCCTCTACACGTATTTGTAGTTTTCTCTGAATCTCCCAGGCTTAAAATGTCCAAGTTTCAATAATCTCATTTATATGCTGGGAATAATAACACTTATCTCAAGGGATAAGAAGTAGATAAGACAAATGTTTGTAAAAATGCCTTATATATTGTTGAAGCACAATAGAAATGTAAGCTATTATTACCACATGGTAAACTCTGTGAGGGCAGGTCTATTTCTGTCCTGCTGTTCCTGGATACCCAGGGCCTTTCACAAGGCTTGGTACACTGTGGGTGCTCCATAAATGCTGGTTTGGTGAACAGATACTTGGACACATCTCTATTACTTCATTTCATGTTTAAGTCCATTTGAACTGAATTTCAAAAATGTTAGATAAATCTAGTGTTTTTAACTTTGCAAAAGGTAAATACTATACAATTAAAAAAAACTTTGTATCCTTCAACTGCATGTCACAATCTTCTACTGTAGATTCTTGCCTCCAATACATTTGTAGTTATAAATGAGATAGAAAATATGGAGAAAACGATGTAGCCTCAGAGACTAAAACTGTGATGCTCTGTTTAATTAGTGATTTTCAGGTGCATTTTGTAAGGATATTTACTGTTTGTAACCTGATAAGACATATAATTGACTACGATTTTTCTTTTGTTATCTTTAAGCAAATTATAGGTTCTGATGGCAAACTGTTTATGTTTCTGCATAACTACAGCACCGTTTTAAGGCATTTTATTATGTCGATAAATAACTTCACACTTGATGCCCTTTATTTTCAGGGAGAAAAGAAACAGCTTTCATAGATTTTTTTCACTCTTAGTAGTCTCTCCTACAATATTTTAACCAAAAGCCTTGACAGATATCAAGTTAAACTATGTCACAATGACCAAGATGAAGCTGTACAATTTTTTCTTCTTACATCAATACTCAGGCTTGTGTACACATACTGTTTGTTCCTCCTTCTGCAACATTTTTCATAATGATCTCCAGCAGTCTTGTCAAGGAAGTTTATTACTTTTTTTTCTAAGAGTATGGAATTAGTAACATTTCACAAGCTGCTCTGATCATGGGTGGGGCGTGGGTGGGGGAAGAAAGGCAAGGGTTCTGGGTTCCCAAAACTTTTTCTAAAAGTAATGAAAAATCACTTATTTTTTAGTGGACTTCCTTCTCTGTGTCTGCGTCTGGTGTTTCTAAAAAAACACACACACAAAAAAAACAATTGGAGATGAAGGATAGCCTCTGAGCTGTTATACATGTATATGTATTTAGTATCTGTGTAAGCTTCTTTCCTTTGCTTCACATAAATGAAGAGCAATATCCATACAAAGTAGATACTGACTTTTGACATAGGAACATTCCGTTGAACATACTAGGATCAAATGTTATCCCAAGCAAAAATAATGAATTAAGTCAAAAGCACATCCAAAACATCTGTTTGTTTTATGAAATACAGAATAAATAGATAGATAAGTAAATGAATAAATTAATCAATGAAAGTCAAGAAGATTTGAGGGAAGGATTTAGCAGTACAAAACTAGGTTCACTGGGCTTTCTCATGAACTTATCACCTTTTTCAAGAATGCCATTTGAATGTCATAAACTGCTTCATGTGTCCATTAAGGAGGCTTGTTTCCATGCCTTTATTGCGCTCAATGCGCTTGTCGTTGTTGTAAATAACAAAGCATAGTAAACGTTTCTAAGCAACATTTGATTTGTTTATGTTGGGAATTGGGAAAATATGTAGGGATGATTTAATATGGGCATTTTTAGGCTGTGAATTGAAAAAACATAAGCAAGATGAAAATAAAAATCTAAAAATGATGCAGTGGAGCTTGGAAGGGGAGTCAGGAACAGTTTCATTATCTTTGAAGTTTTAGACACTTGTCTGTTTCCTCATCTATTTTTATTGACTAACCAAAGGGCCATTTATGTTTTGCTTCAATTGTCATTTTACATTGATAGATCAGTTTTTCTTACGCTTCAAGCCTTACTTATTTAAAAAAATATTTTTCTGTTGACAGGTCATAAAAACATGAATACAGCAGACTTTACCTGATACAACGTTTTTTCAAAACTTATCATTTAAATTTATGCCTCAGAAGTGCAATCCATAGGCAACCACCTGGTCAAGACCTGGAAAATCACGTATTCACATAAAAAACATTCCTTGAATGTCTACTAGGTACTGAGTAGGCAAGTACAACTTGCCTTGTACTGATGAACTTACACTTGTTTATTGATGCAAAGAACTTGGAAACATCTTAGAGATATGCTTTAAAATGATTCACTCTATAAATATATCTTATAGATGTTTTATAGAATGCACTTTCCCTAGCTGACAAACAAAATCTGTGCCATTTTGAGTGCTATGCCGTATAATAAGTTATTTTTATGTAATATTCAAGGTAATACCAACAACAGGCCTAAGAGATAGCTATTATTAACTTCACTATTTTAAAGAGTAGGAAATTAAAGCTTAGATCATTTAGGTAACTTTCTCAAGGTTGCACTGTTTATAAGCTCCCAAAACAGGATTTAACTTGGACTTGCCTGCCACCAAAGGGCATTTTCAACTATTTTATCACGAGTCTGTATATGAAAAAGCATATTCCCATATGCACAAAATTATAACTATGTTCAATGATTCTTAGTGTTTCAAAATTAATTTATTCATTCAACAAGTATTTTGAACATACACTTCACACAGGGCACATATTGCTATGTACTTGTGAATAACATAGACAAATAAATCATAACACAGTGTAGAACATGACAGAATCATCATATAGATATATGTAGAGGTTGCATGTGCAATTGGGGGAGGGGTTGCATTTGAGGGGTTGCATTTGAGGGAGCATCTGAAGAAGATGTCCTGGGATCATTTTATCTGTTATTCTAATGTCAGTGGCTCAAAACACCAACTTCCCTTTAAGCTATCTAGGTATTTTCTATTTTGTAGAATGTTGTACTTCTCAAAGTGATTTCATGGAAGCGGGGGCATCAACATGGTAAACAATTTCTCCATGGGCCCATTTTTTCTTCTTTTAAATTTTTTATTGGACTATAGTTGCTTTACAATGTTGTGTTAGTTTCTACTGTACAGCAAAGAGAATCAGCTATACATATATCTCTTATTTTTTGGATTTCCTTCCCATTTAGGTCATCACAGAGCATGCAGTAGAGGTCCCTGTGCTATACAGTAGGTTCTCATTAGTTATCTATTTTACACATAGTATCAGTAGTGCATTTATGTCAATCCCAATCTCCCAATTC
This sequence comes from Delphinus delphis, assembly GCF_949987515.2. Lineage (NCBI taxonomy): Eukaryota > Metazoa > Chordata > Mammalia > Artiodactyla > Delphinidae > Delphinus > Delphinus delphis. The sequence goes on from NC_082689.1 coordinate 64,823,477, forward strand.
ATCCCACCCCCGCTTTCCCCCTGGGTATCCATGTTTGTTCTCTACATCTGTGCCGTTTTTTCTTATTGAAATATCTATTCACATATCTAGAGCTGAGGTTTCTGTTATATTGTTTTTCTAGCCCTAATTAACTAAGATTTGACTTATCTTCTTGCTCTTCAAGCCCAGGTTGTGTTGGGCATGAAGACATATCAAGTCCATTGCTGTGAGGACATAAATGATTATGTATGTATAAATGAAGACTTTAAAAAAACATAAGCAATAATACCCAGCTGGTCTAAAAAAAAAGTAAGCTTAACCTGAATGAAATGAAAGTACATGGTCAGAACATTCCTCTCACAGAACTGTCAGCCACAGATGCTTACTTCAGGAGTTAGCTGATTTACAAATACGACAACAGGAAAAGAGCTGATATCACCTCTACAATCATTTGACAGCCTACTGACACATAAATAGCTCAGAAAATATCTTGTCAGACTTAAGAGCTAATTCTTTTGAAATCTAGTTGGAAATTCAATTTTAAATATTATGTTTAAATGGTTCCTTTGTCCCCAGTAATTCCATAGCCACCCCCATCCCATACACCCAGTTTTCTTCCTTTACTCTCACAATTTGTCATTACCTATTTTGTTACTAGTTTACGTACTTATTGTCTACCTTCTCCACCAGAATGAAAGATCCATATGGGCAGGAACCACGTTTTTGTTCATCATGGTATATCTAGTGCCTGGTGTCCAGTAGTCACCCCATGAATTTGTTGCTTGAATAAATGAATAGTGATTTCTATAGCTCTATCAGCATTTATTTCAATATATTTGTATCCATATCCATCTTATTCTCTAAACTGTGAGCTCTGTGAGAGCAAGATTATAGTCTTAATTCATATTTTGTGTCTTCTGAGCCTCGTCTATAAGAGATGCTCAACCATAATTTGTTAAATGAATTGATTCAACCCAGATATTGCAAGACTGCTCCACTCACACAAACAACTCCAACATATAATTTCCTTGAATGACTTTAATGGGGAGAGAGGGAGAATCCCAGGATCCATTTGAAAATATATTTCCTATTTCTCTCTGTCTGAAGAGAATTTTTGCTGATCTAAAACTTATGGTACTTTAAATTTGTGTTCTTATGCCTTTGTTAGCTATTTTCATGTTGACTGGCCTGTACCCAAAACTCAAAAGTTTGATCCCACTCCAGCCTAACTCCTGCCTCTCTGCAAACACAAGATGGATCTCAGTACTTATGAGCTGCTAGAATTCAGTGGTATTTCCCTTAGCAAACAAAAATCCAGGATAATATAGTTTACCAAACTAGACCAGAATGCAAGGGAATCACTTGGGAAGTTTATAAAATGCACTGATAGTCAGAGTCCAAATCAAAGAGATAAGCTACATTTTACTTTAAGCTATAGGTTGCATTGAGAAATCTGCATTTTAATAATCATGCTAGCAGGGTGATTTGAGAAACTCAAATTATAAGACCTGAGAATTCAGAGAGGATGCTTTACGTATCCTTGCATTGTCAGTGCCTATGTCTGACACATAATTGGTATTAACGTCCTCCCTTAAAATGTAAATGCCGATGCTCCCTAGAGAATCGGTTTTCTCATGATCTATCTTCTTTTGTTAACCTTTTCTCTGTACCCGAATTCATTTCCTATTACTTCTTATCCTATGTTAGGGCCTAGCCTCAATAGGAATTCAGCCTATTGGTTTATATTTAATGACAACCTTCTTTATGCCATTAACAATTTCCAATATCACTTAAGATAACTGAATTGTTTATTAAGAGCCAGTTGAAATGGAAACAACTTAAGCGATGTCTTATAGTCACTGGGACCCAATCCAGATTGCTTGGTGATAAATGACAAACATTGAATTTATTCCTTTGTAAACATGTAAAAGAATCTAGACTTTGTTCTTCAGACGATGCAATATCATAGATTGAGCTATGTCCTAAAATAGATTTTACTTAAAGTTATAAGATTTTATATTAACCTCTTCTAAAATACTTTATTCACTAATATTTGTTAAACTTGAAAATCTCTAAAAAACTTCCACCAAGGTGGAAAGAAATTGAAATAACAGTGGTCTTTTAAAAAGTGTGGAATCAAATAAGCAACAAAAGCCCAGTTTCACTGTCCAAATAGCCACGTTTTAATAAAATAGTTTTTCACTTATATTGCTATTATAAAATTTAAACCTAACTTTTTACAGCTTTTTATGATTCTTAAGCACATAGATATGCCACTCACCGTACTGAAAACAAGCAGGACCCCGTGGGGCCCTCCCAGATACAAAAGCCTTTCCGTGTCCCCCATTTCTTGTTTGTAGGAAAAGGTTTCAACCTCCTAGACCTTCCTTGAGTTCCAAAGGGCAGATTCAAACAGTTACTAATTAGAGGAGTGAGGGAATGCAGAAACAAAGGAAAGGCAGTCAAGAAACAATAGTGCAGTGATGGGGCAGGGTCCTGGTTCCTCTTCAAGGGATATACATAACAATCCGATATATATTTCTGAGTTCTTCTACAGGAACTAAAGTCCCCACCCGGGTGGAGAATGATAACTTTAGGCTGAGCACAAGGACATAGACCCCAGACTGATTGAAACCAGAAGACTGATGATTGAGATTCCTGGACCAAAACCCTGTTACCTCACCATCAACCAATCAGATGAAGGCCACACGCCCTGCATACCTCCCCCTAAACTTTGCCTATAAAAACTTTTCCAGGAAAACCATCAAAGAGTCTGGGCTTTTTTTTTTTTTTTTTGGCAGTACGCGGGGCTCTCACTGTTGTGGCGTCTCCCATTGTGGAGCACAGTCTCCAGACGCGCAGGCTCAGCGGCCGTGGCTCATGGGCCCAGCCGCTCCACAGCATGTGGGATCTTCCCAGACCAGGGCTCGGACCCATGTCCCCTGCATCGGCAGGCAGACTCTCAACCACTGTGCCACCAGGGAAGCCCCTAGTCTGGGCTTTTTGAGCATGAGCCACCCATTCTCCTTGATTGGCCCTTGCAATAAACCTTTGCTCCAAACGCCGAGATTTTTGTTTGTTTGGCCTCACTGTGAGTCAGGCACACAAACTTGGGTTTGACAACAGTACTATGAAGATTTCAGTATTTTACTTAATCAAAAAAGTTACCACACGTTTAGGGATTTTTCTATTTTCAAAATTATACTAGTAATACATGGAAAATACTTTCTTGCTGTAGAACATTAAAACAGCAGAGAAACCTAACAACACATCTTAGAAAACTTTCTATGTCAATACCAACTGAACTATCTTATTCTTATCAAAGTTATATAGTATTTCTTGGTATTGGTGAGCCATAATTTATTTAATCATCCCCCTATTAATAGGCATATAAGTATTCCAATCATTCTCTAATAAAATCAATACTGCAATATATATCCTCCAATATTGATGATTATACTCATTTGTAGTGTTTCTTTTAGATAAATAGATAAAAGTTGATAAAAAATTTTGGGGTGAGATTTTGAATTTTAATTAACATTTTAAAATTGTCTCTCCAAGAGATCATACCATTTCTGTACTACCACCACTAATGTATGAGAGGGTTTATTTCTTTATATATCCTACAAATGCAAATTGTTACACAACTTTTTTTTTTATTCTAATGGTCTGATGGAAAATATTATGCCTAATTATTATGTTAATTTCTATTTTTCCCAATCATTAGTAATGCTGTTCACATTTTCATACGATTATTACCTATTACAGTTTTGTTTTAGTTCATATACTCTGCCCAGTTTTAAGTCTGGTTGTCTCTTCTTTGGTAGGTGTTTCCTATATATATCCTGGATATTAGTGTTTTGTTGGTTATATGTGCAGTAATATTTTTTAATTTTTCTAGTCTTTTAATTAGTTAATATATTGTTCATAGAACTGTGGAAAAAGAATGTCACCTGCCATATCAATAAACAAAGGACATTGGGGCCACCAAGCCATTGGCTATTGTAGCCACCCTGATGGTATGACCTGAGGGGGTTCAGGATGGATAAAAATAGGACACTGGTCCTAGATAGTTGAGGTGCATATCAAAGGAATAATTTCATTAAGCCCATACTCTTGTATCTTCCCTTACATAGAACAGTGTTAAATTCATTAACTTGAGATGTCTGTTTTTTCCTTAATTAGCAGTAATCTTTTGATGTTCAACTACCTCCTGGGTTTGTTTGGGTTTTTTTGCAAAAACTCCTATATATCCCAGCTCTTCCCTTACCTCCTTAGAACAGTCCCTTGGAGATATCTGAGAGGCTGTGTCCTGGGCTTAATTTCTCAGTAATGTCCCCAATAAAACATAATTCTCAACTTTTAGGTTGTGCATTGTTTTTCAGTCAACATAAGTTTAAATACTTTTATGATGTTGGGTCTCATATTTTCTCTTTCTGGTTCTTGTTTTTAGTGTTTATTTTCCCCTCTGAAGTCATAAATATATCCTTCTATAATTCTTCTAACTTGTTAGAGTTTCGCGTTTTATGTGTAACTCTTTAAACCATCTGGAAGAAAGTTTGTGTATAATGAAAGACACGAACTACTTTTTATTTGTTTTTTTTTGCGGTATGTGGGCCTCTCACTGTTGTGGCCTTTCCCGTTGCGGAGCACAGGCTCCAGATGCGCAGGCTCGGCGGCCATGGCTCACGGGCCCAGCCGCCCCGCGGCATGTGGGATCTTCCCAGACGGGGGCACGAACCCGCGTCCCCTGCATCAGCAGGTGGACTCTCAACCACTGCACCACCAGGGAAACCCTATTTGTTTGTTTTTAATGACAGACAGTTATCTAAGACTAGTCTATCCATTTCCAATGAACTTGAATGCTAGATGTTTTACAACTAAATTCCATAGTATACAGAGTTCCCTTTCTAAAATCTCTAATTCATACCTGATGTCTATGTAGATATAGTTCTGCTTTGTTATACATGTTGACTCATATAGTTTCGTTTCTTGCCTATGTTGTGATTTTTGATTGTGAGCTCATGTTCACTGGAACTCTATCTCTAGACTTTATTGAGGCCCCAGTTGAAAGTACGTTCCTCCAGAGAGGATTTATATTTTGTCCTACCAGCTATTTACCAACCTGGGTCCATTATAAATTAATATTAAAATTCCTTAATAGTTTCCTATCTATAGTATAACTAAAAGTAATGGGCTCCATGCTCTGACACTATCTTCCCGCAGAGCAGTACATCATTGCTAGGGATGGAGACTGAAGATATTTAAGCAATGAGTCAAAAGTATTGTGACGTGATGATGTAAAATAGGTTTGGAGGTGGTGTATCAAATTCTTCCCTGACGTTTATGAAAAGCGATGGTCTTAACAATCACTAGAGAATGATTACATAACCCCTAATAAATCTGGAATTACCTAGAATGTTACATGCTGAAATATTAGACCTAATAAACTGTGAAACAGGATGAGTTTCCAATTGTGTTTGGCAAGAATTGATTATCTTTTTTTAAATAGATGATCTTCAGAAAATTGAACAACTGGCTTTTTGTCTTAGGCAATACAAAGTTATGTGTTATTCTTTAAGAATTCTGAGACCCTCTGGCTGGGACTTTGAGTACTCTTCTAATTGAGGCCTCATATAGTATTTCATCACTTTGGAAGCTGCAATCATAACTGTGACAGGCAAAACTTATTCATAGAACATTATTTTAGCCCCATCCTCATATTTATAGATGTTCAAAAAAAGCCAAATATAGAAACATGTAACTCTTTGTAAATGTAACTTCAGAAAGAGAAAAGTTCATGTGCTACTATGTTTTCATATTTATTATTAATAAGTTATTATTCTTATAATTCATCATAGATACTATTTATCTTAAAGGGCCATGTGAAGCTGCATTAAGCAGAAATAATAAGAAATTACCTTTAAAAGTAAAATGTTTCTAATTAATTTTGATTTTAAATAAATGAGGTATTTCTAATATTAGATTGCGTGGAAAAAATACACATTTTTAAATAAAAGTGTGTGGCTCAAAACCTTAAACTACAAATACATAAAAAACTTTATATACTTTGAAAATTGAATTTTAAAGAATAGCTAATATACTTAGTGGCTTTTTTCCCACTCCCCATATCTAGGATGTCTAGAGCTTAGCATTGCCCCTAGAATGCTAGTTTTTTATTGTGGTTAAAAATAGACAAATACTCCATTCCTTCACTTTTGTAAACATTGTTAAAACATGTCAATGAACATTTTAATCAATTCTGAAAGCATAAAAATTGTCTTCCTTTTTCATTCAAACCAGCTCTTAACCTGGCAACTGAGTCTAATTAACCTCAACCTGAATTGTTTCACCCTCATTTTAGAATTGAGAACCCACTCTGGCCCCAGCTCATGGGGTATAGGACATTCATCGAAATGACCTACTAAGCATCAAACATACGGAGGGTCCCTATTTCCCTCAAATTCCTTACTTTCAATAACCCTTCATGATTTTGCTAGATCTACCTGGAATTTCCACACTTCCTCCTATTCCTCCCTCTCAAACATCCCTTCTTTCTCTTCTTGATCAAATCCCAATCATACTTCACAATCAGCGGAAAAAAAAAAAAAAGTAAAAGAGAAAAGGAAAAAGAAAATCAGCACTTGTACAAAGCATCTCAGGTTCAGGCACACATGGCTTCTTCTGTGTCCTTCCATGATAGAACTGTTCATCCTTTAAAGATGATGTTTGTTTATGAACCTGCTTCCTTTCTTAAAATAAAATCACTCAGCGACAGAGTGGGTCTTCACATACTCCCCAATACCAAACACAGGAGCAGGTCCATAGTACATGTTCAGTAAACATCTGCTGAATTTATGGATTTTGCTACTGCTCTCCCTCTGTGTTTGTCTCTGACACCAAAAATAGTTCTTTAATAACTGGATTCTAGCTACTTCTCAAAAGTGTTTTAGAACTGCTTTTTCCTCTCTGTATCTTCCTGCCTTTTTTCCTCCATTCTTACTTGTGTTTCTCTCTGTCCCTTTCTCTGCCTCTGTCCCTCTCCTCCTTTCTTCTTTCCTTCTTCCCTTTCCCTCAAAATCACCAGCTCAAAGTAATGAGTTTTCTTAGTCATGCACTAATCCTTAGTGACTAGGTTTTTTGCTTAAACACAGCTAGGATTGCATCTTCAACACCGGTCATCGAACCTCTCCAATGTGGACCTAACACATTCATGAACCTCTAACGTTGCCTTTATTTTGAAACACTGACGGTCATCTGAGCCATGCCAACCTGGAGAGACACATGAAATCATGAACTCAGGTTAAGATGTGGGGTTCTTGTGTTTCACTTTTGTACTGACATTCTAATTTCAAACCTATTAGGTAACACAATTCTCATGTCCCTTTCCCTAGAATAACCACTTCTAGTTCGGCTCCCATGTGTGGGCTCCAAGTCTTCAGCCAGCCCTGTGATTCTGCCTGAACTCTTTGTCTCCTATCTGGGCCTGTTCTCTGGAGATCAAAAGAGAGCAATAAATACTCCAAATGTATAAGATGTGTATTGAGGAACAAAGGGAGGAATAGTCACACACTTTGCATTGGTGACAGTGGTAAGGTGTAAGGGTTTTACTGCCATATATATCTTTCCTCTGCTTCTAGTAACAGCATAGAAACCAGCAATATAGTCAACTCAGATCATGGGGCTTGGCATCACCCAGGGAGGATTCTGCCTCAAATCTTCATGGATATATTTGTCTTAAACACATTTAAAAATATGACTTTGTATACCCCTAGGGATGAAGAAAAAGAGAAAATATTTTATTCAAGTCTTTGCTTAAATGTCATCTTTCTGTTGTGGCTGACCCTGACCACCCCAATTACAACTGCAGTCCTTCACCAAGAGCCATCCATTCTATCCTATAGTACTTATTACCTTCTGGTATGTAATCTACTTTTCAACTATTTTTTATTGTGCATTGTGCGTTTCTCCCTGTTAGAATACAAGCTGCACAAAGGCAGGGTTTTTTCTTTTTTCTCTTTTCTCATCTTTGTCTGTTTTATTCATGGATGTTCCCAAGCACTTAGACGATTACCTGGCTCAAGTAAACACTCAAAAAATATTTGCTGAATGAATGAATGGACAAATGAAAACAGTGCATAAAAAATATTCTCTAGGAACAGATATACCTTTCTGATTCTACAATCAGAATATTTAAAAATAATATTTAGTTCTTTCCAATTGCAAGGGAGTAAGATGAATGAATGGTTTTCAAGTGGGATATTTTTATTTGTTGTTCTCTTTCTTTGATGGCATCATGTTTTAAAATTAAGTATGACCATGTCCCAGCTTAAAATGATTTCCTGGGATTTTGATTATTAATCAATGGAAATTTTCCAGCATTCCAAGGTGCTGATTTATAGCTACCATGTGAAAGACTTAATGAATAGACCTTTCATTACAATTTCCTCAGAATAGCAAACTCCCAGCTGCCCCATCCAGCAGAGCCCATGATTTAACTCTGGAATTTGTTTTGACTCACTGACTATAAAAGGGACTGAAAGGGCCATGTGGGAGTCATTGAAAAACTGCAGATGAAACCCACTTTAAGAAAGAGAAAAAACAACTCCAAACTGAGTAAACAGATCAAACATAGCAAATCCTTTTGATGTGACAAAAGGATTCTTCACTTTGGAAAGGACGTCACCCACCTCAGGATTATTTTAAATGGTGATTCACTAACAATATTTTTACTGATGAAATGTCTCCTGTGTGAATCAAAATAACATGGCTGTTTTTCAGAAGATTGTCTGGGGGCGTGAAAGAAGGTACGAACAGGGAAGGAAGCAAGTCTGGAAGCAGAAGTTGGTGTTGAGAGTCTAGGGTTCACCATGGGGTGTCCAGAGACTAAGCTGAAAACCTGTGCTCTGAGTTTCATTAGAGAGAACACATCAGTCAGAGCAGAACAAATGGTGCTGATAGCCGTCACAGGAGATGCTCTGTGACTAAATGTCTGATTTATTTATAAGCTTCCAAATGAAGCCCTTTTTTATTAAAGGAATGGTTCTGTTAATTTTAAAGCATCCTGTTACGGCATTTCATTTAACTTTGTTGACCTTAGGAATTTAGAGAATGGGTTGTTTCCTGACCTGAGAGGATTCATGTTCCCAAGACAATTAAGGTCTAGAAATGTTATAGAAAAATGCATAGCCTCACAGTAGATATTTCTGTTTCTATTATAAAACCACTGTTTTTTAGTGCATTGAGAAGGGAACACAGTTGAAACTACGTTTCTCTTAATTTTTTCACTAGGAAACACTGCACAGAAGAGACTGTCACTAGATCTCGAAGACAATCTTTTTACTATGTGGATTATTGCTGCTTACTTGCTTATTTTGCTGACACAAATTTTCTTTACATTTATCCACATATATTTTAAGAAGGATAAATTTGCGGAGACAGGGTAACAAAATGAATAACTATCGTCTGGATCCCTTCCTGTGCAAAAGGTAGACAATGAGTTTCTTGGAGAAATGACATCTACTAAAACTATAATGTCCAAAAGAGTGACTACTTGTATTTAAGTTAATTAAAGTGCAATAAAATTCACAATAAGTTGCTCAGTCTCACCAGCTACTTTTGAAGTGCTTAATTGACATTAGTGGTTATTGGCTAGTAGTGTTATCACATTGGACAGCATACATGTGAATCAATTTTGTATCACAAAAATCACTACTCTAAAATGCCTAATTTTAAACAACAAATGAGATATGTAAATAATAATCACTCACACACAAATATATATAGTGCACCTACATCAATATTGTAGAAACATTAATAATTGAAAGGATTCCACCACTTAAAGAGCAGTATAAAATTTGAAAAAACAGAACACTCAGTTTGTTTGTAAAATATGTCAGAGAAGATGAATGGCCACTATAAGAATAAAGAATGAATTTAGCTTTAATGGAGCATAATAAAAAGAGAAATACAGCAGGTAAAGGTTTATCACAAAAGGCTTGAAAAAGTGACTTTGGGGCTTCCCTGGTGGTGCAGTGGTTGAGAGTCTGCCTGCCGATGTAGGGGACGCGGGTTCGTGCCCCGGTCCGGGAAGATCCCACATGCCGCGGAGCGGCTGGGCCCGTGAGCCATGGCTGCTGAGCCTGCGCGTCCGGAGCCTGTGCTCCGCAACGGGAGAGGCCATAACAGTGAGAGGCCCGCATACGGCAAAAAAAAAAAAAAAAAAAAAAAAGTGACTTTGAATGTATGCTTTATCTGTTAGCATTTTACATGTTGATGACTTAGAAAATTAATATTAAAATTATGGTTTAGAGAATAAAAGTGAAAAGCAGGTAACTGTCATATAAAAAAATCCCAAGTAATTTAAACTTGATAAACATTACCTAATCACCTGTGATATGTGAAGCATCCCTTGGACCAGAATTTTTCAGTAGAAAAAGTAGATGTTTTACACTATGTACAGGTGGATCAAACCTAAGTAGATCAAACCATGTAAATCAGTACCTAAGGCTCTCAATATTCACTTTCTAACTTATCGGCTTTTAAATTTCTAAAAGAAATTCCACAAATCAGATTTTTTATATCCCTACAATACTTCCATCAAAACCATTTATATAAATTTGTTTTTTTCTCATACCTATCACATCATCCAGATTTGTCAAATTATGGATTTATCACGCTTGACATTTAATTTCAAATGAGCCATGTCTTCCTAGAATCTTTGGAATAATTAACTGCTAGAGTACATACCACAGAAAATGTGAATGGAATGCACTAATGTGTACACACAGTACTGTGTTTTATTTGACACCCGTAGATCAGTGAGGAAATCTTAGCAAACCTAAGAAAAGGGTGGTAAGAGCAATTAAACACAACCTGAGATGGCTCATCAAACATAGAAAGGAGTCTGGGGAAATCCCAGTGCCTTTCTGTGCTGCTCCCTGGGACCTGCAGTTGAGGAAAATGGGACTGAACTAATCCATCAGGGATCTCTCTTCCTGAGTCCTGAGATGGGACTATCAATTTACATTGATTTTACTAAATTCTAACAATGCAGGACATTAGGTAGCTACATTTTAATGATCTATCGTTAGTTTATTTTAAAAATTCTACTGTTTATGAAAGAGCTATAAATAAATAATGCCTTCAAGTATGAAATGCTTGACGCTACTTAAGCGGTTTAACTAATATGCAAGGCCATTATAGTCACTCATATAATTGTATAAACTCTGACATCTTTCAGTTATCATATTTTATTTAGTCACTTGTATTTATCTTCTTGGAAAAAATTCTCTTTGCAGCAGAACGACAACATCAATATACTCTTTGGTTGTGTAGGTTTTGTCAAGATTATGAATTAACTCTAAGTATTAAAAGGGCTTATGATCATTCCATCAGAGAGAAAAATTTTAGCCACCATGGAAGAAGTAAAAGGATCCCATAATGGGGCTTCCCTGGTGGCACAGTGGTTAAGAATCTGCCTGCCAATGCAGGGGACACAGGTTTGAGCCCTGGTCCGGGAAGATCCCACATGCCTCAGAGCAACTAAGCCCGTGTGCCACAACTACTGAGCGTGCACTCTAGAGCACATGTGCCACAATTACTGAAGACTGCATGCCTAGAGCCTGTGCTCTGCAACAAGAGAAGCCACCGCAATGAGAAGTCCGCACACCGCAACTAAGAGTAGCCCCCGCTCGCTGCAACTAGAGAAAGCCCGCACGCAGCAACAAAGACCCAACACAGCCAAAAATAAATAAATAAAATAAATACATTTATAAAAAAGAAAAAAAGGATCCTATAATAAAAGAAGTTTCTCTTTTAAAAAGCAGTGATGGACTTCTCTGGTGGCACAGTGGTTGAGAGTCCGCCTGTCGATGCAGGGGACACGGGTTCGTGCCCTGGTCCGGGAAGATCCCACATGCTGCGGAGCGGCTGGGCCCGTGAGCCATGGCCGCTGAGCCTGCACGTCCAGAGCCTGTTCTCCGCAACGGGAGAGGCCACAACAGTGACAGGCCGGCGTACCGCAAAAAAAAAAAAAAAAAAAAAAAAACCCCAGTGATGCATAGGGATTAGAGTTCTTGGGCAATGTGCAGATAAAATTAAAATGAAGTTGGTTGCTATCATCATCCTTAGTGCAATTTCCCTATAATGTTTCTTTTTTCAGTATACCTGGAAATTGAAATCTGTGATCACTCTTAAATTTGTCATATCTCTTTTAAAAAAATACATCTTTATTGGATTATAATTGCTTCACAATACCGTGTTAGTTTCTGTTGCACAACAAAGAGAATCAGACATATGCATACACATGTCCCCATATCCCCTTCCTATTGAGGCTCCCTCCCATCCTCCCTATCCCACCCCTCTAGGTCATCGCAAAGCACCGATCCCCCTTTGCTATTCTGCGGCTTCCCACCAGCCAAACTACTTTACATTCGGTAATGTATATACGCCGATGCTACTCTCACTTTGCCCCAGCTTCACTGACCCACCCCGTGCTATCAAGTCCATTCTCTGTGTCTACCTCTTTATTCCTGCCCTGCAACTAGGTTCATCAGTATCAATTTTTTTTTTTTTTTTTTTTTTTTTGTGGTATGCGGGCCTCTCACTATTGGGGCCTTTTCTGTTGCGGAGCACAGGCTCTGGACGCGCAGGCTCAGCGGCCATGGCTCACGGGCCCAGCCACTCCGCGGCATGTGGGATCTTCCCGGACCGGGGCACGAACCCGTGTCCCCTGCATTGGCAGGCGGACTCTCAACCACTGCGCCACCAGGGAAGCCCTCAATTTTGTTTTTTAAATTCCATATATATGCGTTAGCATACAGTATTGGTTTTTCCCTTTCTGACTTACTTCACTCTGTATGACAGACTCTAGGTCCATCCACCTCACTACAAATAACTCAATTCCATTTCTTTTAATGCCTCAGTAATATTCCGCTGTATATGTGTGCCACATTTTCTTTATCCATTCATCTGTCAGTGGACATTTAAGTTGCTTCCATGTCCTGGCTATTGTAAATAATGCTTCAATGAACATTGTGGTACATGACTCTTTTTGAATTATGGTTTTCTCAGGGTATATGCCCAGGAGTGGGATTGCTGGGTCATATGGTAGCTCTATTTTTATTTTTTTAAGGAACCTCCATACTGTTCTCCATAGTGTTTGTATCAATTTACATTCCCAACAGGGCAAGATGATTCCCTTTTCTCCACACCCTTTCCAGCACTTATTTTTTCTAGCTTTTTTGATATTGGCCATTCTGACCAGTATGAGGTGATACCTCATTGTAGTTTTGATTTGCATTTCCCTAATAATTAGTGATGTTGAGTATCTCTTCGTGTGCCTCTTGGCCATGTGTATGTCTTCCTTGGTGAAATGTCTATTTAGGTCTTCCACCCATTTTTTAACTGGATTGTTTGTTTATTTGATATTGAGCTCCATGAGCTGTTTGTATATTTTGGAGATTAATCCTTTGTCTGTTGTTTCATTTGCAAATATTATCTCCCATTCTGAGGGTTGTCTTTTTGTCTTGTTTATGGTTTCCTTTGTTGTTCAGAAGCTTTTAATTTTCATTAGGTCTCATTTGTTATTTTTGCTTTTATTTTTGTTACTCTAGGAGGTGGGTCAAAAAAGATCTTTTATAGTGTCTGGTCTTACATTTAAGTCTTTAATCCAGTTGGAGTTTATTTTTGTGTATCGTGTTAGGTAGTGTTCTAATTTCATTCTTTTACATGTAGCTGTCCAGTTTTCCCAGCACCATTTATTGAAGAGGCTGTCTTTTCTCCATTGTATGTTCTTGCCACCTTTGTTGTAAATTAGGTGTCCATATGTGTATGGGTTTACCACTGGGCATTCTATCCTGTACCATTGATCTATATTTCTTTTTTTGTGCCAGGACCATACTGTTTTGATTACTGTAGCTTTGTGGTATAGTTTGAAGTCAGGGAACCTGATTCCTCCAACTCTGTTTTTCTTTATCAAGATTGCTTTGGCTATTCAGGGTCTTTTGTGTTTCCATACGAATGGTAAGATTTTTTTGTTCTAATTCTGTGAAGAATGCCATTGGTAGTTTGATAGGGATTGCATTGGATCTGTAGATTGCTTTGGGTAATAGAGTCATATTCACAATATTGATTCTTCCAATCCAGGAACATGGAATATTTCTCCATCTGTTTATGTCATCTTTGATTTCTTTCATCAGTGTTCTATAGTTTTCTGAGTACAAGTTTTTTGCCTTCTTAGGCAGGTTTATTCCTAGGTATTTTATCCCTTTGTTGCAATGGTAAATGGGAGTGTTTCTTTAATTTCTCTTTCTGATTTTTCATTGTGGGTGTATAGGAATGCCAGAGATTTCTGTGCATTAATTTGGTATTCTGCAATCTTACCAAATTCATTGATTTCTAGTAGTTCTAGTAGTTTTCTGGTGGAATCTTTAGGATTTTCTATGTAAAGTATCATGTCATCTGCAAAAAGTGACAGTTTTACTTCTTCTTTTCCAATTTGTATTCCTTTTGTTTATATTTCTTCTCTGATTTCCATGGTTAGGACTTCCAAAATTATGTTGAATAAGAGTGGCAAGAGTGGACATCCTTGTCTTGTTCCTGATCTTAGAGGAAATGCTTTCAGTTTTTCACCATTGAGTATAATGCTTGCTGCAGGTTTGTCATATATGGCCTTTATTATGTTGAGGTAGGTTCCCTCTATGCCCACTTTCTGGAGAGTGTTTATCATAAATTGGTGTGGAATTTTGTCAAAAGCTTTTTCTACATCTATTGAGATGATCATATGGTTTTTATTCCTTAATTTGTTAATGTGGTGTATCACATTGATTGATTTGCGTATATTGGTGAATCCTTGTGTCCCTGGGATAAATCCCACTTGATCATGGTGTATGATTCTTTTAATGTGCTGTTGGATTTTGTTTGCTAGTATTTTGTTCAGTATTTTAGCATCTATGTTTATCAGTGATATTGGTCTAGAATTTTCTTTTTTGTGATATCTTTTTCTGGTTTTGGTATCAGGGTGGTGGTGGTTTTGTAGAATGAATTTGGGAGTGTTTCTCCCTCTGCAATTTTCTGGAAGAGTTTGAGAAGGATCGGTGTTATCTTTTCTCTAAATGTTTGATAGAATTCACCTGTGAAGCCATCTGGTCCTGGAGTTTTGTTTGTTGGAAGATTTCTAATTACAGTTTCAATATCATTACTTGAGATAGGTCTGTTTATATTTTCTAATTCTTCCTGGTTCAGTCTTGGAAAATTGTACCTTTCCAAGAATTTGTCCATTTCTTCATGGTTATCCATTTTATTGGCATATAGTTGTTTGTAGTAGTCTCTTATAATCCTTTTTATTTCTGCAGTGTCAGTTGTGATTTCTCCCTTTTCATTACTAATTTTATTGATTTGCGTCCACTCCCTTTGTTTCTTGATGAGTCTGGCTAAGAGTTTATCAATTTTGTTTACCCTCTCAAAGAACCAGCTTTTAGTTTTACTGATCTTTGCTATTGTTTTCTTCGTTTCTATTTCATTTATTTCTGCTCTGATCTTTATGATTTCTTTCCTTCTACTGACTTTGGGTTTTCTTTGTTCTTCTTTCTCGAGTTGTTTTAAGTGTAGGGTTAGATTGTTTATTTGAGATTTTTCTTGTTTCTTGAGATGAGACTGAATTGCTATAAACTTCCTTCTTAGAATTGCTTTAGCTGCATCCCATAGGTTTTGGGTAATTGTGTTTTTGCTGTCATTTGTTTCTATGTATTTTTTTAATTTCTTCTTTGATTTCTCAGTGATCTCTTCGATATTTTGTAGCACATGTTTAGCCTCCATGTATTTGTGTTTTTTTACTGTTTTTTTCCTGTAATTCATTTCCAATCTCATAGTGTTCTGGTCAGAAAAGATGCATGATACGATTTCAATTTTCTTAAATTTACCAAGGCTTGACTTGTGACCCAAGATGTGATGTATCCTGGAGAATGTTCTATGTGCACTTGAGAAGAAAGTGTATTCTGCCACTTTTGGGTGGACTGTTCTATAAATATCAATTAGATCCATCTGGTCTATTGTGTCATTTAAAGCTTGTGTTTCCGTATTTATTTTCTGTTTGGATGATCTGTCCATTGGTGTAAGTGGGGTGTTAAAGTCCCCTACTATTATTGTGTTACTGTTGATTTCTCCTTTCATTGTTGTTAGCATTTTCCTTATGTATTGATGTGCTCCTATGTTGGGTGCATAAACATTTATAATTGTTATATCTTCTCCTTGGATTGATCCTTTGATCATTATATCTTGTCCCTCCTTATCTCTTGTAATAATCTTTATTTTAAAGCCTATTTTATCTTATACGAGTATTGCTACTCCAGCATTATTCTGATTTCAATTTGCATGGAATATCTTTTTCCATCTCTTCACTTTCAGTCTGTATGTGTCCCTGGATCTGAAGTGGGTCTCTTATAGACAGCATTTATATGGGTCTTGTTTTTGTATCCATTCAACCAGTCTGTGTCTTTTGGTTGGGGCATTTAATCCATTTACATTCAAGGTTATTATCGATATGTATGTTCCTATTACCATTTTCTTAATTGTTCTGGGTTGTTTTTTTGGGTCTTTTTCTTCTCTTGTGTTTCCTGCTTAGAGAAGTTTCTTTAGCAGTTGTTGTAAAGCTGGTTTGGTGGTGCTGAATCCTGTTAGCTTTTGCTTGTCTGAAAAGCTTTTGACTTCTCCATAGAATCTGAATGAGATCGTTGCTGGTAGAGTAATCTTGGTTGTAGGTTTTTCTCTTTCATCACTTTAAGTATATCCTACCACTCCCTTCTGGCCTGCAGAGTTTCTGCTGAAAAATCAGCTGATAACCTTATGGGGATTCCTTTGTATGTTATTTTTTGTTTTTCCCTTGCTGCTTTTAATATTTTTTCTTTGAATTTAATTTTTGTTAGTTTGATTAATACATGTCTTGTTGTGTTTTTCCTAGGGTTTATCCTGTATGGGACTCTCTGTGCTTCCTGGACTTGGGTGACTATTTCCTTTCCCATGTTAGGGAAGTTTTCCACTATAATCCGTTCAAATATTTTCTCAGACCCTTTCTTTTTCTCTTCTTCTTCTGGGATCCCTACAATTCGAATGTTGGTGCATTTACTGCTGTCCCAGATGTCTCTGAGATTGTCTTCAATTCTTTTCATTCTTTTTTCTGCTCCTCGGCAGTTATTTCCACCATTTTATCTTCCAGCTCACTTATTCGTTCTTCTGCCACTGTAATTCTGTTATTGATTCCTTCTAGTGTATTTTTCATTTCTGTTATTGTGTTGTTCATCTCTGTTTGTTTGTTGTTTAGTTCTTCTAGATTCTTGTTAAACATTTCTTGTATTTTCTCAATCTGTGCTTCCATTCTATTTCTGAGATTCTGGATAATCTTTACTATCATTACTCTGAATTCTTTTTCAGGGAGATTACCTATATCCTCTTCATTTATTTGATCTTGCAGGTTTTTAACTTGCTCCTTCATCTGTGACATATTTTTTTGCCTTTTTTTTTTTTTTTTTGCAGTACGCGGACCTCTCACTGTTGTGGTCTCTCCTGCTGTGGGGCACAGGCTCCAGAGGCACAGGCTCAGCAGCCATGGCTCATGGACCCAGCCGCTCCACGGCATGTGGGATCTTCCCAGACCAGGGCACGAACCCATGTCCCCTGCATCAGCAGGCGGACTCTCAACCACTGCGCCACCAGGGAAGCCCCCTTTTTTTTTTTTTTATGTTTGGGATTGTGTTCCTATTTTACTGGTTGTTTGGCCTGAGGCTTCCAACACTGGAATTTGTAGGCTATTGGTAGAGCTAGGTCTTGGTGCTGAGATGAGGAACTCTGTGAGACCACACTCTGATGAATATTCCCTAGATTCTGAGGTTCTCTGTTAATCCAGTGTTTTGGACTCAGAGCTCCCACTGCAGGAGCTTCCACCTGACCCCAGGCTCGTGAATCAAGATCCCACAAGCCACGTGGAGCAGCAAAAAAAAAAAGAGAATAGCAAAGTAAAAAATTAAATTAGACTAAGAACTAACAGATATGGTAGAAAGAATGTAAAAATAAAAATATAGATGAATCAACAGCCAGAATGTACAACAGTACCACAGTAGTAAAAAAGAGGAGGAAGGAAAAAAAAAAGGGCACGGTTGGGGGGTAAGGGAGTGGGAGGGGGAAGGACTCAGCTGTGGAGAGTGGGGTCTAAACAAGGGCGAGGTTTGGGTGGTGGGCAGAGCCAATGCTCAGGACCCACAGGGCTGGAAAATGCCCTAGGGGATATAGGGGGTGGGGCTTAGGCTCAAGGAACAGAAGGGGCCCAGGCTTGCCCCACTCCTGGTCTCAGAGGACAGGGGACCTCACCTGGGAGCCCAGCAGGCTTCCTGGGCTCAAGTGGGCAGGGCAAACACCATCCTCACTTCTGCTCCTCCGGTCTGGGGTCTGGGAGGGCCCCTCCCGCCTGCCTCTCCCGTTCTCCCCTGGGCCTCCCTCCTATGCCCCCAAGGACCCACGTGACCTGAAGGCAGCTTTGGAGGGCAGGGGATTGGCCTGGGAGCTCAGCAGGCTCCCCAGGCTGAGTGGGCAGGGCAATCGCCCTCTCCTCTTCTCCTGCTCCTCCCACAGGGCCCCTCCCGCCTGCCTCTCCTGTTCTCCCCTCAGACTCCCTCCTATGCCCCCATAACCCACGCAGCCTGGATGGGGCTTTGGAGGGGTGGGAAGTGGATTGGGAGCTCAGCAGACTCCCCAGCCTGAGTGGGCCAGGCGATTGCCCTCCACTCCTCTCCCACGGTTCCTAGAGAGTCCCTCCCACCTGTCTCTCCTGATCTCCCTGGCCTCAAGGGTGTGGATCTTGTATGGCCTCCACTTCTCCTCCCCCTTTTGTCCCCCTACATCCTACCAATTCACTCTGGGGTTCCTCCTGTCTCCTTGGGGGTCAGAGTTGCCCGCTAGCTGCCGGCAGGCACCCTAGTTGTGGGGAGATGCTAACTCCGCATCTTCCCACACCGCCATCTTGACTCCTCCCCTCTAAGTCATATCTTGAAACTAAATTATAGCTGCCCTCCAAGACTGCCTTTTCTAAGCTTGTAAATTAAAGAGACTTTTAAGAAGCTTTGCAGGGGAACCAAAGAAAACACGGGACAGGAGAAGTAGGGTGAGATGAGAGTTGTTTATCTCATGTAACTTTGATCAGTTTGCCAACCTCATATACACCTCCCTGTGCTAAGATCTCCACAGGCCAGCATCATCAGAACATAAATCATTCCCTAAAGCTTCCCTGTTTTTGGCCTCTGCTAATCTAATTCTTTTCCATTCAGCCAAGTGCACACAAAGTTTAATCACAAGCCTAGAAATACGTGGAGTAAATTCTTCAAGACTGATACTAATCCTATTAGGATATCAATTGGGCATACCAAAACTAATTGAAAATGAAAAAGAGAGATTGAGATTCTCATTTGAAGGTATTTAGAGACCACGCTTGGCCCATCCTTAGAAAACTCCCCTTTATTCTTTCCACACCACCTCCCACTGCAAATTACATACTTAAACCAATTGGAAACAGAATGGGCTAAATCATATGTAAATCATTCTGAGGTTCAGCCTGTACTATCATAGAGTATAGCTTCTCAAACCTTAACGTGCACACGAATCATTTGAGGATCTTGTTAACATGTTGATTCTGATTCAGTAGGACTGGGGAGGGGCCCAAGGTTCTGCATTTCTAATATGCCTCCAGGTGATGCTCCTGGTCTGATTCACAGAAGACATTTTGAATAGCAAAGTTTTAGAGTATCATTTGCTTTCCAAAATTGTGACCTGTCTGTCATATTCCAAAGAATATTCCACATTGCTCATGTTGACTGGTAACTTGATGGCTGGCTATATATAAATATATATATCAAAGAATGTCCTAAAAGTTGTACTAATTATGATCTTTAACAAACATCACAAATCCTATAATATGCATTACTTGGCTAAAATGGAAAAACCCAGAATGTGACTAATCAGAAATGATAAACGATATCTGTATTTTATAATAAATTATTTATATTTTGCACTTCTGTCATAGTTGAAATTATATTGATAGTGTAATTTCTAACATATGAGCTAGTGACTTTTTAATGACATTTGTAAAACAATCAAATTTAAGAGGTTTTCCCTTAAATTATGACATTCTCATGTCACTTTTTATTCTGAATTCATTAAGCACATTAAGTTTAATTGTCTGAAAAAGAGATGCTGAAGGCATTAAATTTTTTTTGTTTTTCCATCAACAATTACTTACATTTTATCCTTTTATTTCCCATAGACAGAGAGACAAATATGTTTTCCTTTCTTTCACAAAAGGAAAAGTCAAATGACGGTCAAATGCATTGCTCCAAAAGCATAATACAGAAAATGCTTATTGTACTGATTTATACTTAATTAAAATATATTTTACTTTTAAAAATTAAAGCACATATGGTATAGAGAGAAGTATTTAAATATACCTTCCTTTTTTCCCCTGAATTGTGTTTCTTGAGCTATTCCTTCCCAATTTTTAAACAAAACTTTTTAAGGTTTTATTTATTAATCACTCATGCTGTATAATATATAATCCCAAGAAATCACATCAAAATATTATGCTGACCTTCAAAGATGTGGCTGTGACCACTTTCAGGTGACATCTTTTCAAAAGGTGTTTCCTCACCTTTCTTGTCTGAATCTTTCACAGAATCATCGGACTGGCTCCCAGGCTGACTCTTAAATGTTGGTGAATACAAATTTCTCTCAATTTCCACTTCCTGTTAGAAGACATTAAAGGGATGTGTGTTAAAGCTATCAGTGGGAAACAGATGTGGTTTTTAGGGGGTTTAGAAGGCGGGAGTGAGTGAGGGAGGAGGTTTCTATGAGTGATGCTTTCCAATATGCTTCGGGTAAAATGTTGATAACTTAGCCAAGAATGGCAAACACATATCTGACGCTTAGTTTACTTTTCTGCCACAGGTTCCACTTCTGAATTAGCTTTTCTTTCATGTGGCTTTTTTTGCTCTCATAAAAGAGAGAAAGTGGAAATAAGAGCCAAAATACAACATAATATAAGTTAATAGATGCAACTTCCTAAGGCCTGAGAAATGTCCATAAGGGATTTCAAAAAATAGCTATATATCAACATTATATGCTTAAGACAGAAGGAAATGAGTTTTTCTTTAATGTCATGCTCATCCTATGGTGATAAACTTAGTAATTACAGAGCTCCCAAACCTATTCAGCTACCATACAAAAGTACAGTTTGGCAGTTCATAGAGATTATGAAATTACTTCTTTGAGACAGTAATTCAAAATTGGAGAGAGAAAAGTTTCCCAATGGAAAAAAGTATAAAGGATATTTCGAATACAGGGAGTCTAGTGTTTCTTATTTTATAAATTAATACAATCCAATAAAACAAACCAAGTCAATCAGACTAATTATTTTGAATAAAAAATTGTGAAAAATAAGTAAATTAGCCAAGACAACTTGAGAAGCAAAGTGTATTTTTTTTTAAATCAAGTAATACATTGAAAAAGGTTTTAATAGCTACTCACAAGTTTTATATTTTTGTACATGAGGTGGTATTTTCTAAACAACAACCATTCAGACAAAGATGTGATAAATTGCTCTTCACTTTTGTTACAATTTAAATACACTGGCATGAATGAGTCAAGTTTGAGAGACAGCTAAAAACTCTAAAACATTTCTTAGAGTAGGTATATTTCCTGTATCTATGATATGGTTAGAAAGGCAATGCTTTCAGATAAATAACGTCTTAACTTCTTAGCATGTTTATGTTTTCTAATTTTCACACACAGAATATATATATATATATATATATATATATATATACAGATACTACATACATAATATATATACTACATACATACAATATATAATTAGAAAATATTGGCATGTGTTTAATCATCTCATCTTTAAATCTCCCCCCCACCCCCAGTATATGATATATACTATCTTCACTGTGAATGTTTAACTGGAACTAAAAACATTTACAGGAGTAAAACAAAGGAAAAGAAGTTTCCATTTTTTTCAAGGCATTGCCTTTAACATTTGTGTTTCCAACTATTAGCAAAAACCCAAAGGTTCATAACAGCAGTTTGCTTTATGTTGTCAAGACACAGTGTCAGACAAGCCACGGCATGTGGCATGAGCTCCTGAGCTAGTGGATGAGCACAGAATTCCCAACTCAGTTCAGTCTGGTGTCCTCTCCCACTGTCACATGAAGTGACTCTATGAAATGGATGCGATATGTTTATTTGCTCTTGTTTCAGCAATTTAATCCAACTCCTAGCACTGGCAAAAATAAACTAAGTTAAATAAAGAAAAAATCAAGATGCCTCAAAAAGTAGTGATTCTTGTTCAGAAAATTTTTGTTTTGACAAAGGGCGGAATGCTGAACATGGTCCACGAATTTGATAGATAATGTGAAAGTATCGTCTCTCTGTTTCATATAGAAACATGAAATGTGATTTGGTAAAGTCATTTAAGCAAATTTCAGGCAGTGATGACACTAACTTATGCTATATTGATATTCTCAACTCCGAATTCACAACTATCAAAAGTACCTCACATATTGAGGCAGTAAGGGGCCCCGCAGACAACCCACAAACGAAAATAGTAGACCCATTTCTACTCTTTGATCATCAGATCCAAGTCAGTCTGTGGCAAGTTCCTTAGCACCCTGGCAAGTGGTAAGAAGGGGACTGTGTAGAAAAGAACTTCTTAGATAAGGTTGCATTGAGCTATCTCTAATCAAAGCAATGATCTGCTTTAAAATCTTTTAATCTGTTTTATGCACTGTGCTTCTACAAAAGATTTACTCTGAGTGAAAATCTACAGGCTTAAACAAATGCACCCAACACCACTTTAGAGGGGAAAAACACCACAGCTTTTGATTATGAGAAGCTTGGATTCAAGCCTTCCCTTCTCTACTTATTAGCTGCGTGACTTTCTTCAGGTCACTTGATACATCTGGGACTAAGTTTTCTCGTATGTTATAGGAAGAGATTTAGTCACTGAACATCTAACCTCCAACAATCAACCATTAGTAGTGCAATTTCATTTGAAATTAAATAAAACATAATAAAGGATTATAATTCATCTGTTGTAGGTTCCAGTCTAGTAAGGGAGACAAAGCGTAGTAAAGCACATAAATAAATGTAAGTATGCAACTATGTACAGATTACGAAGGAGAGATACGTACACTCTGAGCACCTCAGATAGAGGAATTAACCTAGTGAGGAAAGTCATAAAAAGCCACCCTGGGGAAAAGATCTTCAGCTGATATTTGAAGGATAAATATCCTACTTTGGCAAAATCTACTCTAGAGGTAGGCTGAGCTTTTCACGCTGCAGACCTGATTCTGTCATGTGTGCAGATGTACACACTCACACACACACACGAATTGCTAAAAATTCTTCAGTAACTCCTCACTCAGCTAAGATCATAATAGTTTGTATGTCCCTTCACCGGCACCACTGACATTTTGAACCAGATAATTCTTTCTTGTGAGGGGCCTATTCTGTACATTGTAGGATGTTTAGCAGCCTTCCTCCTTTTTGCCCGCTAGATGCTAGTAACGCTGCCCCCTAGCCGTGACCATTAAGGTGTGTTCAAACATTGTCAAATCTCCGGTGGGGAGCAAAGTCACACTTGGTTGAGAGCCACTGCTCAAGAGCTGGATGGACTGGAGGAAGGTCAATATATACATGAGAAGATCAATTATGAGAGTATGGTAGTGCTCCAGGCAAGCAACGACAAAGAGTGGTGATGGAAATAAAGAGAAGTGAACTAAGTTGAAAGCTATTTAGGATGTAAAACTGACAAGACTAGATAATGGGTTGAATCTGAGGTTTGAGAAAGACAGAGAATTTCATTTTTCTTTCTGGCGTACACAGCTAACTGAGTCGTGGTATGATTAAATAATGTCAGAGTACCAGAAGAAGCCTGATTTGGGAGAAAGGAAAGACCATGAATTGGGTACCAAGATGTTCAAAAGACATTGGATTGATAGTCCTGGAGCTCAGTGGAGAGGTCTTAACTGAACAAGTAATTTGTGAGTCATCTGAGTTATAGTGGTTGGTAATTGAAACAGAAGGTGTGAATGAAGTTGCTTCAAGTGTGATGAGGAAAACGTCCAGAGCCAAGCCTTAAGAAATGCTGACATTTAATAGCAGACAAGAAGAAGGATGGAAGAAAATTAGAAGCGAAGAATATTGTTAACAATATTTAATTCTTACTGAGAGTATAAATTAGATAGGAACTTAAATATAATATATCCTTTGAGTTTAGCAACATGCATATAAACTGTAGAGCAAAACTGTTTTGGTGGAAGTAAAAAGACTGGAAGGCAGATCGAACTGGTGAAGGGTTGACTGAGAGATAGCTGGTGAAGATAATTTCTTGAATAGTTTAGTGTTAAAGTGAAGGGGAGAAATAGAGCAGTAACTTGAGAGACGTGTTTTGCTTATGTTGGTGGTAAAGAGAGAGACTTGCATATGTTGAAAAGTCAACTGAAGGGATTACTGAGTTGGAGAGGTTGGCTGTGCTGAGGAGAGAGGGAAAAGTCAATGATGTAAAATCCCTGAGAGGGGCAAGAAGATGGCACCCAAAGTGCAGAATCAAATATAACACAAAGATAGGAGAACGTAAAGCATTCTGGTTGTCACTGATGGGAAGGAAGGTGAAGTTACCATAGATATAGGTGATTTGTATGCTTGGAAGCTTGAAGACAGGAACATCTCAATCTGAAATTGTCTGTTTTCTCTGTTAGGATGTGAGGTCTGAAGAAACTGGGAGGAGTATTGGGAAGACAATGAAGAAAGTTTAAGTTCATTGCTGTGGGGTATGGGACATGAGATGAACAGACAGAGGTGGCCATGCTTAATGCAGCACTGGGTGCCCATTTGAGGTTAGTAATATCAAGTTTACAGGGCTATTGTTAGGTGTTATTGAGTGAATTTGTCTGCAATTTCTCCACAGTTCTACTTTAGACAATGAGAAAGTGGATAGCTTCTGACTTCAGCCAGATAGAGGTTTTGTGAGGAAAAAATAAAAAGAAAATGGGTATTGTAGGGTAGTCTAAGGTATGGGAGGGGAGAGGTATTAGGGAATTTAGGTTACCATCAAGAGAAATAAAAGAGTTATTGAAATGATACACCACGGCATGCAAGATGGATCGAAAGGGAAGAAAGTAAAGGAACGGTGGATCAGAAGACAGAAAAAGGATCATCACACTCACTCTCGGTGAGTTTAAAGAACACTTGTATGTACTGTGAATACTTGGTGAAGCAAATTGGAAAGAAAGGCGAATGAGCTGTTCGCTTTACTGATTTGGGAAGTAGAACAGTTACAGTTGTTAGGATACATTTGTGACCATAAAAATGGAAGCTAAAGTGGAGTAGAGGAAAAAGTTGTTAAATAAGAGGAAAGCTAGGAACTCAGAGGCTATGATATTTCAGGTTAATGGAAGGGCTTGGAAGGCTGAGACAGACTGGAAGTTAAGTCTCAGCCTCCCTGGTAAGCAAGGGAACCTTAACTGAAATTTAATAAATAACAGTGATGAAGGGGGACAAAATGGTACATCTGACTGCCATGAGCCTCAGATGATCACGGTTTTTAACAAGAGAGTGGGAGAGGAGTGGCCAGAAAGAACAATGGCCTCAAAATACACAAGGAGGATTCAAGGATGATGGTTTTTCAAGGGAGAGTCATGTTCCTATTGAGGCAAGAAAGTAGAGAAAGCATTTGTGGAAGAGGCTGAGGGTAGAGAGGAGATTGCTGATGATGGACAGGTAGCTCCAGAAGCACTGGTGCAAGCTCTGGTTTAAATAATATCCAAATAAATAAAATCTCCCAATAATGTTTATAATCTTTTCTAGCTTTAAAACACCTTGAAACCAGGAAAGACATGGAAAATAGGAGAAATTTAAGCTTAAAAGAGAATGAAAACCTTTTTTTACATACATTTATTTCTTTAACATGATATATAATTATTATCTTAGAAGATAAAATATGTATATTTAAAAGTGTCAGAATGGAAAATGCCAACTTTCAATCACAATCTAGCATCTACTCCCCAAGAGAACATGGAGCTATATAAGATCACCTAAAATGGTCAGAACATCTTCCCAGGCATTCCAAAGGAAAGTGGATTGCCTTATTACTTTGTACTTTTTCTTCTCAGTATGGGTTCATGAGTCACAAGGTCACTGAGGTGGGAGGGGTTGGAAGGTGAGCAGGGACTAATAAAATGAGAATGTTTGGACTTGTCTATACTTAAAGTGCTGAGCTAGCTCATGTACATTCCCGACTCAGTGGGTTCTTGCCTTTAGAGAAATAAAAAGGAAGTTTTATGCCGACATAAAGAAAAGGCCAGAAAGAAAGGGAAATTATCAAGATACAAGAGACAAGTGAAGAAACCTCCTCATGGTGAATTCTGCTGACTTGAGGGAAAAGGAGAACTCCAGTCATGGCTTGAAGACTTCATGAATGAACAATTCTGCTGAAGGTTTATAATCCCTTTTTACCAACCCCTTTCCTGGAAGGTTTTACCTCCTCCCTCTGTGTATTTTTTCTTTTTTAATTAATTAATTTATTTATTTATTTTTGGCTGAGTTGGGTCTTTGTTGCTGCGCATGGGCTTTCTCTAGTTGCGCGAGCGGGGGCTACTCTTTGTTGCGGTGCGTGGGCTCCTCATTGTCGTGGCTTCTCTTGTTGCGGGCTCTAGGTGCGCAGGCTTCAGTAGTGGTGGCACGTGGGCTCAGTAGTTGTGGATCCCGGGCTCTAGAGTGCAGGCTCAGTAGTTGTGGCGCAGGGGCTTAGTTGCTTCACAGCACGTGGGATCTTCCCCGGCCAGGGCTCAAACCTGCGTCCCTTGCATTGGCAGGCAGATTCTTAACCACTGCGCCACCAGGGAAGCCTCCCCCCTCTGTGTATTAAAAATATCATTTCTCTCGTAACACAACTCAGTGCAGCCTTCTCTATGAAGTTCCTTCAATCATTCCATTCCACAGCACCTTTCATCCATTCAACATACTTTTGAACACTTATTATGTCTCAAGCACTGTTCTAGGCACTGTGAATACAAAGATGATGTGCAGGTTGGGTCCTCAAGAAGCTCATAGTCTAGTGACAGAGAAAGTATATCAATTGACCCTTGTAACACAAAAAAGAGTATGTAATGATAAGGAAATGCAGGCATCCTGGACACACAGAGGGAGAATTTCTTTAAGATGTGGTCAGAGCGAGTTGACCCGCATACCACAAAAAAAAAAAAAAAAAAATGGTTATGTCAGAGCTGATTCATGGACTGAAGTTGAATTCCATCCTGTAGGTAACAGGAATCCTTGAAAGTGAATGAAATAGGGGTAACAAGATTAAATTCATACTTTAGATAGATATCTGTCAAGTATATGAAAAATATATAATAATGGAATAAGATGACTATCTTATATAGTAAGTATAATAAGGAGCTTATTAAAATTTCCATTTGAGGGATGGAACAAGCCTACAACAGACTAGTGAGAAGGCGAGTAGAAAGAGAGCACATTAAAAAGGTATAATATTTACACATAAAATTAGTAATTTATAAGGTAAAGGTAGTAGAGGAGTGAATGAAGTCTAGCATAGCTCATAGATATTCTAATTTGGATGGTTGTATAAAATTAATAAAACAGGATGAATTTCTTTTCCAAACCCAAAGAAGTTGAGGCCAATTTCAGGGTTCCTTCCGGACCCACCACAAAAAGTGAGGTGATCTAGGAGGGATCCTGGGAGATCAAGCATATACCACACCCTAACGGTTTTGGGGCACTATTACTCCGGATGGAAGCCACAGGGGCTTCTGTTTCTCCCGGTACATATTTCACACATGAAAGTGAAATTTAACCTTTCCATGAAAATATTGATCAAAAACAACAGAGTTATCTTGCTTTAAAAATGATGCCTGGGTTTCATTTTTGAGGGGTTGGTAGGTGCAGCCTCCTCTGTGAATAAGGTCTTTGACATGTGGAATATGAGTTTTCCATGAGACATCCAGATGAAGTCATCCAGGAGGCAGCTACATTTCTCAAAAGAGAAATCTGTGCTAGAGTGAAAGATTGAGGACTCACTAGCAACAAGCTGATAGTTACAACAGTAAGAGTGTATTAAATTACCCAATTAGAGTATATGGAATAAGTGCAGAGAGCTGAGAAAGAACCTCACTGGCAGGAGACAGGCGAAGGAAGATTATCTGGGGAAGGCAGTAGAGGAGGAACAGTCAGAAGCAGGGCCACTCCCAGTCCACTCGGTGCCTTGAGCTCATCAGAAAAAGGTGCCTTCTCTTCCAGACAAATTATTCCATCTGTCAGAAAGTTGTCATACTATATTGATTTTTAGACCAGAACATGTTACTGCCACCTGCTGGAAAATGTCACAATAGATACACGATTCTATCTTAGTTTTGCTGGGTACCTCTTTCCCTAGATGTGTGACCTTAAGCAGATTACAACCTGCACAACTGTACGTGGCTGCCAGAAGCAGCCAATGAAGAATGAAGGTCATGAATGCCAAGGATGTAGGGCATTTTCAGAAAACTGGAGAAGAGAAACACTCCTTGAAGAAATCTTAAAGGCCAGCATTTCCTGAATATTACTTTGTGCTAAAGGTTCTGCTCTATATGCATATTTTTATTTGATACTTTAAACAATACTCTGAAGTAGTTATCTTTTTTGTTTGCTTGTTTTAATACTTTGAGTTACAATGCAATACTACATCATTGTTTATTTTGTTGTTCAAACTGTTTCTGCTTTGGCCATTGGGAGCTCGCTCTTTCCTTCTTTCTTTTTTGGCTGCACTGCCCTACACGTGGGATCTTAGTTCCCTGACCAGGGATCAAACCTGTGCCTCCTGCAGTGGAAGCTCAGAGTCCTATCCACTGGACTGCCAGGGAATTCCTCTAAAGTTAGAGAGCTTAAGTAACTTGAATAATTTGCCCAAGTCCACACAGTATTAAGTGCTAGACCTGGGTCTCAAATGCTGATCTGTTTGATTCTTAGCTGATATTTTTAATTGCTACATAAACCTGTCTTCCTACTGTAATTTATTAATCAGTCCCCCAAATTGAAATAATATGGGTTAGAATGGGATGACAGTACCAACTCCTTTACAGCTATAAATGTGCCTTATTCCTCCTTAGACCTTTAGTAGCATTATGCCTTATACATTGCAGGCATTTAACAAACATCGAGCTGAATTTTTAAAATCTCATGACATTTTATATTCACATAGCATCCAGGAACAGAAGTAGAAAATAGGCAAATTCAATAATTAGATGGGGAAAGCGTGATGAATGTTACAACATAACACACTCTATTGCATGCCACTGCTCAAGAAGGGTCAAAAGAAATCTTGGCTAACTCCCTCATTTAATCACACTTGATCAATATTTTCAATGTTGGGTTTATCAGATGAATTAACTGGGCTGCATGATTTCCCAATAACTTCTCAGTAACTTGGCATTTAGAACCTTTTAATATGGCTCCAATGGGCCCCATCTGCCTATGCTAGCCCATCCCTCTGGCTGTTCTCAAAGGTAAATACCTTTGAGGTATTTACCTAAATACCTATTTACCTTAAGGTAAATACTTATTTACCTTAAGGTAAATACCTAAATCATCTCTGCACTTTCTGCTTCTCCACCTGTGTTCATACATGTTTGTCTAAAAACACTCTCCCCCATACGCCCACTTGCCATATTTTCCTATAGAAATTCCAACTGTCTTTTCACATGAGGGTTAAGTGGCTCTTGCTTTAGGAAGCTTTCTCCTAACGCCACAGCGAAAGGCAATCCCTCCCACATCAGAGCTCCTCCAGTATCTGCAATCTCCTTGATGCCTCTTTTTCACTCTGCTTTGCATTCTACTCATTTTTTTTCTTTTTGGAGTTTTTAAAAAAAATTTTGTTTTGTTTTTGAAGTATAGTTGATTTACAATATTATACTAAAGTATACAGCATAATGATTCAATATTTTTATAGATTATGCGACATTTAAAGTTATTACAAAATAATCTACTCATTTTTGACACATCTTGTTTTCCCCATTACACTGTCAGCTCATTAAGGTTAAGCTTTATTCATCTTTAAGGTCCACATGACATCTAACACACTGCTTTCCTTGAACACTGCAGATACTTACTCAATATCTGTTGAATGGATTCAAATAATTTTTGAATTTTATATTCACATAAAAACTGAGAACTCAATACAATCTAGAAATGTCCAGAGATGGTAAAGACATGTGAGATAGAGTGAAAGGGCAGACATTAAAAACAAAACAAGACAAAACAAAAAAAAACCAGGCTAACTCCTTTGGGGAGAGAAGGAAAAACAAAATTTATACACTGCACAGGATAACTCAAAACTTTACTGCCAATACTTTAAAAATATTCCTTTAGACACAACTCAGCAGTCTAATGGAAAGCAATTTTATCACAATTTTAAAACTTTAAACTTAAAAAAATCTATGACACATGAAATAAAAAATTGGAGTATTAAAATTATTGTCTATAAGCAAGAATATATGCATTTTTGCTAAAGTGCTATAAAAAATTTCCTTTTTTAAAACTGATCATCAGTTATTATGGTATTTCTATTACTCCTTCCAGCATGGGTTTAAATATTAAATAACAGAATAGAAGCTACCATTTTCCAGGGAAGAAAATGAATCAATAATTTTTATAACTTTCAAATTGCTTTTATCAATGCTTATTGACTGTACAGCAATAAAATTAACATCGTCCATGTCACTCCTATAGGTACTTTTTTCCCAAGTAATCCTACAGTCCCCTGTTCTACTATGGTGCACACAGATACCACATCCAACCACGTTAATTAATCCATTTCACTTACTACTGTTATGGGCTGAATTGTGTGGCCCTCCCCCCCCGTCCCCAATTCGTATGTTGAAGCCTCAATGCCCTGTAGCTCAGAATGTGACTGTATTTGGAGACAGGGCCTTTAAAGAAGTGATTAAGTTAAAATGAGGCCCTTAGGGTGGACCTTATCCAATCAGACTGGGGTCCTTATAAGAAGAGGAAATTTGGACTCCCTAATAGATACCAGGCGTGCACATGCAGAGGGATGGCCACAAGAGGAGGTACCAGAGGGTGGCCATCTGCAAGCCAAGGAGAGAACCCACCCTGTCAGCAAGTGTATCTTGGTTTCGGTCTCTGGAATTGTGAGAAAATAAATCTCTGTTGTTTAAGCCACCAAATCTGTGTATTTTGTTATGGCAGCCCTAGCAAACTGATATAGTACACTTAGAGCAATAAGGATATAACTGGCCATTGAATACATCTATTAAAATAAGTTCCTCAGTAGCTTTAACAACAACAGACTTATTCAACTGGTTGTGTCTCTACAGCCAGACAGAAACGTTCTTACTAACTACCACTAAGGTGGTCTCTCCTTCGTGAGAGACGGATAAGTCTCTCACTTATGGGATGAATTTAACAGGATAACTATCAGAGTAGCTGTGCATCACAATTTTTGAATGCGTTTACCTCACCATGTCTACTCTGCTTTGGAAGTAAGGCTCACATGTGATATAAGGTATGCAGGCTGTAGTTTCTGAGACTAAGCCATAGGCAAAAGTTTTCCTAGTTATTTTATAACCTCCTGACCAAAGTGAGATTCATTCTTGAAATTCTGACTTTTGCAAATACGTTCCCACTGTGACTCTGTCTGCATTCTGGTCAATGTTATTAAATTCTGACCGATTTTTAGGTCCTCAGGTGAAATGAACATAAGCCTTATCTGTCTCTTGACAAGCCAATACAAATCAAGGCACAAAGTCCCAAAGAATTCTCTGGCAGAAAGACCTAAAGCAAAAAACCATAAACACATAAATAGCACTGACCCTCAAGATCATTCTCTCTGTGTTTTATTTTATGGTACATTTGATTTCTTTAATTCTAGGTCCACCACTTAAGGCCATTCTTCACTTTGACTTTAGTTCCGGAATGATATAAAGACTTCTTGAATTTTATCTCTAAACCTGTGATGTATACTAAAATTCTCCCCAACATTTCTTCTTTAGAATTCCTGAAACGGATGCCATGGCCCTCAGGAACAAGGGTATGTCGCTACCATCTTTCATCTTTTCCTCTTGGTGCCCTGCAGAGGGCTAGGAATGGAGGAGGCATGCAGTGAGAAATGTTCTCAAAATAAAAGACGGTCTCTAGGATTTCTGTAGATCACCTAATGTAATAAATGTGCCTACCAATCTTTACTATATTATCAAAGAATTTGACAAATATATTAATTCAAAAAGAGGGCTTTTGCTCACAGATGCAACTAGTGGGCCATCATATAACTGCAGAACTCAGGAGAGCTCAGCCACCGGGACCTTGGGTCTCCCTGCAGCCAGAATCAGGTCCCTTCAGATGATGCTCTCTGGTGCCTGTGCTCTGCCAGAGAGGCTGGTGAGCCTGGATGGCCGAGCCAGCACTGTCACAGCCAAGTAAATGCTGTCACCTATACTTCTGGGGCTGGAAACAATGTTGCTGTCAACTATGGGTAGACCTTCAACCTTTCCCATGCCTGTTACGTTATTTCTCTGCAGAATGAGCCTGCTTCTCATCGCCTCTCTTAGAATGTACAAATGGGTATAAAGCAACTCAGCACACATTCATCTTCTTGGTGTGAAACCTTGTACTGTGCCCTACACGTTAAGTTAGATGTCATCATTCCTGTTTTCTAAGTGGAGGAAATGAAGTATAATTATAGTCCTGGTTCATAGCCCTATTTTGGGTTGAGTCCAAAATGAAAACTCCTAGGTCCCAACTTTTTAAAGAAAATATTCTCTATATGTGTGTGCCCCATTATTTAATATTCTTGGAAGAAGGACTTTTCAGGGAGGGGAAAAGCTGATTCCGGTCTTGAATGCATGTTTCCTCATTTCTTTAGTTTAACTGATCTCATTTAGAAGCTGGGCATGTCCATGATTATTTTGTTATTTGTTATTGACCTAACAGAAAGAATGCTGTGAAATTGAAAAAGGTATGTTTTGAAGTTCCCCATGCACAAAAATAAACCATGTTGTTATTTGAACTTTGAGTGGCAGTGCATATCATTATGTCCCTTCGTTTCTCACCTCCTTAGAGACCATGTTCATCTGACTTGCTGTGTGCCTAAGAAAGCCTGTGGCATTTTATGCTCTGGGAGAACTGAACACAAATTCCCCCTGAGATGGAGCTTTTTAGTGCTATGTACCCTTATTTTCATGCTGGCATCCTATTTCGGCAGTTAATTTTCCATAAAAAGCAGAAATACCACCTCCTTCTCCTTCTCAGTCAAGAATCAAATTCTGCAGCTTGCCCCAGTTGCTCTCATTTTCTTAAATAGACCCCTAAAGTATTTTATGATTATCTTTATTAGTTGGAGACTATATCCAGGCTTGAAATAATTCTAATGAAAAGAAAACTTCTATTAAAATATTCTAGCTAGTTTCAATCGACCATGTTACTGGCAATGGAAAATTCCCTAATGGCTAAACCTTTTAAAGCTAATCTGCTTTAACACAACTTAAAACTGATATGCCATTTGAGATTTAGGTGTTAGCATGCAAAGTGTTTTCTTTTCCTATTCTTATATTCACTTGTTATTTCATTTCCCCTTAACTTTTTGAAAATGAGATAACCCAACAATATTCCCTAGTGTTGCATGAATGTTAAAAGCAAATTTCTGTATTCAAACTATCATACTAAAAAATGCAAAAGAATAAAGTGAAAAAATGTATACTTGCATGGATGGTGATCTAACAATGGTCAGAGTGAATCGTTTATGTTTCCTGAGGGGCACGAAGTTCTTGACAACGAGAACATTCACATGATTGTGTTGAGTTGCGGTGACAAGGTGGAAAACGGCTGGAAGCTAGGTGGACCTGGGTTTAAATTTCAACTTCATCACTTTCTGGCTTAGTGAACTTGAGAAAATTATTTCATCTCTGTGAGCTTCCATTTCTTCCTCTATAAAATTATGATAATATTGTTCACTTTGAGGTGAATATAAAATATGGTATTGGGGAGAGTAGGCATTCAACACCTGATAGCTACTCCATAGACATTTCAATACACAATTTTAACAATCATCAATGAAATACTAAGGAGGAAACAGAGTTTTCCAAAGTCAAAGAGACACTTCAGAGAAGATTTCTTGGGGAATGTATTTGATTTCTGGCTGTGAATTCTCTTCTAGACACTAAATTGAATATTCAGAAAAAAAATGTGGTCCTCATAAAGTATAAATATTTATATTCATGGGCTAATTATGCCATGTTGAGAGTTTGTTAAAAAGAGCCTGAGATACATGTTCTTATGAAGCTTCTGACTGTCCATGTTTTACAAATTATCAAAAAAGATGGGCTTTAATCTTCTTTCATCTCCTATGAGCTATGGGAACTTGATATATCGTAAACTCCCTGTAACTCGTTTTCTTTACCATAAATTGAGGGCAATGGTAACTCAGACTTGCTGAAGTGATAATTAGAATAATCACTGAAAGTAATGCCTATAAAATGCCTTAGATGCTTCGGAGGCAGTGTTGCTCTCATTCAAAGTTCAAATTGTTCAGAATCAAGAAGTAGAAACATTGAGACTTGTGAAGGTATCACATACCCTAACACCGTTATTTGCTGTTTGTAGGGAATACAACACTCGGCACCATGGAGGAACAGGTGGCAAAGAAAGCTTGCTCAAGTCCTCCCTTCCTTGGGGACTGTGCTCTCTGCTAGAAATAACACTGTGGAGCTCTAGGAAGCCAGATACGCTCCCAGAGAGAAGTTCACAGATACGCTCCCAGAGAGAAGTCCATGGAGTGGCACTGAAGAAGTGCAGAAAAGGCCTCATCTTTTCCTGGGAGAGTTCCCGTTTCTGTATTATGTACTACAGATGGTCAAAAAAATGTCAAGGGAGATCAGCCCCACTGAGACTGAGGTAAATCATTTCAAAGGCTCAGGGAAAAGTGGAAAGCATACTAGCACTCTACAATCTCTCATCTCTCAGAAACTCATTTTATAAATCCCCATGAACAACACAACAAGCTGTTTTAAATATAGTAACAAAGAAGGGGAGGCTCCAAGTGGATTATCCATATAACATTTTTACAATGCTGAAAGGGAAAAGAGAGCTCTTATAGGCCAATTAGATCAGCACTTTGCATGCATGACAGACTGATGTTTAACATTTGCAGCAATGAGGGAGAGAAGCAGAAGCAAAATTGTCCTATAAATAAACTGCTGAACTTTAGCATGTGCCATATTAAGAAATTTTCAATCTTCTTAACTCAGAAACTGTGTGTTTTGAATTATAATTATTTCTGTAGCCTTTGGAACAATTGTTGGCATCTTAAGTATAATCCATTTGTTCATTCAGCAAATATTATTAAGCAACTATCAAATGCCAAAAACGTTACCGAAGACTGATATTCTAGAGAGACGAATAGTCAAGAGCTTGTACTTCAAGAGCTCCCAGTCTGGTAGAAGCACCTGTAGGCTGGTGCAATTGTTCTCCGAGGTGGTGAGTCATGAGACTGTGCACAAGTACTGAATTTTGCAAGTGAATTACATATACTCCCTCTTTGCCCTATTTCATGGTGATCCCCATAGTATTTCATTCTTGTTCTGCATTTCAAAGCATTATCTTAATTTAAAAGGGGTGCAAGGGGCTTCCCTGGTGGTACAGTGGTTGAGAATCTCCCTGTTAATGCAGGGGACACGGGTTGGAGCCCTGGTCTGGGAAGATCCCACATGCCGCGGAGCAACGAGGCCTGTGAGCCACAACTACTGAGCCTGCGCACCTGGAGCCTGTGCTCCGCAACAAGAGAGGCCACGATAGTAAGAGGCCCGCGCATGGCGATGAAGAGTGGTCCCTGCTTGGCACAACTAGAGAAAGCCCTCGCACAGCAACAAAGACCCAACACAGCCAAAAATAAAAAAAAATAAAAAAATAAAGGGTGCAAGGCCAACCACTGCAGCAGAAAACCATGAGTTCATTTAGGAGAATGTATCATTCCTATGACCACCATCCATCATGTGCATTTAGAAGTTAGGCCACGGAGACTACTATCTCACACCAAAGAGCTGAAAGAGTCATTTGTCAGTGGACATTTTGCTCTTAAAACTGGATATATTTTAAGAAATCACATTTGTCAATGGAGAATACCTAAGAAGCTAAATCAAAGAGAGTGAATTTAACAACTAAAATTCTATAAAGACCATTAAATTTACCTTAAAATATTGTTTCTGTCCATGCACATAGGAAGCTTCAAAGAAAGAGTAGTGAATATATTCAACCCAATTAAAATATTATTCCATTTCAAAGAAATTGTATCTGTCTTCTCCCTTAATTTTCACAACCGGATTAAAGTGAAACAGGCATTATTTTTTCCTCTAAATCTATGATCTTGCATCTCCAGTCCACCCTTGCTTCCTTTTTTTAATATAATTTTTTAAAAATTTATTTATTTTATTTATTTATTTTTGACTGCGTTGGGTCTTTGTTGCTGTGCGCGGGCTTTCTCTAGTTGTGGCGAGTGGGGGCTACTCTTTTTTGTGGTGTGCGGCCTTCTCATTGCGGTGGCTTCTCTTGTTGTGGAGCATGGGCTCTAGGCACACTGGCTTCAGTAGTTGTGACTCGTTGGGCTCTAGAGCGCAGGGTCGGTAGTTGTGGCACATGGGCTTAGTTGCTTGGTGACATGTGGAATCTTCTTGCGCCAGGGATCGAACCCGTGTCTGCTGCACTGGCAGGTGGATTCTTGACCACTGCACCACCAGGGAAGTCCCCAACCCTTGCTTCTTTTCTGTATACCAAGTGGTATCCTCCTTTTTCTAAGACTAATTCTCTCGCCTGTGCCCTTATTACCACACCTTCTGCCAGAGTTCTCATCTCTGGGTGTTGTTGGGGCCCCACTCTGCATTAATTAAATCAGAATCTCTCAAAGTGGAGCCAGAATTTAAGTACTTTTAAAATATTTTGCAGGAGATTCCTATGTGCAGCCAGGATGAGCGCACTTTCTTGCCTTCTTGGAGATCTTACTCTATAGTTATCCAGCGTCTCTAATGTATGTCAGAAAAATTATCTAAAATTTGAAAATAAGGCCAAAAGTGTGGAAGGCACATTTCAATATCACATTGGAGCTAAGGCACATAAGGATTGTCTTGGGAAATGTATTTAATTCACCTCATATGTTTACTAGAGATCTGAAGTCCAAAATCGGAGACTTAGAGAAGACACATGTCGATGTGTATATTTTTGTCCAAAAGAGTTGCAATTTCCGACCGGTGGAACTGATGACTCCAGTGACTTATGGTGTGTTGGACATGATCAAGTTTTATATCTAATCTAGTAATCTTATCCTAACATATCTTTGTTAGATTGCCTATAACAATCTCAGCTTCTCAGATGCTATAGGAACAGGTCACAATATCACACTGCTTCCTTCATTAATTAATGAGTTATATAAAATCTTTGACTTTATATTTCCATTTGTCTGTTATGATTTTTGCCTTTTTGAAAATTATATTTTAAATATTTTAAACTTTTCCCCAGTTATTAGATTCCTGCTAAAGAACATTCCAAGATGCCAATGTTTATATAATGTTAAAAAAATTTTTTTTAATTTTCTTCTCCTGGTTCCCTTTCAGGAGCTCATTATCTTCCTCCTCCTTTTTGAAAACCCTGGAAAGAACTGTCCACTGCTACTACCTCCACTTCATTACTTCTCCCTTGCTCCTCAACACATCTCAATGCAGCTTCTGCTCCCACTGATTCACTGCATTGATCTTGTCATGTTGTCAATCTCATCTATATCCTCCTTGCTGCTGAAATCAATGGACATGTCTCAGTCTTTAATTCACTTAACACTCTAGGCTCCTTTCTCCCCTTGAAATCATCTCCTTCCCTTGACTTCTATGACACTGCACTCTCTGGATTTTTCTCCTATTTCTTTGGTCACCTTTGTCTATTTCTTTCTTGCTCTGTCATAGTCCTCTTTTTTTTCCTCTCTCTCTAATATTCTATTACCTAGAATATATGAACATATACATAAACATATATTCTAGGTAATCTCATCTTCATGATTTCTATCTATATATTTTAAACTCCCTATAGATCTTGCAGATATCAGAAGAATAAAAAAGGAATGTTGTTCATCTCTCCACACATAATATGATAGCTCAGATGAAGAGGACTAATTCCTTGAAATGCACTAAATACCAAAACTTACCCAGGATAAAACATAATTTTCATAACCCCATAACTACTAAAGAAATTGAATTTGTAATTTTAAAACTCCCCCAAAAGAAATATCCAAACACATAATATTTTCACTTCAGAACTGTACCAAATATTTTAAGAAGAATTAGGACAAATTGTATAGAATCTCTTCCAGAAAAATAGAAGAGGAGGGGACACCTCCCAATTAATTTTATGAAACTAGTATTACACTGATATCAAAACCAGACAAAGATAGTACCAAAACAAAATAAAACAAAACATAATGACTACAGAACAATATCATAAACATAGGTACAAAAATTCTTAATAAAATAGTAACAAGCAGAATTCATAATATATAAAAGAATTTTACACCTTGAACAATTATAGGGATGCAAGGCTGGTTTAATATTCTAAAATCAATCCATAAAATCCACCACATTAATAGATGGAAGAAGAAAAATCTCAGGATCATAGGATTTAATGCAAGAAATTTTGACAAAATTAAGCAATAATTCATGATAAAAAAAATCTCTGAAAAGTAGAAATAGAGAGAAACTTCCTCAACTTGACAAAAGCATCTACAAAAAACCTAGAGCTAACACGATACTTGACTGTTTCCCACTGAAACTGGGAACAAGGCAAGAATGTCCACTCTTACCAGTCTGATTCAGTATAGTACTGGAACTTATAGCCAGTGCAATAAGGCAACTAGAGGAAATAGAAGCATGTAGATTAGAAAGTAAGGATTAAAACTATTCTTATTTGGAGATGACATGATTGCCTGTGTAGATTATCTTGGGTAATTTACGAAAAACATCCTAGGATTAAAAAGTGAGTTGAGCAAAGTCTCAGAATACAAGATATACAAAAAATATTTAATTTCTTTGTACTAGCAGTGAATACTTGCACTTTGAAATTAAAAATACAATAAGATTTACAATTGTTCACAAATAAACTACATGTAAATAAAACATATACAGGACTTAGATGGTAAAAACAACAAAACACTGATGAAAGAAATAAAAGAAGATCTAAGTAAAGGAAGAGGTATATATGTGGAAATCAAAGAAACTAGAATAGCTAAAACAATTTTGTAAAAAAAAAAGAATAAAGTGGGAGGAAAAAATCAATCTGATTTTAAGAAGTATTATACAGCTACAGTAATCAAGACTGTGATATTAGCAGATAAATGCATAGATTTATGGAACAGAATATAGAACCTAAAAAAAGACCCATGCAAATATACTCAACTGATTTTTGACAAATGTGCAAAAGCTATTCAATGGAGGAAGCATAGCTTTTTAGGCTTTTCAACAATTACTGGAGCAACTGGACATCCATAGGCAACAACAACCAAATAATTAAAAAATCACAAGGGGCTTCCTTGGTGGCGCAGTGGTTGAGAGTCTGCCTGCCGATGCAGGGGACGCGGGTTCGTGCCCCTGTCCGGGAGGATCGCACGTGCCGCGGAGCGGCTGGGCCCGTGAGCCATGGCCGCTGAGCCTGCGCGTCCGGAGCCTGTGCTCCGCAACAGAAGAAGCCACAACAGTGAGAGGCCCGAGTACAGAAAAAAAAGAAAAAAATCACAAGGTAAACCTTACATCTTACACAAAATTAAATCAAAATGGAGCATGGGTTTGAATGCAAAATGTAAAACTGTAAAACTTCTAGGAAGTAAACATAGGGGAAATTATTCAGGATCTAGAGCTAGAAGAGTTTTAGACTTGATATTGAAATAATGATCCACAAAAGGAATATTGATAAATTAGACTACATCAATATTGAAAACTTTTGCTCAGCTAAGAACGTTGTTAAGAGGGTGAAAACACAAGCAACAAATGGGGAGAAAGTATTTGCAAATCATATATATGTCAAGTGACTGGTATCTAGAATATATAAAGAACTCTCAAAACAGGAAAAATAACAAAACATAACAAAATTTAATTAGAAAATGGGTAAAAGTCATTAAGAGGCATTTCATTTCAGAAGCACATGAAAAGATGTTTAACTTCATTAGCCATCAGGGAAATGCAAACTAAAATTCAATAAGATAGCTAAAATAAAAATAGGGACAACACCAAAAGGATGTGGATAAACTGGATCATTTATACATTATTGGTGGGGAGGTAAAATGGTATAGCCAATCTAGAAAACAGCTTGGCAATCTTCAGAAAAGCTATACATGAAACTATCACACAACCCAGCAGTTGAACTTTTCGGAATTTATCTTAGAAAACTTAAAATTCATGATCACACAAGAGCCTGTACATAAATGTTCATAACAGCTTTATTTGTAATAGCCCCAAACTGCCATCGACACATATCCTTCCATGGGTGAATAAACAGACTGGTGCATCCATATCATGGAATACTTTTCAGCAATAAAAAAAAAACAACTATTTACACATATACTCAACGACTTAGATGAATCACCAGAAAATTAGGCTGAATGAAAAAAGCCGATGCTAGAAGGTTACAAACTGCATGATTCCATGTATAGGACGTTCTTGAAATGACAAAATTATAGAAGTGGAGAACAGTGGAGATCCGTGATAGCCAAGGGTTGAGGAAGTGGTGGGACTGGAACGGAAGTGGATGTCACTATGAAAGGGAATAGGAAGGATCTATGTGGTGATGGAAATACTCACTGTGAATATCCTGGTTGTGATACTGTGCTAGAGTTTTGCAAGATGTTACTATTGTGGAAAACTGGGTAAAGTGTGCAGAGGATTTCTGTTATTTCTTACAACTGTGTGTAAATCTACAATCACCTCAAAATAAAGCTTGATTAAAAACACTAACTTACTAATTCATTTGGTAATTAGTTATTAATCACAAGTAGATTTTGCTATTCAAATATATTAATTCAACATTTAATTCATAGATCAAGTTAGCAGAAAAATTGTGTTGAGGAACTTTTTACTTTTAGTAAACATTTATATTGGATGATTTCATCATCTGGACTAGCAGCTCAAATGAGCTAAAAGGTATGTACAGAATAAGGATAATTGAATGTTATTATACACAGATATTGTGAGTGATCAAGAAAACAAACTGCAAGTAGCTTTGATGATATAAATCTATCATAACTATGGCTGTGGGTCAAGTGATTTGAATCATAAATATATCTAATGCTATTCTTGATGGCAAAACTCAATTTTATGTGGGAAGAAATAAATTAAGCAACACTAAAATAAAACTATGAAAACACCATATTTACCCAGAGGTTACTTATTTGGCAACTACAACCATTAAGAATTCAGAAAGGCAAGTAGAAACAAGTAAATATCTCTAAGAAGCCAAGAAATGTCACTAAGTTCACAAAATGAAGCGCAAGCATTTGGCTCAGGTCGTTACTCTTTTAATTTTCCTTCAGAAAAATTTCAAATAGCTTGGTTATTTGACGTTTTGAAAGTGGAAACTTAGAGTCTGTGAGAGTATATAAATGTAAATTGAGACTATTTTGCAAGGATAGTGGCTATCTGAGGGGAAGGAATCAAATTATTATGCAGGGTTGGTGAGAGTGAAGGGGAATTTTTAATTTTTATTCTATACGCACCGGTATTTTTGAACATTTTACCAGCATGCATTTCTTTATTTACTAATTTTACAAGGAATAAAATGGAAAATAAAAATAAGACATGAAAACTACTCAGATAAATTCTATTGCAAGAAGTAAGATAATTATTCCAATGAAGTAAAAATATGAAAACCCTTCATGAGAAAAACCAAGAGAATAGAAGACAGTAATTTCTTGTTAAGGAGAATTAATCACAGAAGAACGTCAGCTCCTATCAACTGGTGTGCTGGTAGCTTAGTTTTTGTTCTCATACAAAATGCAAGTGAACACTTTGTGAGAAAAATTCTAAAGGAGCCCTGACAATAATTATAACATGCAAGGCTTTACTAAGAGAGTCAGCTGATTCCTTTTTCTGACGGGGGGGAATACAGATTAGGGCAGAAAAAACAATCACTGGTGCTGGTAATAATGCAATAATAGCGTCTAGTGATAAGAGTAGCTACATTTAAAATCAGCTGTAGTTTGACCTTGGCACTTTACTACTTTTTTTCTATAAAGTGAAGTCATAAGAATGAGTTTTCGCAAAGCTGGGCAAGGACATAACTAGTGTTTGACTCCATTTAGCTAAAGTGTTTTCTGACAAATGAATTTCTGTATTTCCTTAGGTGTAACTACTTTATGAAAGGTTTCTGTAGAACCTAAAATATAAGGAGTAATCTGTTTTTCTACTCTGTAATAACATCTTGGTCAAATAACAGCTTTCCTGTAGCCTAGAGCATTGCTGTAATATTGGCTAAGTCTGTTTGCTGATTTTGGGCAACATAAATTCCTGGTAGCAATGGTGACTTCCTAAATATCGAGATTTGTTGGAAAAGCCTATTTGGGTAAGAAAGAAAGATTTTACTGTGCAAACCCAGAAGAGGCCAATCTCAAAGAGCAACAAAAAGCGGGGTGGGGGCGGGCGGGGGGAGAATGCTAAAGCCAGTTTTATCTGTGATAGACCATTATCCTTTTCAAATATCATAGCTGATGATTTTCAATTTGGAAAAGAAAAAAGCCAATTTTCTAAGAACTGTACCAAAATAGGACACAATTCTTTCTTTGAAAGTAATAATAATAAAAAGTTAATCTGGTAGATTGCAGTAGGCAAACTCCAAAGGGTTTTTATTCTTTGTTATTTACAGCAATTCATCTTTTGTCTGACAGGCCAGTTGTAGAAAGATTATATGGTAATAAAATGCCCCAAGAGATAAAGAATAAGACTTGAATGTCAAAGGGAAAACTTTTTAATTTGGACACCAAATAGTGGTAGAACAAAAAATTCGCTACCAACAGAGTCTGCTATATATCATAGAGAAATAGGAAATTTGGTGAATAAATGTGACACAAAACTGATAAGACCACATTACAATGCAGAGGAGGTGAGCAATGAAAACTGTGTTGATGGTCTCTTCAGCTTTCTGATCCTTCTGAAGATAGTACTTTTATGGACATTAAAGGAGAGCATATATTACGATCTTTATTATGTCTAAAAACAATGATATTGTCACCATGTTAAATGCTAGATTTACAACAAAACATTTCCTAGAAATAAATCTACGTTAATGATAGAGTAAGTGTAGTTTTCACACAGCATGTTTTCAAGCTTTAACTATAATTCTTAGCTGTCTTGAAGCTAATTGCTTCTCTACATTGTTTATTTTTATGTTAAGTTGTTTATATGAATGTCAATATTCGTACTTCTGCAGTTATTTTTGACAGAAAGTGGTCGATAAATGGCCATGTTAATGTATATAAAGGCGGTCATTGAGAATGGATGAGCCATAAAAGCTACATCCCAAAGAATTCCTTTGCTTTAGGATTCTGATTATTTCATCCTAGCACCTATACTTCTCAATGCCCCTCCAGGTCTCTGATTCGGACAGCTGTTTCCATGATCTCTAGATTTCTCCCTATTAATTGGTGTCCAAGCCGATCTAAGTCAAGCAGTTATTATCAGGGTTCAACAGTTCTGTAGGGGTAACCACTTACTGTAGGGGTAACCTACATAGGGAAATAAACCCTTCAGCTGAGACCACTAATCTACACTAGGGCAACCTGGACACAGAGTATGAAATTCATCTTGGACAGATAACTGCTCATTTCTAACTTTCAGAAATGTTGATACCACCCCCTCTACTCATTGTGTCTGGAAGCACAATGACTACCCTACTCCCCACCTTCTTCCTCAACAATAACTCAAGTTTAATAGGCAGCACATTAAGGA
The DNA here is from genome assembly GCF_949987515.2 of Delphinus delphis. Lineage (NCBI taxonomy): Eukaryota > Metazoa > Chordata > Mammalia > Artiodactyla > Delphinidae > Delphinus > Delphinus delphis. Next base: position 64,867,531 of record NC_082689.1, read on the forward strand.
GGTTTAATAAATGGTTCTTGGATGAATGAATGAATGCATTATATCCTATATAATCTTATTTTGAGAAATCTTGAATTGTGTCATTTTATTAACTTTTTAAAATTGAAACTACCTGAAGCATTTCATAAGAATTTTGAGTGGTACACAAGAGTATATGAGTAAAAAGTAAGTCTCCCTTCCACCAGGGAACTCAGAAACTACTCTTATATATTTTTCCACTCATAATCAATGCATATCAAAATATATATGTACGTATTCAGACAATTTCACCATTTTTTATAAATGAGATTATACTCTACACACAGTTCTATACCTTCATTTTTATTTAGTAATAAATCTTATAAATTATTTATATCATCACATATAGACCTTCATTCCTTTCATAACTAGATAGTATTCCAATGTATGAAATATATTAATAGTTTTTTAATTGTACTTGTAGAATTAGAATACATGGAAGGTAAGGTAAATCTCAATTTTGCAAAATTATAAACTCAAAGTGTTCATTAGGTTTTTTCTTAGTCTTCAAGTGACCTTGAGCATCTGGGTAAAGATATTAGAGAAAAAGAATAAACAACAACAGTAAAAACAAAAAGTAGGACAAAAGGATCCTTTTTATATTTGAAACTCTAAGAAATAAATATCTGCTTTATCTTCTCCATAACTTATTTTTCTGGCAAGAAATGAGGAGATGCATTAAAACATGACTCTACCCAGAGCTTGGGAGCAGGGAATTAATAATGATGGAAGGATGAAGACTAGAGATAGAGGACTGAAGATCAAAGTAGCACACACAGACCCGACAAGAGGCAGCTCTTTGATTTCATGTCAACCACTATTTCCTGAGTGACTACTGTAGGCAAGACGCTTACTTGCTTTTAATCTAGAAAGACAAATGACAATTCAGCACAACATATGTTCAGTCCCAGGTGAGTGATTATAGATTATAATTGCTAAAAGAGTCTGCTGAAAATATTAACACAGCATGTAGCTTCCTTCTTAGGCCAAGGGGAAGTACTGCAGTATTTAGTGGTCTGCCTCTATGGGGGAGAATCTGGTGCTGCTAAATGGGAGATTATCTCCTCAGGATAATAATCTAGACAGGCTAATATGTCACATGTGGTTCAATAATTTCCAAGCAACTGTTACATTATTTATTATTCATATAAATCCTGAGCTTTAGAGATTTTATGCACTTTGATAAAATAATATATTTGAAAAAATTCTAAAGAAGTAAACAGTTCTCAAAGAACTTTTTACTAATTAACCATCCCAGCCATAACCAGAAGTCCTTGTACAATATTTCATAAATATTATACCTATTATATATGTTTGTAAACACCAGTATCATGTCTGATTTTTCATTGCTTTCTCCTATTTGATATGGTATAGCAGGAAAAATATCGTTTGGGGGATCAGACAAGCCTGTGCTCATATCTCAATTCAACTATTCACTAGTTGAGTCATTTCTATGAAGTTTTTCCTGGTTCCAGTTCTTGGTGTGGTTGTGGGGACTTCCCTGGTGGTGCAGTGGTTAAGAATCCACCTGCCAATGCAGGGGACACGGGTTCCAGCCCTGGTCCAGGAAAATCCCACATGCCACCGAGCAACTAAGCCCATGTGCCACAACTACTGAGCCTGTGCTCTAGAACCCACAAGCCACAACTACTGAAGTCCACGTGCCAAAACTACTGAAGCCCACGTGCCTAGAGCCTGTGCTCCACAACAAGAGAAGCCGCAGCAATGAAGAGTAGCCCCCACTCGCTGCAACTAGAGAAAGTCCGCACGCAGCAGCGAAGACCCAACGCAGCCAATAAATAAATTAATTAATTAAAAAATATATATAAAACAAAAATATGCATTGATTTATATCTATCAAACATATATATTTTATATTATTAAATCATTTGTTTAATATTTTATTAATACTATTTAATTTTTATTATACTAATTAATATAGCTAATTATATATGTTACATTATTATTTCCAAAACTTTAAATCAAAAATTTCTGGTACATATTAAAGCTGGGATACTAAAGAATAAGAAAACAATTTTCACTTTTACAACTATTTGCACAAGTATGTTTTGCTTTAACATCCATTGTAAAATCATATTATTATAAGAGATTAATAAAGCATTTAGTTCTGGTTACTTTTCTAGGCACTATATACACCAATAGATTTTTTTAAAAAATTTTGTTATAGTCTACTTATACTCCAATTAAAGTTCACTCTTCTTCAGTATTGGGTCTTCCCTTTCTAGATCAGTACCTGGCTTGTAATTTGCTTAAATCTCCCTCTATGACTCACATATAATCATCAATTTCTACCATTAACTACCATTCTTAAAGCCAGTCCTTGGATAAACCACAGTGGAGCCACGGCATTGCATTTTTAATTGTATAATCTGTACATGATGTAATCAAGAAGTCCAAAAAGTTACTAAAGATAATAGGTAAGAATTATTATATTTGCCAAGAAATGCTGCCTGGTTGGGAATATTTTTTAGATTCAACATGGAAACTAAATTTAGAATCCAGGGACAGATCACAGTAAACTGCAATGCCACATGGAAAAAAAATACCTTTCCTCTAAAAAGTATGTTAATTGGTGGAATATCTTTTATTAAATATTTTGGTTTTGGTGTTAATATTGTTCAGTTCTGTGCAATTAAGATCAGAACATGCTTGAGATATGAAAGTGCAATTGATAAGGTCTTTCTTCTTCAAGCACGAAAATATCACTTGCAGATGGAGAGACTGAGAAAACTTAACTATTTTTATTGAAATACATGATATTAAAAAAGTAAGCATCAAAATATTATGGGATGTGAACTGTATGGTACTCAAAGGCAAAGAATGTAGAAAGTGAATTAATGAAGAATTTCATGTAGAATGGGCTATGACAGAGGTATACCAATCCAGAATTTATTCCAATAATCGTAGGCTAGGTAATTTGGTTCAATCTTCCAAACAATAGCAATTAGCTCAAAAGCTGGACAAAATATTTAACAGTTGTATGAAGGCATTGGAAAGCATTAAAAGTAGTGTAGATTTATAGAGCCAAGATCCAGGAGAAGAAGGGAACCTCAAAAGGTGACCTCACCTTTGGGGCTGCTTTTCTCCTAGAGTTAGGATACTATAAAATGTGAGAGAAACTAAGAGGTTGAGCAGGGCTGTTGACAAAACGTGGAGGCTTGAGTAACAAATAATTAGAGTTTGGAGCCCCTAAGGAGGGATTATCTAGTAAATGTCCTAAGCTTTGAGATTGAACCCTGAGGTACTACAAACTAAAAGGAAGGATGAACTGACAATTGACTAGCACTGAAAAGGAAAGAGACCCAGTTTCAAATGATCTCAGTCCCTTGACTGGGATATGATGATTTGAATGTCGAATACTCATAATATCCTGCCAGATGTAATTATTAATTCCTACACATTTTCATACGCAATGTCTAAACTAATTCACAAGTAGCCAGGAACATAAGAATACAAACCCACAAGACCAAGACCAAAAAAGTGACAGACAATAAAAACAATAGAAAACTCAGAGTTATCAGATACAGAATTTAAACTATGGTTAATACATTCAAGGAAACAAAAAGACAAGTTTAAGAATTTCAGGAGAGAAAAAGATATGTTTAAAAAGAGCCTAATGGAAATTCTAGAAAAAGGAAAATACAGTGCCTAAAATTAAGAATATAATATGATTTGAATTCTGTTAGACACGATTGAAGAGGGAATTAGCGGACAAGTCAGAAAAAATACAAACTGAAATACGGACAAAAGTAAGGTTGCAAAATACAGATGGGGCATAAGAGACATAAGGGATACTGTGAAAATGCCTCTTATATGTATAATTGGAGTCTTCAAAGGGAATGGGAGAGGGAACATGATGCAAGCAAAGTTTAAAGAGATTAATTGACTGAAAATTTCCGAAGACTGATAAAGGCACCAAACCACAGGTACAAATATTTCCAAAAGGAAAGAATTATAGATAAGCAAAATGACAATCCTTAGAGTGTCATCATAGAAAAATGACTGAAAGTTAAAAACAAAGAAAGACCATTCTAGATCATATTCCAAGAACAACAATAAGACTGTCAGTTAACTTCTCATCGGAAACCGCGTCAGTCAACCAGCAATGGAATCATATCTAGCATTACAGTTATTTCATTTTAGCATACTGAATGTACCATGCCTTATCCAAGCGAAACATACTTCCAATATGAAAGTGAAATAAATATATTTTCAAACAAATATAAATAGAGAGCATATATTACCACCAGTCACAGATCAAACAAAATACCCTAAAGTGTTTTTCAGATGGATGGCCAGTGATCCCTGAGAGAAGGTCGGAGATTCAGGAAGCAATATTTGAAAAGATATTTGAGTGATATTAACTGCTTAAAAAATAATGTCTTATAGAGTTTAAATGTAGAGAAAATTCATATCACAATAACATATCAATTGTGAATGGAGCAAATGGAGTTAAAGTGTTCTAAAATTTTGCATTGTCTAAGAAGAGGTAACACTACTAATTTATATCAGGTTTTGATAAGAATGCATGTTTTAATCTACAGAATTATTCTCAAAGTGTGGTGTACTGGTCTAAGGGGTCCCTAAGACCTTTTATTGGGTCCATGAAGACAGTTTTATTTTCATATTAAGATGTTATTTGCTGTTTTCACTGAGTTGGCATTTTATCTGTTTGTGCAGAAGACATGATGAGTAAAACTGCTAGATTCTTAGCCCAAATTAAGGTAGTGGCACCAAACTCTACTAGTTGTCATTGTACCCTTCTGTGCTAGGGGTCAGTAATTATTTTTTCTGTAAAGGTCCAGACAGGAAATGTTTTAGACTTTGTAGGCCATACAGTCTCTGTCTCAATTACTAAACTCTGCAGTTTAAAAGCAAAAACATATGTAGACAATATATAAATAAATGGGTATGGCTGTAGTCCAGTAAAATGTTATTTTAAGAAAAGTACTTATGGGTTATGTTTGATCTATGGGCTGTAGTTTGCTGACCTCTGTTCTATGACTCACATGTGCAGTAAAAACAAGTCATACACACACACACACACACACACACACACACACACAGGTTTACTTAAGAATGCCCTTGCTGGAGCAGTAGGAATTATTGATTTTATTAAAGCTTGACTCTTGAGTACACATCTATTCTTTGTGACATGATGGGTAGTAAGCATAAAGCATCTTGTCTGCATGCTGAAGTATGATGATTATCTCAAGGAAATGCACTTACATGATTGTATCATTTGTGTGCTGAACTAATTGCTTCCTCATGGAATACCATTGCTACTTGAAAGAACAATGAACAGATAAACTATAGTTATTTAGATTTTGAAATTTGGTAGACCAGCCAATGAGATGTGAAGGGAACTCTTATAAGGAGTTTTGGGAAAAAGTTGTCTTTGCTATCAAAAAAGACAGCTTAATAGTTGCTTCTCCTCCACTGGGCATTATCCTTCCTGCCTGTGATGCCCAGAACTGTGACAACCATCTCACAAGGTAGAAGGCAGTTTACCTGAGGACAAAGCCAACAGCATCTTAAGTGACATACTGCTGGTATACTGAGTTGACAGGATTGCAATACAAGGGTTACTACTCCACTTTTGTCAGGTCATTAATTTATCCATTTATTTACCAAACATTTATTGAATGCTAATTATATGCCAAGTACATGGGAAAATAGCAGAGACCCTCATCTCCTAGAAGTTAAATTCTAATAGGGAAGACAGAGAATGAATTCATAATTAGATGCGTGAGGAGAATTCAGAGTGCTATGGAAATGTGATCTGTCTGGGGTGCAATGAATGCTTTTCTGAGAGAATGTGATGTATAAGCCAAACCTGAAGAATGAGTAAAAGTTGGCTAGGATAAAGGATAGAGGGAAGAGTTTCCACTTAAAGTACGAGATAGAGGGAAGAGTTTCCACTTAAAGTACGAGAAAGGATAGAGGGAAGAGTTTCCACTTAAAGTACGAGAAAGGATAGAGGGAAGAGTTTCCACTTAAAGTACGAGAAAGGATAGAGGGAAGAGTTTCCACTTAAAGTACGAGAAAGGATAGAAGGAAGAGTTTCCACTTAAAGTACGAGAAAGGATAGAGGGAAGAGTTTCCACTTAAAGTACGAGAAAGGATAGAAGGAAGAGTTTCCACTTAAAGTACGAGACAGCAGGGAACGCATGATAGGAACTTAAGGGAAGTCAGTATGCCTGGGGCACAAAGAACAAGATGTGGCAGTCATGGAGGCTGGAGAAGTGACTGGTCACGCTACAATCTTAGAATGTTATGGACCACATTAGAGATTTTAAACTATCCTAAAAAATATGCCAATTTACTGAGACTTTAATTCTGGGCCTTTGCATGCTCAAATTAGCATTTTTAAAAGATCATTCTGGCTATAATGTGGAGAATGGATTAGATTGGGCCTGAATTGAAAGCCAGGACCTCAGTAAAGAGGCACACAGCAGTGGAGGAGATAGAAGCCGCAGTCAGTGGGGCAGTGGCAGTGGTGTCAAGACAGGGAAATGTAACCTAGTCCAAGGTGCAGTGAATGTGAGAATGTGAGGCTTCAGCAGACACTTGAAGGATGCTTAAGAGTTGGCTAGGATAAAGGATAGAGTGAATTTTTGACAGATTTGCTTTGGGGGGCTTGGGGCAGGGAGGGAGCATATGTAAAATGTTATAGAACAAGTCCCAGAGCAAAATTTCTATACTTTTCATCTAATTTTATAATATGCTCGATACGTTCATACATTCCAGATTTTGCCTGTCTATACTTCCTATTCTTTCCAAAAGAAAAGTTTCAAGATCCATATTGCCAGAAATGTAATAGCACCTGATGAAATATTTTCATAGGACACATGATTTACAAACATATAACTTTTTATGGGATTAAATTTGATTGATTAAAGTACATGGTTAAATTGGCGTAATCTCCACTCCTCCTAGCTACCTATGCTTTCTCACGTAAGGTACCAAAATTGATATCCCTTGAGTATTTTTAAGACATTTAAAGGAAATAATATATTAAAGCAGGCTATACGTTTTTTGTGTGCTTATTTCTGTTAATTCTTCAATAGCTTTATTCCAACCATAAGTTAAAAGACTTATGTTTAAATAATTTCTGGCTTCTGACCCAGTAATTAGAGATTCTTATCTTATTCATCATAGATAAATAACAAAAAATAACACTCAGATTCTCAGAAACTGAAAATACTTTGTGCATGAAGAGTCTCCAATTCATCATATGATGATTTTAACAACAGAAGACTATTTCTTACTGAAAGTTACAATTTAATATATACTTTGATTCCTTTTAACAGCAAGAATGAAGCTTCTTCAGGTTCTCTCTGAAGTTATAACAGTACTAAGGGATCTAAGTTATATATAGTTATTTCATTTAGAAATTTAAATTTGCCCTTGTGTAAATTTAAAAGTAGATTCAAAACAAATCTTACATTATTTCTTGGTTAAGTCACTTCATTTTCTTTTATAAAAAAAGTAATTAAAATGAATATTATATACTCAGATCAGAAAGTTATGGCATATTTTTGTCTTAAAACCTTCAAAATGTTCACATCTAATATTCTGGAAATTATTAAATATTTCCTTAATAGAATCTCAAATGTTACATTTATTAAAATGTTATATAAATTGGGGTTAAATAAAAAATTATGATCATGGAGATGGCTACATTTCTCTCCAGAAATGGTTCTTTCATGTAGGGAAATGTTCCATTGGAGTCCTAACTTAGACTGAGAAATTATTTTATTCCAGGACTCCAAAGAATAAACTAATATTCATACAGTAAACTCATTCATGAGTTAATTCATTTAGTCAAAAATACATATTTGTTTTTCAACTCCTCAAATGAGATTGGGATATTTCCACTTTCCTTCCTTCCATCTCTTTTCTCTACTCAATCCTCAGGGGGTGAGAGGTATTGACTTAACTTCTGGGTCATCTTTACCATAATAAGATTCTTCCTCTTCAGGGTTCTACTTTATTATGCATGTTATCCCATTGGGGTCTTGCCCTTAACACTCTCTTGGTATTAACTTCTACTCCCTTTCCTTGGGAGTCTATCACCATATCAGTTAGTCTAACAATTTCAGTAAGTGCCCTTTGGGCCAATGCATCTTAAGTGTCCTGTTTTACCTTTCTGGGATTTTGCTTTCTCTGAGGATTATTTATTCTGAAAGTCCTTGCTACATAGTCAGTTCCTCAAAGCTTTCACAGAACCATTTTTACTTTTGTCTCCCCACATCTTTATTTCAGAGTTGGTCTAAATAACCGATGTCACCATTACAGCAAAGAGCACCATAGCCATTTTTTTTTTTCATGCTATACCACTTTGGTCCAAGCCACCATTATATCTTATCTGGATTGTTGCAGTACTTCCTAACTGGTCACTGTTTTTATTGCCATTGGACACCAACAGGTATTTTCCACAGGACAGCCAAAATAATTCTGCAAAAACTTAACGCTAATTATGTTACTTATTTGCTCAAAACTTTCTACACCGTCTCATCTTACTGTGGGTAACAGCCAGACCCTAACAGCTTCATACTGGTCTTTTCTGTGACACTCCAGGTATGCTTTTGCCTTCAGACTTTAGTACTTTATGTGTGTATGGCTGACCCACTGTTTCCCCGGGTATTTTTATGGCTTACTTCTTCATGGCTTTCAGATATTTACTCAGACGTATTTCAGTGACTTTCCTGGGTCACACCACTTAAAATCACAATCCTCTTTCCTTCTTTGCTATTCCTATGTCCTTATCATTTATTATTCTCTCTCTGTAGCACTTAGGGCATGCTGTGTAGGTATTTATTTATTTTGTGTCTCCACACCTAAAAATCAGCTGTTAAATGAAGGGAATTTTGCCTTTTCTAAAACTCCTTCATCTTAAGTCTAGACTAACACCTGCCACAAACTATGCTCTCAACAATTATCTGTTGAATAAATGATTCAATATAGGCACCAAGGAAGAATTAGTGTAATATTAGAGAAGCAAACCATTAAAATACCTGTACTACCAGCTTTGGAATGTCATTTGACAAAGTTCATCTAACTACTCCATTTATACTCTCACAAAGGTTTTCCTTCATTGAATAATTGTTTTTCCCCAAAATAATTTAGAAAAACAGAGCAAAAACAAATAATCACAGTAGTGTTACCTTAAAATGGAAAAATATTTTCTTAGCTCTCATGTTCCCTGCAAAGTGAGTATACATTCAATGCTTATGGACACAGTGAACCTTCCACTTCAAAAATAATTTTCACACCTTAAACATGTAATCAATTCATCTGGACCAGTCAACCTGAAGTCTAACAAATATGGCTAAAAGGCAAGAAAGAATATTTCTAAAGCTTATTAACTGTAATTAAGGTAGAAGATACAGTCCTTGTTTTCCTTTAATAAAATCTCTTCTCTCTCCAGTCTATATTCATTTTTCTGCATGTTAGCTGTCTGGCTTTTTTTTTCTTGACTCATTTTGCTAGGTAATTTCCTTCTCTTCGATGTGTTTTCTCCTGCATATAATAGACAATGTTTTCTGAACATTCATCATGTCCTTTATAACAGTTTATTCACCTAACTCCATTGTGTTATTTTAACTTCAACAGTAACTGAAAGCCTTCCAGCTTGAGGTGTCAGCATTAAAATAAAAGATTGAGTATAGTCGAAGGCAGAAATTGCCTGGGTGCCATATAAATCCCTTCTAAATTTCTTTGGAAATGTTACCTTAACTTTCACTTATGATTTGAACACCTAATAATTTAAGATCATTTACATTCCAGAAAAATATAAGCTAGACAAGTGAGCCACCATTTTCTACCATAATTAGTAAACATCTGTTGCCACTCTCATGATACCACCCTCTGCATTTTATGAAGGTTGTATTCTAGGGACCCATTCTCCTTTCAGAGAGAACTCAATAAAGAACTGCGTATTCTGCAGGATTTGTGAAATGAATACTCATCAGTCCTTGTTGAAAGACATATCTTAGTAAAAGAGATGAGACTAAACTCTCTGTTAAAATATTGGTCCTGGATGTAAATGAGGTTTAAAAAAATGGACAGAGAAAATAAAACCCAGAGACACTAAGAAGCAAAACCTTTAACAGTTTGATAAAATTGTCCCTTGCTAAGAAATGATGACGATACCTTGAAGGAGAAGCTGTGAAACTGTTAGAAATGATGTGTGCCTCAAATATGAGTGAATTATTCCGGATGTGGGGGAGAAAGGGCTAGGTTGTAAAAAAACAAATATATCCCCAAATCTTTCTTGGATATTGTTTGCCCAGGTTGAAAGGTCTACTCAATAGGCAATCGTTTTTTAATGCCACATTTCTAAACACCCCTTCCTTCCCTCCTTTCTTTCCTTCCTTCCTTCCCACCTCCACTTTACGTTTTGGTCCTTCCTACTTTTAGGACAAAAAAAAGAGATACAATACCACTGGGGACCAGACAGTGTTCTAGGTACTATGGATACAAAAAAGATTGACAGGATTTATGTTGAATAATAGACACCCACACACACAAACACAAAAACACTGTAGATGTTAAAGCTGGGAGCAAATATGCAGATAATTCATCTAATCCCCATTTTATAGCTGATGATTTGGGCATTTTACAATTAGTTGTCCAAGATCACTCCTTTAATTAAATGGTGAAAATGTGGTACTAGAATCTAGGACTTCTGATGCCTGGTCTAATTCATTTTCTCCTAAAGCATGCTGACTTTCAGTGAGAACAAAGCTTTTAGCTAAATAGCCAAACGAAAGTTTAAAGTGAAGAAAAGATTTTTAAAAATGTTAAGCTGAACTATACTATTAAAAACTTAAGCTTGCTTTGACCCTCAAAGATGAAGTTCTAAATCTAAGATATTTACTGTTTAAGCTTTTATTTTTTTCCTGTTTATTATAAAGGTCATTATTTAGTTTTAGAAACAGGAACTGGAAAACTGGCCCCTCTAGTTAGGGACATGTATACATCGAAGTATTCCATATTTATGAGAATAAAGAGCTTTTGATTGATACCTTCAAATAAATTCTTTTCTAAATTTAATTTATCTATTTGTTCCTTACTCAAACCTTTAATTTCACAGGTTTAGACAGGTAGACATTTGCTACAAAAGAAGAACTGAATGACAATGAAGCACTAAATAATGAATGAGATGACACTGATATCTGGTTGCCAGGACTTGAAAGCTTAAGATACAGATTGAAATAAAGTTAAGTGACCGATCTTGTAAAGTAGGTGAAAAGACACAGTATGTTATTGGATGTACCATAACCTACTGTAGAATTCTCTTACAAAACAGGAACATGTGTCCGACACAAATAAAAGTTTATTTGTTTAATAATTTTTTCACTATTTAATAAAAGGCAAAATAAATAATTGTTATTTACATTACAAATGGATTTATTTGATTTTAAAAAGATAAACAATTTTTGAAATAATTCAAATCTGGGAGGTTTAATTAACGATCATTTGATGTGTTTAAAATGAATTGTTGTGATGCTCTTCAATTCATCTTTAAAATCATTATTTTGGCCTACTGAATGAATCATGGTTTTTTGAAGTTTTTCTTTTATCTTTTTACTTTTTGTTAACCAATATAATAAAAGGAAAATGCAGAATGCTTCAAAGAATTCTTATTTAAAACTATGCTACCGGGCTTCCCTGGTGGCGCAGTGGTTGAGAGTCCGCCTGCCGATTCCGGGGACGCAGGTTCGTGCCCCGGTCCGGGAGGATCCCATATGCTGCAGAGCGGCTGGGCCCGTGAGCCATGGCCACTGAGCCTGCACATTCGGAGCCTGCGCTCCGCAACGGGAGCGGCCACAACAGTGAGAGGCCCATGTACTGCAAAAAAAAAACAAAAAACAAAAAACTGTGCTACGAAATGTAAATACCATTTATGCAGAGTATGTGCCCCTCGATGTGGTATGATTTAGGAGGCTAGGGAAGCCTCTCTTGAATCCTCAAATATTTCCTATCTGCTTTGTAGGATGCAAAAATTTAGATTGTTTTTATATAAGTGTTTTATATAAGCAATGATGTTCACAATGTAAATATTGATTGGAAAAGTGACCCAATAATAACTCGGTTAGTGTATAAGTCATTGTTAAATACTCATCTGAGGGAAGCTTTTGATTTGGGAGAACATACCTTTCAAATGAAGTATTTTTGAGCGCCTGTCACTCTGCTTGGGCTGAGGATATAGAGTAATATATAATTAGTCTATGTGTGCTGAATAATGACATAAGTATTGTCATGTTAAAGAAACGTAATCAGTGCTATGACAAAGGAAATCAGAGTACTAGAGGACCCTAGAACAAAGGGATCTGACCTAATGTGAAGAGTGAAGGTCACCTTATCATGTGAAGAAAAAGTAGAGTGTACCAGGCAGAAAGGGCAATCCAGTCAGGGATTACATATTTACTGATTTAATATTGTCAGTTTTTCTGCCTGATATTATACAAAACATATGATATACAAATCACTATTTTCTATATACATTTTCTCATAAAATCACCTATGCATAAAACAGTCTCTGAGAGGTAAAATGTTAGTTTCTATCAACAGGATATATGTACGTGTGTATGTATGCATATATGCACACACACAGAGATACTCATACCATACATATATGCACACACACCTATATACATATACCTATATACGTGTATATATATTGTTTTTATATCTAGATATATCCATATTCTATATTTTAAAAATATTTACCCCATTGTGCTGCTATATTAAATGAGCATTATTTTATGCACTGTGTTCCATTCATGGCATATGATAGTTCACCGCTAAGCTCCTGTTAATTATTTCTGAGTATAATGCCTCAAAACTACTTATGAGCAAAGTCTCTCACCAAATGTGGTGTTAATAGTGGCTGAATGTGTTCCTCCCCTAGGCTCCTGATTCTTCACTCGGGAACCTATGCCCACTGGGAGTGGCTGATGCTTCATTATCTCCCTGGAGATGCCAAGCCTATCAGACACTGACACCAGCCATGTGCTACATTCTCAGGAGCTGCCCCTATGTGAAGGCTGGCTACCTTCCAGAAGAAATGGGGTTAATAACACTCTGTCCTTTTCTTATTTCTCATGGTTTATTTTGTGCTGCCTTACACAGTTTAGTAGTTATTCTAATTTTTTCTTAGAGGTTAAGTCGGTGAGGAAATGGGCCAGGAGCTGAATATGGGTGGCACCCCCTACCCTATATTCGGAATTCCCTTCCCCTTCACAAATGATGGCTTTAACATGAGACCAAGCTTCTCTTATCAGTTTGCTCCCATAAGATATTTTAGTTCCTAAGCAAATGAACTTCTGAAGAGTCCTCTCCAGTTCCCCAGGCATGCTTGCTCAGATATGTTAGAACCACAGCAGTGAATTATTATATTTGTGACAAATAGTAATGGACATTTTTGGGAGTAGAGATATTTTCAGGAAAATGTTTCAATTTTATTAATTCATGAAATTTTCTAGGTAAAATGGTGCCATTCACATCAGTTTTTTAGTAAAAATTAATTTATATTCTATTAACCCAATTCAGCTCAACATTTTAAATCACACATGTTCATGCTATATTATTTTACTGTGATTCCTTCTATAATAAATCATTATTGGTGACTTTCCATGTCTTGGTAGAGAGCTAATAGCTCATATGTGAACTGTACAGGTTTTGGAATTCAGACAAAATTTGGTAAAACCCTCATCCTGGCACTTACCAAACTTAATGTTTGGTCTTGGGCAAACTATTTAATTATTCCAAGCCTCAATTACAAAACGAGGGTTATATAGGTACCCACCTCATGATGTTGTTGTGAATTTTAAAGGAGATATAATCTGGACAAATGCTTAGTACAGGGATGCCAACATAATAAACTTCTAAGAAGCAATAGTTGTTGCCATTACATATTGTTGTTTCTTTAAGGTATTTTTTTCCTTCTGAATCAATTTAAGAAAAGGGCATCAAGATGAACTTGTTCTTTAAAGGAAAATGCTAAAATCATGGTATGGATAAAACAACTTTCTGTGAACCTAGTTTGCTCCAACTTAAATCTTTAAAAGTCTTAATGGAAGACTTTCTACCAGCAGACATATTGTCTGTCCCTATAATAAAAACTCATACAGGGAAAGAATAGATAAAAGTGTTGATAAGAAAAGCTATTTTTATTAGTTGATAAGAAATAGGCATCTGGGGTCCTATGGACATTTTAAAGAACAATGTATCTGAATTTAAATTCTGAACTATATTTAGTCATTAAATTCAGAATATGTCAAAGATAAAGATTTCAATCTCACTAGTCTATTCAGTTACTAAAACTCATTTAGATATTGTATCTTCTGTTTATCTGGTTCTGTATGGCTAACCCGAAGGTCACTGAGCTCAAAATATGATGCTTTCACCAGGAAAAACCCTAGCTAATAAAAGACTTATCTGGAACTGTACTTTCCTAGATTAGGGGGTCATAGAAAGAAACAGCAAAGCGTGTCAAAACACTAAATAAAGGCTACTCAAATAAGATAATCAAGTATTTATTGAGTTCCTGCTCTGTGTATAGCTCTGAACTATGAGACATCAGAAAATCCAAAAACAAGCAAGACTCGGTCTCTAACTTCAAGGAGCATATGACTGTGGAGAAGAGTTAAGTAGATATGGCTTCTACAACCAGAGATTCAGAGCAGTTAGATTAAGAAACTCCAATGAGTAATGTTGAGAGACTATTTGGAGCACTCGGCAAGTTAGAACTGAAACATGTACACTCAGGCATGTGGCTGAGACATGATTGGAACAAAGATTGAGTTCAGACTGTGGAAGGCTAAGCTGATGATTTTTTGCTTAAATATTAAACCATCTTAAAGAACTCTGCTTGAGTGGGATAGGGTAGCTCATGGCAGGGTAGCACTCCTTCCTAGAAAAACTAGGAAAGCCAAATAGAATACAGAAACCATCTGTTTGAAGGAGATGGAGAATTACAGAAGCCAACAAGAAACAGAAAAGCTAACACGAAAAAGCGGGAAACAACCTAGAGAAGTGAGCTGACCTTTGCTAGCTTCTCCTGGGGAAATGTGCCAATTCTGGGCATGGGCAGGGAACTGAGAATCCAGACCAAACTTGCTGGGAATACCAGTGGTGGGGACAGCCACTGTGGGGTGGAGGGCCACTATGGACAGAAGAGGCTTGGGGGGTTTCCAGCACAGGGCCAGTTTCTCCTCAGGATATTTTCCAAATACTGTGGATACCTGGGCTGGGAGACTAAAAATCTGAGCAGAAAGCCTCTGGACAGCAGAGTAGAAATGTTGGAATTCTGACAAGACAGTGAGTAAAGTGTAGGACACACAAGAAGGAGGGATCTGCAGATTACACCACCATGCTCTTAATTAAAAATGCTGGAGGGCCATGCGTATAGCAGAGATAAACAGAACATTATCAGACTTCTACCCAGTTTCAACTCAGCACAGTGCCTGTTTATATTAAGGTGACCAAGCACCTTTCTATCTGGCAACTAGAAGGAAGGGTGAATTCTCTGTAATAGAAGATAAGACTCTCCAGAGTGGGGCAATAAAAATATTTTACAACAGTATTCAATGCCAAAATGTCTCACCGGGAAAATAGCTAAATATTAATCACAACAACATCTACATAAGAAAGGTAAGACTTTTTTCCTGTATATATTCAAGATTAGGTTTAATAAATATCAATTTAAGCTGTTACAGATACTGGTTAAAGGACCATGTTTGGGAAGTTACAGTATTTAATTTATTGAAGATGATACCTGTGTATTATATGAATGTGTTTATTAACTTTTGAACATTATTATTTACCTACTAGTCTATAATGACTTTGAATAGTCTGCTATGTAAGAATATATTTAGTCATTTAAAACTGCATATTATTATTTGGTTGACGTTGTACCAAAGCATGATGAAAGAAGTGTTGTTTTCTCAGTACTATTCTAAGGGCAGGTCAGGTATTCACAAGTCTCAAATACACTGTTTACTAGGATGCAGTTTGAAGATTTGTTTACAAAATATACTTTGCTGCCCCAGTGTAAACTCTATAGAAGTTTTGTTCAGATATGCTTATTAAGGAAATAATAAGACCCGATTCCTATTTTGTTCAACTCTACCTTTACCTTTGACCTTGCTCTAGATGTCTTCTTGAAAAAATCTAATCTTGACAGTAGTCAATTATTGAATTGCCAACTCATTTCTTGCCTCCCCTTTAACTCTCCTCTCAGAAAGATGTCTACATCTGTACCATTGGCATCCTGTTTCCTAGGTCACCATTTCCATCTCCTGAAGTCCAGCCTTTCAAGATTTCACAGCACTGAACTATTTACCAATACATTGATTATTACCGTGGACTCGGCAAACCATGGCTGCTGAGACAAATCTGCTGTGGACTGTTTTTACACAGTCCACAAGCTAAAATGTTTTTAAAGGGTTGTTACCAAAAAGAAAGAGAAAGAGAAAAGAAACATATGAGACAGAGGCCATAGACAGCCTTCAAAACCTAATATTTGCTATTCCCTTCTCTAGAGCTTCTACAATTATTTATACACACTGTTTACCATTCAATTAAAGAAAACTATTCTTGTGAAAGAAAGGGACACATAACTGAGAACCCAGAGTGAAAACAATTGGAACAGATATAAATGTGACTGAGATATAGGTATTAGCTGAGGAAGACTTTAAAATCACTATGATTAATATGGTCAAGGGGCTTCCCTGGTGGCGCAGTGGTTGAGAGTCCGCCTGCCAATGCAGGGGACGCAGGTTCGTGCCCCGGTCCGGGAAGATCCCACATGCCGCAGAGAGGCTGGGCCCGTGAGCCATGGCCGCTGAGCCTGCGCATCCGGAGCCTGTGCTCCACAACGGGAGAGGCCACAGCAGTGAAAGGCCCACGTACCGCAAAAAAAAAAAAAAAAAAAAAAAAATACGGTCAAGAAGTTAGAAAAAAGATGGAACCACAGAAGGTGAGCTGGAGATTTTCACCAGAGAAAAG
The DNA here is from genome assembly GCF_949987515.2 of Delphinus delphis. Lineage (NCBI taxonomy): Eukaryota > Metazoa > Chordata > Mammalia > Artiodactyla > Delphinidae > Delphinus > Delphinus delphis. Next base: position 64,884,592 of record NC_082689.1, read on the forward strand.
AATCTAATGGAAATTCTAGAGATGAAAATCTCTATTAAGAAAATTTGGGGGAAAGAACATATTAGGGCAGGATTAGTGAAGTGTAATACAGACCATTAGAAAATATACATATTGAGCCTTAAAGGGAAACAATGTGAAAAATGTAGAAGTGTTTGAGAGGTGTAGAGCAGAATAAATATGACTAAATTATCTTAAATTGGAGTCCCAGACAGAGTAGAGAGAGTGAATGGGCAGAAGCACACTTCAAGAAATAATAGCTGAGAAATTTCCAAAACTTACAAAATGAGAGGAGCTCTGGAGAGCACATAAAAAGAGTGTTGCAAGATATGCAGAAAGGTCACTCAAGTTTTTCGCTGAGTTATGATCTGACATGAAAAAAGAAAACTAAAAACTACTTAAGGCCTGAGAAAGAACCCTTGGAAAGGACATTAAAACAGTAATTATAAATATCTTCATAGCCTCAAAGTATCTATTATGAATATATCTATATTTTTAAGAAGGTAGAGGAACATAGCACAAGAAAGAGAAACGGAAGAAAAATTGGAAACTGTAGATTTATAAATTTATTTTGTTTTTTTAAAATTTTTATTTTATGTTGGAGTATAGTTGATCAAAAATGTTGTGTTAGTTTCAGGTGTACATGAAATTAAAAATACACTGATTGGGATTAATAGAAACTTAAGCATTGCAGAATAAATGATCAGTGAAACTGAAGACATAGCATTGGAAAATACTGAAAATAAAGCATGGAGAGAAAAAAAGACAAAAGAGTAAATAAATAGGCCATCAGGGAACTTGGAGATATTATCAAGTGATCAAACATATACATGTATAAATGATGTCACAGGAAAAGAATATAGAGAAGGGAGGCAAAACACATATTTGAAGAAATAATGACTGAAAAATGTCCAAATTTACTGAAAACTATATACCCACAGATTCAATTCAAGGAGTTCAAAGACCCATAGATTTAATTCAAGGAGTTCCATGATCCCTTGCAGAATAAATATAATAAAACTACTCCAAAGTATATCTTAATGAAATTGCTTAAAACTAGTAATTAGGAAAAAATCCAGATGAAAAGGACACATTATGTACAGGGGACAAAGATAAGAAGCATGTGTGGACAGTCACCATGAATGTACTGAAAGAAAACAAACACATAACACACACGCATACACACACACACATGCGTGCACACCCACACACACCTCTGTTGGCTCTGAATTCTTTAACCAGTGAAAGAACTCTTTCAAAAGTAAAGAAAAGACTTTTTGAGCCAAACAAAAGCTGAGAAAGTGTATCACCTGGAGACATGCATCACAAAAATTGTTACAGATAGTTCTTTAAACAGAAAAAATAGCACACAGAAATTTGAATCTTCATAAAGAAATAAAATGAGCCAGAAATGGTAAACATGTAGATAAACATAAAAACAATTTTTCCTATAAAAACTTTAAAATAATTTACATGACAAAGGATTTGGCAATGATTTCTTGGATATGTCACCAAAAGCACAGGCAACAAAGGGAAAGAAATTGATAAACTGGACTACATTAGAATAAAAAAAAACTTCTGTGCATCAAAGAATACAGTCAACAGAGTGAAAAAGCAGCCCATGGAATGGGAGAAAATATTTGGAAATTATACATCTGATAAGGGATTAATATCCAGTGTATATACAGAACTCCTAAAACTCAACAACAAAAAAATAAACAACCTAATTAAAAAATGGGCAAAGGGTTTGAACAGACATTTTCCCAAAGCAAATATACAAATAGCCAATAAGCACATGAGAATATGCTCAACATCACTAATCATTAGGGAAATCTAAATCAACACCACAGTGAGATATCACCTCACACTCATTAGACTGGCTACAATCATAAAACCAGAAAATAACAAATATCAGTAAGGATGTAGGGAAACTAGAATGCTTGTATACTGTTGGTGGAAATGTAAAATGGTACACCTGCTATGGAAAAAAATATAGTGGTTCCTTAAAAAATTTAAAATAGAATTATCATATAATTCAGCTATTCCTCTTCTGGGTATATATCCCCCCAAATTGAAATGAAGGTCTCAGATATTTGTATACCCATGTTCATAGCAGTGTGATTCGGTATAGCCAAAAGGTAGAAGCAACACCAGTGACCATCAACAGGTAAATGGATAAGCAAAATGTGTTATATACACACAATAAAATACTATTCAGCCTTAAAAGGAAAGGAAATTCTGACGCATGCTACAACATAGATAACTCTTGAGAACATTATGCTAAGTGAAAGAAGCCAATCACAAAAAGACAAAGGCTGTATGATTCCATTTATATGAGGTACCTAGAATAGTCAAATTTATAAAGATAGAAAGTAGAATGGTAGCTGCCAGGAATGAGGGGAAAGAGAATGGGGATTTGTTGTTTAATGGGTATAGAGGTTTAGTTTTGCAAGATGAAAGAGTTCTGGAGACTGGTTGCACAACTATGTGAATGCACTTAACACTACTGAACTGTACACTTGAAAAACGGCTAAGATGATAAATTTTGTTACGTGTATTATTCACAATTACAAATAAAATTAAAATTAGATTATACACAGAGGTAATATGTGTAACAATTACATAAAGGACAGAAGGAAGTGAATTGAAGTATACTGCTATAGGGATTTTATGCTACACATAATCTGGTATAACTATTTGGAAACAAAGTGTGATAAACTGGAGACATATAATGTAAATCCTAAAGCAACCACCATAAAATAAAACAAGGAGGAATAGCAAGTGTGGCGCTAAAACAGAATCTTTTAAAAAGGCAAGGAAAAAGAGAAAACAACAACAAAGAGCAAATAGGAAAATTTGAAAGCAATAGGTTATTGCAGATTTAATTCTAAACATACTGATAATTATATTAAAGGTAAATTGTCTAAATATTCTATTTAAAAGGTAAAAAGTCAGATTGAATTCAAAAAGTAAGACCCACTATATATTATCTACAATGAGCCTATTTTAAATATAGACACAGAGATTAAAAGTGGAATGACAGAAAAATATAAACCTAGAAAATACAAATAAAAGACCTAAATTGGCTATATTAATATCAAGACAAAATCAATTCTAAAACAAGGAATATTACTAGGAGTAAAGTGAGATATTTCATAATAAAAGGTGTCAATTTATCAAGACATGACAATCTTGAGTGCCTATATGCCTGACAACAGACCTTCAAAATACATGAAGCAAAACTGATAAAATTGAAAGAAGAAACAGGTAAATTATATCACACACACATATACCACAGCTATAGTTGGGGATTTCAACCCTCTTCTTTCTATAATTGATAGAATGAGTACAAAGAAAATCAGTAAAGATACAAAAAACTTGGATAACAATATCAACCCATTTAACCAAATTGAAATTTATAGTGCACACCAACTCAGACTAGAAGAATACACATTCTTATGAATCATTAATCAAGTCTCAAAAAACATGAGGATTAAAATTGTACAAAATATAGCCTCTGAACACAATGAAATTAAACTGAAAATCAATAACAAAAAATATTTCTGGAAAATACTGAAATACTTGGAAGTTAACGACTTCTAGACAAAAAAGCATTCACAAGGAAAATTAGCCAATATTTTGAAGACTGATAATAAAAATGATATCTGAAGGATGTAGCTAAAGCATTTCTTGAAGGGAAATTTAGAGCGATGCTTCTAATGCTTACATTAGAAAATATGAAAGATCTCAAATCAATGTGGAAACTTCTATCTAGAAACTAGAAAAAAGAAGATAAAATTAAACTTAAACAAAATGAGAAAATAAAGATAAGAACAGAAATCAATAAAATTAAAACTAGAAAATTGATAAAAATCAATAAATCCAACAGTTGGTTCTTTGAAAAAATCAATAAAGTTGATAAAATTCTGCCCAGACTGATGAAGAAAAAAGAGAGAAGACACCAATTAATAATATCAGAGTGAAATGAGGATATCACTCCTTTAGGTGTATATGCGTAGCTGATTCACTTTGTTATAAAGCAGAAACTAACACACCATTATAAAGCAATTATACTCCATTAAAATAAAAATAATGGAATTTTATAAACAACCTTATGCCCACCAACTCAACAAGTTAGATGAAATGCATAGTTCAATGATGAAATGTCACTTACTGCCAGACTCACCTAAGAGGAAAAGATAACCTGAATAACCTTATATCTATTACAGATATAGACATCATAGTAAAATCTTTTCCACAAAGAAAACTTGAGGCCCTGATACCTTCACTAGTGAATTCCACCAAATATTTGAGGCTGAAATCATATCAATTTTACACAATCTGCTCCTGAAATAGAAGAGAAGGGGATAATTCCCAACCCATATTATGATGCCTATATTACCTGTTATCAAAACCAGATAATGACATCACAAGAATACTAAGCTACAGTGGCCTTAATGAACAGGGGAACAAACAAATAAACAAAACTCCATAACAAAATTTTAGCAAATCAATTCCAGAAAATATAAAAAAAAAACACATCATGAAAAACAGATTTATCAGAGAGATGCTAAATTGATCTAACAGAGTTGTGTGTTGGTGTATATGTAACAACAGGCTCCAGAAGGGGGAAAAAGAAAAGCTAATTTGCAGCATTTGTCAATTTTCCTGTTGTAATTCCCACCATGGACAATTTCCTTTCAAGTATCACTGTTCATTTTACTGAATGCAGAGTTGGAAAAGAGGCACACAAGTGGCATACTACTGGTTTAACATTTAAAAATCAATTCAAACAAATCATTATATTAACAGTGTAAAAGAAAAAAAACAACTATGATCCTCTCAGTAGATGCAGAAAAATATTAGAACATATTCAATACAAACTTATAAAAACTGAGCATATTAGTTTCTTAGGGCTGCTATTACAAATCACAAACTTGGATGGCTTAAAACAGCAAACATTTATTATTATACAGTACTGGAGGCTAGAAATCCAAAATCAAGTTGTTGGCAGGGAAATACTTTCTCTGGAGCCTCTAAGGGAAACTCTTCCTTGCCTCTTAGCTTTTGGTGGTTGCCAGCAATGCTTTGTATTCCTTGGCTAATTGATTACTCTGATCTCTGCCTCCATCTTTAATGGCCTTCCCTGTGTCTATTTCTGTCTTTCTTATCTTATGAGGACAACCCTAATCTAGTATGACTTTATCTTAATTATAACTATAAAGACCTTACTTTCAAATAAGGTCACATCAACAGGTAGTGGGAGTTACAATTTAAACATATCTTGAGTGGGGGGAGGCACAATTCAATCCATAATACGGAACAAACTTGGGAAAATGGCATCTACAAAAAATCTACTGCATTCATACTTCAAAGACCAAATGCTTTCCTCTTAAGATCAGAAAAAAGGCAAAGTTTTCCGGCCCCACCACTTCTTTTCAACATTTTACTGGAGGTCCATACTTGATCAATAAAGCAAAACAAAGAAATGAAACAAATTCAGATTGAGAAAAAAACAATAAAACTGTGTTTATTCACAGACAACCTGATTTTCCATGAAGAAAATCTTAAGTAATATACTAATTAGCTATTAAAGCTAATTTATGGGTTTTGTATTGTTATAAGATATAAGATCAATATACAAAAGTCAATTATATTTCTATATACCAGCAACAAACAATTGCAGCTTTATAGAAAATAATTCCATTTTAAATTATATAAAACATGAAATAATTGGGGATACATTTAAATTTAATGTACATTTAATACTGTATGCTTAAAACTGCAAAACATTACGTGATAAATTAAACACCTCAATAGAGAGAATGCATGAACATAGATCAGAAGGCTTAATACAGTTCAGATGTGAATTCTCCTCAAAGTGATCTAAAAATTCAATGCAACCCAATCAAAATCCTTTCAAGTTTTCTGTAGAAATTGATAAGCTAATTCTAAAATTTATAGAAAATGGAAGACTCTATATAATCAAGGTAAATTTGAAAAAGAAAAAAAAAATTTTGAAAAAACATGGACTTTATCTGATTTCAAGAATTACAATTAACCCTTGAACAGCGACGGGGTTAGGAGTGCTGACCCTCCCCTGCAGTTGAAAATTCGAATATAATTATTGTCTGACCTCCACATCCCAGTTTCTTCCATATTCACGGTTCTGCAACATGCATTCAAACAACCTAGGGTCATGTAGTACTATAGTATTTACTATTGGAAAGAATCCACAAATAAGTGAACCCACGCAGTTCAAGCCCATGTTTTTCAAGGGTCAACTGTATTATTACTCTACAGTAATTAAGATAGTATTATATTAGCATGAAGATAAACATATAGGTTAATGAAACAGAACTGATTCCATATTAGGCCCACATGTGTATTACCAAAGATTTCTGAAAAGTTCCAAGGAAATTAGTTAGGAAATTCCAGTAAGTTGTGCTGGATCAATTGGATATTTATATGCAAAAGATTAAACCTCATTGCCTACTTTATACTATATATATCAAAAGTATCTCAAAATGAATCATAAATGTAAGTATAAGAGCTAAAAGGTAAAATGGAAAGAAGAAAACTTAGGGAAAAATACTTCCCCTTTTTGTAGGTTTAGTTGTCAGTGAGGAGGACATATATTTAGGAGAATTTGCTTTAGTTGTGGAATAGAGAGGCAAGAAAATACTACTCCCACTAAATTGCCATACTAAGGAGGGGTTGTGGGGATTTTAGTGTTTTTCCCCTGATCGATATGGTTGCCCTTCTTTCTTTTTTCCTTTATACGCCTTCCCCCGATCATGAATGTTCCATACATATGGAATTACATACATTTCTGGTCTTTTTTTCCCTCTAGTCATCTATTTTTCTCACTTACCTATTGCTGTATAACATATCGTCTGAAAATTTAGTGGTTTATAAAACAGGCATCTATTTAACTCAAAATTCTGCAATTTGGGCAAATTTGGTAGGATCCGGTTGTCTCAACATCATGTGATATCAACTGTGACCACTCATGGCAGCTCAGCTGAGATGGACATGTCGAAGATGTCCACGAGTTCTTCAAGACTTCTTTCCATGTGGTGTTCTCTTATCATTAGAAACGTATAGCCAGAGCTCCTTAAAAGGCAGCAGGATGCTAATAAAACTCCCCACGTGGATACACTTCATTGGGTAAGCTATTGTAAAGCCTCTGTCAGTATTATTCTTGCTGTCTCACGATCAGATTCAGTATTGGAGGGGAGGACACAAGGTGTGTATCCTGGGGATATCTCCAGTATAACAGTCTGCCACATACCAGAAGCCCTGTCTAAGCAGGTAGCTCTCTTTTATCAGACTTCCACTGCTGCCTACTGCTTGTTATATATGGATTTTGTGTAGGTGGGAAGGGAGATATTTCCCTGAAAATTTCCCCCAAAGTTAATTCTGCTAATTCTACTTGTTCTCTCTTGGATTCTAGTTTTTTCTGGAATAATCATTTCCTTTGCAGAGCCATTTTCCAAGCTTTTTTTGAGCAGTTTTCTCAACAGATCAATCTAATCCTACTTATACCTAAATCTTCTAGTGATATCTACCAAATTTTAAATTTACAATTATTTTTAATTTTTATGATAGATTTTTTTTGTTTCTTTTTGTCCCCAAATATCTTTTCTATCCTTTTTTCCTGGGATATATGGTTGAAAGTAAAGTAAAGGAGACACATAGGCTGTGTCCACCATAATGTTCTGTGGTGATGAGATAAATGACTCTTGTTGGCTCCATCTCTGAATCCTTTCCATTAGAACTGCCAGCTTCCCCCATTCTCAGTATACTCACAAGTCACAACTCTCGGTATTCACTTTTCTGTATCTCTCACATTGACTCCAGAGGCTTATTCACATGACTTGCTTTGGTCAGTGGGGTATTAGCAACCACGATTCAACAGAGGCATATATATGTTTTCACACTGGGAATTATTCTCTTGAAATGTTCTTTCATGGAACATTTATAGCAGCCATGCTATAAAGTAGTCCAGGCTATTTTGCTGGAGAGAGGTCACATGGAGAGGTGCTGGTGGATGAGACTTCATGAACTGAGAGAAAAGGACATGTCATGCACAAAGGAAAGCCTTGCCCGCAGACAAACTGGACTACTCATGTTTCCCATAAATTCTTTCTCGTTTTTCCTCCTTTATTGGTTTTCTCATGTTTTTACTTCCTTCTAGAATGTGTATGCCTCTCTGCCTATTGAAATCCTACACATCCTTCAAGATGTTGAGATATTAAGTATTGAGCAAAGTGATAAAGGTAACCTGTATTTCTAATATGTTTTGGCTTATCTTTCTTTACTTCTTACCAAGCAGAAGATTCCCCAGGATTTATGGTTGTCTCTATTTTCATTAACTAGGCAGAACTACAACACTGTCATTATTTTAAACCCAAGTGATTGCAAACTGTTGACATGCCAAGAAAACTGCTATTGTAGTTGATTGAAGCTGTTTCAGGAGTTCATTTTCTTTTTCAGCTATCTGGTTCTTGCAATTAGTGGGAAATGGACCCAGTGATAATAATTACAGCAGTCGTTTTTTTGAATGCTTACAGCCTCTGTTAAGGCGTTTACATGTGTAATCTGGGTGTCCCAGACCTCAGCATTCCGTGCTTATCAAAGAAGGTCCTCATCCAGAAGCTACCATGCTATTCTACTCCTGCTCTGGCTCCACTTGGTAAAATCTGCTCACAAATCCACTTGGTAAAATCTCATAGTGTCATTTCCCATTGTGAAAATGCCAATCTACATTAGGAGTGTGGTCTCCCTATTTCTCCATTGCTTGGGACTACTTGGTTTGGGTTGTAAGAGCATGGGTGGGAAAGGAGCTTCCTACCCAATTCTTTCCCAGGCTTGTCATCTAGGTTCTGAAACAGGTCAGCTTATATAAAGAGTCTCATAGATGATAAAAAATAATAGTAGATATTTATTAATCATTGGCCAAGCACTTTACTTTTTATCCACAGTTCCATATAATATACCCAACACCTCTACGAAATAGTATTATTATCATCACCATTTCTCAGATGGGTATGCAGACTTAGAGAGGTGAACATGCCCAAGATCAAATGAGTTTCCAAGAAATTGCATCAGTTTTTGTCTGTCCCTACTCTAATCACAGGAGCTCAAATCCAGTTCAAGGAGCTTGATGGGTGTCATGTATGTCCCATTTCATTTGTTTACCCAGGTCTGATTGCCACCAGGAACTCTCAGCCCATTCCCCCATTCCACTGCATTGATTCTGCAACCAAAGCTCCTCTCTTATAAGAGAATGAAAACAGATATGGAGGAAAGGAGGATACAGAGGAGCTGCCTGCATTAATGTGTGTATCCAACTTAGTCAGCCAAAACCAGCCCATTACACTTGCATTATCTTGCTATTCTGAACAATAAATACAATATATATGATGGTTAGCCTTGTTCCTGTTTTATAGCTGAAGAAACTAACACTCAGCACTGTTAAGCAATCTGCCCACACTCACAAAGAGATCATGTGATTATTTGCAGAGTGACTAGGAGTGCAAACTGCGCTCATGAATCTGTCGTAATATGTCCTGGAGAAGGCCTTAGGAAAGTGAGAAAACAGAGTTTACATAAACTGGGAATTTCGAATATTTATTTAGGAGGAAACTTTTTTTGCTATCAATTTGAACAAAGGGACTTCCAATAACTAGAGATATGTGTTGAGACTCTCAATACAGAAAGAGATAACATGCAGACATGAACAAGTAACAGCTTAAATCAATCAGATTTATATCTGTAAAAGAAGTAATTTCACATTTGTGTTCTAATATTGATGTTATAACTTCAGGCTTCTAGCAGGAAATGAGAGGAATGCCCTGTCTTATTTTCCCCCAGTGACTTAGAAGCCCATGCCAGGAACAAACTGCAAGTACCCAATTTCCTCAGTAAATGCCACCCTAGCTGTTTCTTACTTTTCATATTAAAATATTTCTAATACAGACAGGGTTTGTACGCTAAGGAGAATTGGTTTCATTTTTATTATATACTTAAGGAACACCTTAACTTTTCAAAATGAAAATTAGTGAGGAAGGAAATAAATTAAGATGAAATAGAAGGTATTTACTGAACCTGGTATATTTCTGAAGAAAAGTGTGTTGTATACCACATAATTATGAAATTAGGTCTTAATTAAAATGGCAAATGCTTAATGTGTTAATGCATTTCATATAAAATTAAACTCTATAGTCCAAGGTAGCAGGTAAAACTTTATCCCCCTAAAAATACATAAATAAAGATTCAGAAGAAGATGACAGCAATCTAGTCTGAGATTAGGTTGTAATTTTATTATATCAATCAAGCACTTTTTAAAAAAAATTTACTAAAATCCTTCCTTCTCCCAATATATTTTCTTTAATATATTAGGTTAGTATTATAAATCTATTCATTTTCCTGGATTTCTTAATATTAGGTAAAATAAGCATATTCAGAGATGAGGCTGCATCACCATTTCATATTTTTAGCCAGAAGGGGTGCAATGGACTGAATATTTGTGTCTCTCCCGAAATTCAAACGTTGAAATCCTAACCTCCAGTGTTACAGTATTAAGAGGTAGGGCCTTTGAGAGGTGGTAGGTCATGAGAGTTGAGCCTTACTGAATGGGATTAATGCCCTTATAAAAGGGACCCTACAGAGATTTCTTGCCCTCTCTTCACCATGAGAGAATACAAGAAGTTGGCAATTTGAAACCGGAAGAGGGCTTTCATCAGAACTCAGCCATGCTGGCACCTGATCTCAGACTTCTAGCCTCCAGAAATGTGTGAAAAAATTTTCTATTTATAACCCACTCAGTCTGTGGTATGTTTTTATAGCAGCCTGAACTAAGACAAGGAACATGCTTTATAGCCATCAATGAGAAAGGCTTATATTTCTGATAAACTTCATCGAATGAAACATAAACTTTCTTATATTTATTCCATAGCATAGAATTTGTAGATTATAATTTTTTATATAAAGTGATCCACACAACATTCTCAATAAAAAAACACCTTCTTGGGCTTCCCTGGTGGTGCAGTGATTGAGAGTCCGCCTGTCAGTGCAGGGGATGCGGGTTCGTGTTCCGGTCCGGGAAGATGCCACATGCCGCGGAGCGGCTGGGCCCATGAGCCATGGCCGCTGAGGCTGCGCGTCCGGAGCCTGTGCTCTGCAACAGGAGAGGCCACAACAGTGAGAGGCCCGTGTACCGCAAAAAAAAAACAAACCCAAAAAACAAAAAATACACCTTCTTGTATAGAATCGCCTCCTTCATTAAAATAAACACATAAAGCCTCAATGTTTTACCCCTAGAAGGATAATCAGTAGGTGGAAGGGGGCAGCTGGACTGAGTTACTCCACATCTATTGCTCTCGAATTATGTTTTCTCTACCCCTCATTTCGCCCCCAGAAGCACACTGCCTTTTTTTTTTTTTTTTTTTTTTTGCGGTACGCGGGCCTCTCACTGTTGTGGCCTCTCCCGTTGTGGAGCACAGGCTCCGGACGCGCAGGCTCAGCAGCCATGGCTCACGGGCCCAACCACTCCGCGGCATGTGGATCTTCCCGGACCGGGGCACGAACCCATGTCCCCTGCATCGGCAGGCGGACTCTCAACCACTGCACCACCAGGGAAGCCCCAACACTGCCTTTTTTTTTTAAAAAAAATTCTTATTCAAGCATGGACACAGAGCTTTTCTATTTGTTGTCTTTCTCACGGCTGAAAAAGGAAAGAATTTTCAAAGATTTTATACAATACTGAGGTACAATGAAAATGACATTAAAATAGAAAGTATATGAAGCTTAAATAGGTTACTGATTCTACCATAACTAGTTTACCTTCAGTACTACAGATGCATGAATAAGTCCAGCTGAGCTTAGACATCAGAAGAACCCTACAACTAGCTCAGATAAAAATTTTGATGCACAGAATTGTGAGCTTAATACCTTTTTAAAAATAGAACTTATTGGAGTATAATTGCTTCAAAATACCATGTTAGTTTCTGTTGCACAACAAAGTGAATCAGCCATATGCATACACATGTTAACTTATTAATAAGTTAATAATATTTTATTTTTAATCCTATATTTTGGATCTTTACTTTTTTGTAGGGATGATAACTTTCAAATTTTAAAGGTGTTAATATGATGATATACAGAAAATAAATCTAAAAATAACTAAGAAATGACACTAGTTTTACAGATTTATTCACATAATTAATTAACTCATTCTTATAATGGCAATCTTTTAAAAGAAAAACTTCCAACGAACTTTAGAAACCACCCATAAAAAGGAGGAAATGGAGCCTGAAAGTGGTATTCCAAAAGTAAAAGCTTTAATAAAGTTAATATTACTAATAATAAATTTTTCAAGTACAGCAATATAATCAAAATAATATCACTTGGAAGCAGAGATATCAGAATATATTAAGCAAATAGTTATATCATCATAAAACATTTTCCTACAAAAATTATGAAAGTTATTGACAAAGGAACTACATTTCAAATGGAGCAATAAAGCATAGCATTCAACTTTTATACAATGAGACCATTTATTCAAACAAAATCTTATACGTAATCACACTAAAACACATCTGAAACCATGGCTTCTCTAGAATGATAGGTGCCAAAATGATTATATATAAGAATCATGTAGGAAGTTTTAAAAGCATGCAGATTAGACCTCATCACAGATAATTAAAAATAATAATCCTCCCAAGTGATTCTAACACACAGGCAGGGGTGAGAACCAGGGCTCTGGAAAAATTAGAAGGTGACCTGAGGCCCATTCACTTGGACCACTGCTGTCAACTGAAGAATCCAGGAAATAGATTTGGAAGACCACTAGAATAACAGCTTGTTTCTAACTGACAGTAAACAAATTATATTTTGAAATTAGTAAGATTTTAGCAAAAATTAGTTCAGGAATAAAAATAGTAAATGTTACTTAGTCCTTTAAGGAAGATGTGATCATATTAAATATACCAGACAGTGATAAAACAAATAATTATGAAACAGGAAAGGAACCTATCTGTTATAGAAAAAAAATTCCACCACTTGAGGCAGTTAGAAAGAGATTTAAAAAAGCATCAGCCTGGCTAAAAAGCACATGAAAAGATGCTCAGCATCACTAATTATCAGAGAAATGTAAATCAAAACTACAATGAGGTATCACCTCACACTGGCCAATGGCCATCATCAAAAAATCTACAAATAATATATGCTGGAGAGGGTGTGGAGAAAAGGAAATTCTCCTACATAGTTGGTGGAAATGTAAATTGGTACATCCACAGTATGGAGGTTCCTTAAAAAACTAAAAATAAAGCTACCATATGATCCAGCAATCCCACTCCTGGAGAAAACCATAATTCAAAAAGATACATGCACCCCAGTGTTCATTGCAGCACTATTTACAATAGCCAGGACATGGAAGCAACCTAAATGTCCATTAAGAGAGGAATGGATAAAGAAGATATGGTACATATATACAATGGAATATTACTCAACCATAAAAAAGAGCGAAATAATGCCATTTGCAGTAACATGGATGGACCTAGAGATCATCATACTGAGTGCAGTTAAGTCAGACAGAGGAAAGACAAATATATGATATCGCTTATATGTGGAATCTAAAAAAAAGGGTACAAAGGAACTTATCTACAAAACAGAAATAGAGTTACAGCTGTAGAAAACAAGCTTATGGTTACCAGGGGGGTAAGGCAGGGAGGGATAAATTGGGAGATTGGGACTGACATATATACACTACAGTATATAAAATAGATAACTAATAAGGGAGCTCTATTCAATACTCTGTAATGGCCTATATGGGAAAAGAATCTAAAAAAGAGTGGATACATGTATATGTATAACTGATTCACTTTGCTGTACACCTGAAACTAACATAACATTGTAATTCAACTATACTACAATAAAAATTTTAAAAAAAAGCATCAGCCAATGAATTAACAATTTGTGTTTTCCAGTATGAGACACCTGGAGCTATATATTTTAGAGTAGACTTGATTCCTACTCTCTAGAAATCATAATAAAAAAGAAATTTCCAGTTAGAACACATACACACAATTTACATAATGCATGGTGTTGTGTATTATATATAATATGTTGTACGTATAATAATATATATAATATGCTCTATACACATACATATACAGTATAAACACACATAAATTAATTTTTAAATGTTTAAATGATGATCTGTGGTCTTTGTTGATGGTAGAAGGATATAGATTTAGAATATATTTTTTAAATCAGAATTGGTTATTATTTATGTTTCATTATTATTTGAATATTATGTTTAATAACATGCACACTTTTTTAGCAACTATTTAAGTAACCAAAAAAATCTGTTAATAAACTTTAACCTGAAAGATCCAGATAGATAAGATAAAAGTGAAGATTTTTAGTATTAATTAATTTTTAGGATCATCTACAAGCTCCTTCATCCTGGGTGTGACCTTTTACATTCAAGTTTGGCTGTATACACTCTCCATGAAAGTTGAAGCAAATGCTTTAATATAGATGGAAACAAGTTAATTAGTGGACTTTTTTTTTTTATTATTATGATCTTCATTACGCCTGAAAGAATGAGTGACATTAACATCTATCCCCTAAAAGCTAATAATGCATTTGTGAGCCACACCATAAGTTTATTGAAAACTAGAAAGTAAAAATACAAGCTTTAAAAAAATAATCTTGCTACAAACAGAAGCACTTAGAGTGGCAATACAAACGACTGCTATAAAATGTACCTAAGATTTAATGTATTAAAAATTGTGATATTTTTTTCACATGGAGAAAGTGTAATAACGTTAGGAATTCATAATCCCTGAAGTATATAATTCATTTCCTGATATTTTGGCCAAACATCCTAATAAAAATTCAAAGTTATGGAAATCATTTTAAAATTAAATTTGCTTTAATCAATGGGAAATCTTCTGACCATATTGCCACTTCTCAGTAAAAAAATGAATACAAACACTGCAAATCTGAGTTTAAATTCAAGACTCTAGGTCTTAACTCTAGCTGGCTAATTGGGCATGTTTGACATTTGTTTCTTTTTTCCTTATTCTTTTTCACATTGAATTTTTTCTTTAATGAAGACAAAATTCTTGACAACTACACTGCCCCAGAGATTAGATTTGTAGCAATGAGGTCAAGTCGCTCTATATTTATATTTATCCTAAATTCTCATCCTTTTTAGTAACATTATCCATTTCCTTACCCTCTTTGTGGTGATTTATTTCACCTGCTAACCTTTCTCTTTCACAGTATTATTATCAGGGTCACTATTTCTTGTAATCAGAATGCACATCCTGCTATTAGTTTAAAGCACAACTTTTTTTTTTTCAAATAGGTTGACACTCAGATTTTGATAACAGCAGAGACTGAATGGCACCTTGAGCCATTTACTTCTTAAATCACTTCAAAGTTTTAAGTCTCCAAACCAGGCCAGGAAGTTGAAAATATTTCACTATTTACAGAGAGATATTACAGACTCTTTCATAGCTGTTGTATACCAGTTTTTGCCTCCTTTGGTCTCGTGCATGCATTTGTTCACTCAGCAAACACTTGTTCAGCATTTGCCACATCCTAAGAATTATGCGAGGCAGTAAAACCTCAAATTAAAAAAGAAAAAAAATCCCTGCCTTCCAGGTGCTCCCATCAAAGATCAAAGCAAGCAGACATTTGGTGTACACTGGGATCCTGGGGAATGGATTAAAGTTTTGCATTTTATGCAAAAGAAAGAGAAGGGAAGAGGAGAGGAAAGTTTTCCTAGTGGAAATAAACACAAGCTAAATTTGAATTAACAGAAAATGTCAGCAAGTGGTGGGGAAATAGTACTTCGGGTCTCTGGCCAAGAAAATGCACTGCTCAGGTCTCCTGCTGCAGGGAGCATAGTTGACTGACAGCCCCAGCTGGACTCACTACTCCATTCATGTAGAGGCTATGCTTCTTTTGGCGTGTTTCGGGCCAAAACCTGAGAGCTGTGGGGCGCTTGTGCAGGCCATTCCTGTGGGATAGGGGACTCTTCTAATGGATGCCTTTGGTTCCATTCCTCTTCGCCTGATGAAGCTTTCTTAGAATTGTGCTGAAGTCTGAGAATCTTCCTTCTAAGTCCTCCTTCCTCTCTCCCACCTTTTCTTTTTCTTTTTTTTTTTTTTCAGGTCAGACCTCTTACCATGGACTGAATGGTTTCTCTCTATATTTCTTCTTTTTCCTTTTTATCTTTCATAATTGCCTCCTTCCCCCCACCCAATCTCTCTTTCATGACTAATCTTGTTTTGGAGACTGCTCCTTGGGAAACCTGAATTAACATAGTTGGTGCCAAGAGTGGGCCAATGAACATGTGGTTTGGGGACTGGTTCACTTGTTGCCTGGTGAGCGAAGAGTATACTATCCTGAGTGGTATTTGGGTAAAGGTAGCCCCTGGTAAAGGTGGTGGCCTAATTGCTGAAGATTTCACTGGAGGTAACCTGGGAAAATATCCTGGTACAGGGGAAGCCCCATGCAGGTGCAAAGATTGAGACATTTTATATTTCAAATGATATGACCGATAAGGGGTTAATATCCAAAATACGTAAACAGTTCATACAACTCAATACCAAAAAAACAAACCCAATTAAAAAATGGGCATAAGACCTTAATAGACATTTTCCCAAAAAGGACATACAGATGGCCAAAAGGCACATGAAAAGATGCTAAACATTGCTAATTATTAGAGAAATGCAAATCCAAACCACAAGGAGATATCACCTCACACCTCTCAGAATGGCTATCACCAAAAACTCTACAAATACACTTTGGCGAGGATGTGGAGAAAAGGAAACCCTAGTGCACTGCTGGTGAGAATGTAAATTGGTGCAGTCACTGTGGAAAACAGTATGGAGGTTCCTCAAAAAACTAAAAATAGGACTACCATATGATTCAGCCATCCCACTCCTGGGTATATATACAAAGAAACAGAAACACTAATTCAAAAAGATATATGCGGGCTTCCCTGGTGGCGCAGTGGTTGAGAATCTGCCTGTCAATGCAGGGGACATGGGTTCGAGCCCTGGTCTGGGAAGATCCCACGTGCCACAGAGCAACTAGGCCCGTGAGCCACAATTACTGAGCCTGCACGTCTGGAGCCTGTGCTCCACAACAAGAGAGGCTGCGATAGTGAGAGGCCCGCGCACCACGATGAAGAGTGGCCCCCACTTGCCGCAACTAGAGAAAGCCCTCGCACAGAAACAAAGACCCAACACAGCCAAAAATAAATAAATTAATTTAAAAAAAAAGACACATGTGCCTCAATGTTCATAGCAGCACTATTTATGATAGCCATGATATGGAAGAAAACTAAGTGTACATCAGCAAATGAATGAATGAAGAAGATGTGGTATATATATACAATAGAATATTACTCAGCCATAAAAAGAATGAAATTCTGCCATTTGCAATAACATGGGTGGACCTAGAGAGTATTATGCTTAGTGAAATAATTCAGAGAAAGACATATACTGTATGTTGTCACTTATATGTGGATTTTAAAAAAACAAACGAATGGATATAACAAAACAGAAACAGACTCAGAGATACAGAGAACAAACTAGTGGTTGGCAGTGAGGAGAGGGGAGGAGGGAGGGGCAAGATAGGGGCAAAGGATTAAGAGGCACAGACTACAATACTATGTATAAAATAAATAAGCTACAAGGATATAGTGTACAGCACAGGAAACATAGCCAATATCTTATAATAACTTTAAATGGAGTATAATGTATAAAAACATTGAATCACTATGTTGTACACCTGAAACCAATATAGTATTAAAAATCAACTATACTTCAATTAAAAAATTAGGACGAAGTGAAAGAGTAGCATGGACATACATACAGTACCAAATGTAAAATAGATAGCTAGTGGGAAGCAGCTGCATAGCACAGGGAGATCAGCTCAGTGCTTTGTGACCACCTAGAGGAGTGGGATAGGGAGGGTTGGGAGGGAGGGAGACGCAAGAGGGAAGAGATATGGGGATATATGTATATGTATAGCTGATTCACTTTGTTATAAAGCAGAAACTAACACACCATTGTAAAGCAATTATACTCCAACAAAGATGTTAAAAAGAAAAAAAAAAGTACTTTTCTGATTAGTTAAAAAAAAATTCAGGTGTTTTAGAAATATGGGGGCAATGATTCCTACAAGGACCTCAGAGCTGGCTTGGTTATTGCTACCCTGAATCGACTTCTTGCCAGGGGGGTAATGAGAAACTGAGGGATGTTAGCAAGCAGTAAAAGGCTAAGTGTGAGTGCCAGAGGTTCTCTCTGGTAGCTGACACAAAGTGTTTTGTCTCCTGCAGTGGAATTGTGGACCGAGCTGAGGCAGTAACTCATGACTTGATATTTATATTCAAAGAGCTCCAGAAATGTCCAAATGTTCAGAAAACCAGGTCCTTTTTGCTGAGTCCAAGGCTCTGGTTGGGAAAACATGGGACTCTAAATTATGGGATGGGGACATCTGGATGGATGCCTTTGAGGATGCTGGCACTGCAGAACCCCCTGAACCATGAGAACTTGCAGAGCAGACTCTCTCCTTCTTAGTAAGATGTAGGACATCTGCTGTGCTAGAAGATGCTGTAGAGGTTTCCCCCCTTCATGGCAACAGGTGTGTCTTTGAGGAGCTGTGCCAATTTCCTCCCCTGGTTGCCAGGCTGATAACTAAAGTTAAATCCCAACATCATCCAGGTGAGGGTGTGCTTAAGAGAGGAAAGAGAACCCACTGAAGGAGATGTGAGCGTTAGTTAGCAAGCACTGAAAGGAGCAAGGAGAGTAAATCTGAGATTGAATTTTGGATGTGTCTAATCAATGGGATGAGATATAAGGTGAGACAATCAAGAATTCACTCACTTGGGGGCAATTATGGGGGGCGGGGGGGACACAGGATTTAACATCCTGCCATTACCGTAGGTGATGAGGCAAACTTGCTGCTAGAGTAGCTCTTACAGGCCTGAAGAAGCTATGCCCCAGGCTGAGCAAAGTGGAAATGCCTGAGTTGCACTGGAAGATGGTAGAGGAATAAGCAAAGAGGTGAGGGGATTGTTAGAATAAATATATGAGGTCAGAAGACCCAACAGGGGATTATGTTCCACAGGAAGGCCCAGAGGACACGGCATTCACCATGATCATTGGGAATGCACTGAGGAGAGAGGCACCAGCATCTCCAAGGAGTTCTGTGTTGAATCTCTTCTGCAGGTCTGCAAGGGGGTGCAGTCACAGAGCTGCACATCAACATCAGTGGGGGATAACTCTCTCCTAGTTATTAGAGTCAAGGTGTCAAAGTAGGGGAAATGGCATTCTTTACTGATTTATATTAACTGACTAGCAATAATATGGACTTTAACAATTTCTGCAAAGATTTTAACACTATACCTAATAAATTCCATAACTGTCATAGGTATCAATCTAAAGGAAAAGAGAAAAGTATTCAAACTTTGAGTCTATATTGAATTTAGTTTATGTGGTGATATCTGGTGAGCTGTTTATGACCAACTTGTGTGTGGCCTAAAGAGGGTCCTGTGAAAGAACTCATTTTCACAGAAAAAGAAAACAGTGATGTGCTTAAACCAACATGAATGTTTTAGTCTTCAGTGGAGACTAGTGCATGTGCAAAATTACAGTTGATTGGACAATCTACCCAAGTAGGTAAGATTAGGAGGCAGTAAAGTATGACCTATTTCTGTGGTGTTGAAGAGCATGAGGGTTAGACTGACATCTGAATCCATTAGGCACTAATCATGCAACATTGAGCAAATGATTTAACTTCTATAAGCCTCAGTTTTCTAAACTGTAAAAGGCGAATAAATACTTGGCTCAGAAAATGGCACATAATAGAAAGCTAAAGAAAACTAGTTATTACTGTTATTATTACATCATTCATTCTGCTCAACATTTCATGGGTCCTTTTATTCTGAAGATATTTCCCTCTTTGGCTCTGAGAAATTCACTTCTACAATGTTCTTTCTTTTGTTTCACTATTTAGTTTTTGACCTTCTTTCTATAGGTCTGATATTTTATTGAATTGTTCTGTGTTTCACCTTTCCTTTTATATTTTTTACCTCTTTGTATTTTTGCTCTTTGCTTTGAAAAATTTCATCAAATTTTATCCTCCAGTCCGTTTACAGATTTTTAAAACATACAATCATATTTTAAATTTCAAAGAGCTTTTTTCCTGTAATCTTCCCTTTTTTAGAATTATATACTTGTTTCTTAGAAACAATATATTCTTGATTTTCTCTGGTGATGTATCTAGATCTTTTTATATCTACCTATCTAGCTTACTATTTTCATATTTCCTGAAAAATCTGTTTCTTCTCTGTTTAAATATTCTTTTGTTTATTTTATTCTATAGGTTTTTCTCAGAAGTCTGGCGATCTTGGCCTGTTCTCCTTTTTTTTTTGTAATATAGATCCATCTGCTTCTTCCCTGAAATGGGAAGTGTGACTGGACTAGCAGTGGACAAGAAATGGTAAAGCAATAAATAAAAGAAGGTGAAAGAGACTTACTGTTTCTATGTAAATCTCAACAGATAATTACTAAAAATTGTTACTATTGGATTAGTTGTAAGGTAATGATAAAAGTGCTTAAATGTTGAATGTCTGGACCGATTTGCATTCAATTTATTTTAGGAGTGTTCTTACACCCCTTTAAGGAAACTGATATTACATATTTAATTTATACCTTGGGCTGTAGTAGGGTAAGAATGAGGAAGGAAGACTCCAATTAACTAATGTACTCAAAAGAAAAACTTTGGAACTATGTGGAAAGATTGTGTCTGAATGTGTGTTCATAAGTTTAAAGCTACAATGAAATACTTAAGATATCCAGGTATTATTTCTGGGGTTTCTGGCTATAAGTGACTTTTTGATCTATTGACTAAATACTAATAGTTTCACATTAAAAGTGTGTACTAAGATGGCAGACAAATTTGTCTTTAACAAATATAAAAATAATGTTATAGTTAGTATATTCATCTATATTTTCACATGAATAGTCTTTATGTTAATTTAGGGCTCCTTGTATTAGTATATACTTTTAATGAGGGGGAGCTTTGCTATACAAAGAGAGATCCACGAACCAAAAGTATTATCACCCTGGAGCTTGTTAGAGATGCAGAATTTCAGCCCCTCCCAGACCTACTGAATCAAAATCTGCATTTTACCAAGGTCCCCTGCTGATTCTCGTGCTCAATGAGGTCTGCCCAGTAGATAGGGAAGAGGATCGAATTGAGGGTCATTATTCCTTATTCTAGAACTGCTTTTTTCCTTATGATATGTTTTATGTTGAAAACCATACTTCAAAATCTTGGAGGTGTTGGTATAATATGTTCGGGGGGAAGCTTAGAAGAGAACAATGAGTAACATTTCATTTCATACATTTGCATGAAAATCCATGTACTTGAGAGCAGATATATACTGAAAAACTCTGGTGAAAATAAAGGCAAAAAGAAAATAACTGGCAAGGTCATATTAGAGATGACCAAACTGAATCAGAGATAAGATATAGTAATGGTGGACATTTTAGCTAGGTAGACAGTTTCTGGATGATTCAGTGCAAAAGCAGGGTAGCAGATAAATTTTTAAACTTTAATTGATGACTTAATGTCGAGTTTTCCCCTGAGAAGGAAGAGCAAGTGACAAGAAGTTTTAGTGCTATTGTCCTAACTTTACCATCACAGGAGAGCCAATTGATGAACTGGAAATAATAGGACATTGGAGAATTACAGTTAGCTGTTTAAGAGTCTGTGATAACGAGGGAAATCTAGGCATGGCCAGACTAATAGGTCAGATTATGGGAAGTTAAACTTCAAAAATTGAAAGAATGTTGGATATGATCCCGTAGTGTGAGTCTCTAAAAGAAAAATAGTCAAAAGAGAGGCATTCAAAAAAGAAGTCACAATTCCAGTAAGGAAGAAGAGAGCTGTAGCTTTAAGAACCATTGGAGTTGACCAGCAAGTCTTACAAGGACACAGAGATGAGGAGACCTACAGAATGAACATATGGCTTAGTTAGGTCAGGATAATGACAGGAAAGTTC